>NC_064626.1:1113587835-1113894045 GCF_023864275.1 Schistocerca cancellata | reverse complement strand
TGGCAGAGTTGGAGGAGCAACACGTCTGCATTAAATTTTGCGTGGAACTCAAGAAAACCTTTACAGAGACATACCAAATGATGCAGGAAGCTACGGTGATGGGTGTTTAAGCCGTACTTGGTGTTACGAATGGTTCACAAGCTTTAAAAACGAAGTCAAAACATGACCCTCGTTTAGGACGCCCTTCGACGTCTACGTACGAGGCTCATGTTAGGAACGTCAACGAAATTGTACGTGCCAATTAACGAGAGATAGCAGAAGATTGTAACATTTCAGTTGGATCATGTCATGAAATCCTGACACAGCATCTTGGAATTCGTCGTGTTGCCGCCAGGTTCATCCCACGGCTCATGAATCAAGACCAGAAAGACCTTCGCCTCGCAGTCTGTGAAGAGCTTTTGGATTGCGCAAATGAGAACGAGATGTTGCTTGAGAGAATTGTAACTGGTGATCGGACGTGGGTTTGCGGTTGTGATGTTGAGACCAGGGTTCAGTCTTCAGAAAGGGTCGGCAAAGGTTCTCCAAGACCAAAAAAACTTCGTCAGGTCAGGTCCCATGCCAAAGTCATGCTGATAGGTTTCTTCGACTTTGAAGGATTAGTTCATAATAAATTCGTGCCACAGGGACAAACTGTCGTCACATGTTGCGACGCCTGCGAGAAGGTGTGAGAAGGAAACGGCCTGAAATGTGGCGAGACAATTCATGGCTCTTGCCTCAAGACAACGCACCCGCACGTTCATCCCTGTTGGTGCCTGACTATTGCGCAATAAACGAAATCACTGAGCTGCCTCATCCTCCGTACCCTCCAGACCTGGCCCCTATGTACCTTTCTTTATTTTCAAAGCTGAAATCCCCGCTGAGAGGACGAAGATTCGCAACGATAGACGAGATAAAAGAAAGTTCGCAGAAGGCGGTTCTCGCGATCCAGCAAGTGGCGTACCAAAATTGCTTTCGGAAGTGGAATTGGTGTTGGAAGCGGTGTATGAATGTATTTCGAAGCAGACTATGCACAGTATGTAAAAGGTAAGCGCAGATAAGATTTGTGGACAAAGTTGCAAAATTTTTTGAAAAGACCTCGTATGCCACCGTGTGCATTGATCTGTGCATCAACCCGCCGTCGTAGTGAATGTCGGATGAGCAGATGTATCCCTGGAGTATTGCGTATGGTTTTGCAGCTTTCCATAATAAGTCTCTGAACATATTGTACTGAGGTTCCATACACAGAGCTTCCAAATGTCCCCATAAATAAAAGTCTAGTAGGTTTAGGCCCGTAGAGCGTTGAGGCCAGCAAATGCTCCATCTCTGCCTAACCATCTGTCACCGAATCTTTTATTTAGAAGTCGACGGACACAAACACCAAAATGATGATGTCGTCCATCGTGCATGAGGTACATGTTTTGTCACATATCTACTAACAGATTAGCCGGCCGGTGTGGCCGAGCGCTTCTAGGCGCTACAGTCTGGAACCGCGCGAACGCTACGGTCGCAGGTCCGAATCCTGCCTCGGGCATGGATGTGTGTGATGTCCTTGGGTTAGTTAGGTTTAAGTACTTCTAAATTGTAGGGGACTGATGACCTCAGAAGTCCCATAGTGCTCAGAGCCATTTGAACCATTAATTTACTAACAGATTAGGTAGAACATTCTCTACGAAATTATTGATAACTTCGTCCATTGAGCCGGGTGGAAGAAAGTGAGGCCCTACCAAAGTCATCAACAATGTCCGGACCGTTCGCCGGATAGTTACGTTGTCTAAGGAAACAGGAAGCGTTCAGCCACATCTGAAACGTCAATCACGACCTGCATCAAATGATGATGCCCAAGTAGGTGTTTTAGCTGCTGTCGCGGCTAATCCGTACATGAGTAGCAGACAAATTGCGCGAGAATCGGGAATCTCAAAAACGAAGGTGTTGAGAATGCTACATCAACATCGATTGCACCCGTACCATATTTCTATGCACCAGGAATTGCATGGCGACGACTTTGAAACTTGTGTACAGTTCTGCCACTGGCCACAAGAGAAATTACGGGACGATGACAGATTTTTTGCACGCGTTCTATTTAGCAACGAAGCGTCATTCACCAACAGCGGTAACGTAAATCGGCATAATATGCACTATTGGGCAACGGAAAATCCGCGCTGGCTGCGACAAGTGGAACATCAGCGACCTTGGCGGCATCTTTGTTCATGACTTGCTTCAACAGCTGTGTGAGGACTGTCGTTTGCCCATACATGCCGATTGTGAAAATTTACGATCTGATCTCGTTGAAACGGTACTTCATCTGTGAATAGCACCGTAGCACTAAAATTAGAGTTGACACTTTGCCGAATAAACCATTCGCAGAAGAGTACCCTCGCAGGAAAATCAGCTGCTGATAGTGCCTGCACACGCTATAAATGGTAGGGATGCCGCTGGTCCTCGTGTGACACTCGCCGGAGTCATGTGGTCAACATTCAGTGTTGCAGCTACGGTTGTTGTACTGAAACTAGGGTCGTCGTCAACTGCATGAAGAATTGCCGCCTCCCGTTGTGGTGCCCTCATTCTCCTACGTCTCTTCCGGTCGCG
This sequence comes from Schistocerca cancellata, assembly GCF_023864275.1. NCBI lineage: Eukaryota > Metazoa > Arthropoda > Insecta > Orthoptera > Acrididae > Schistocerca > Schistocerca cancellata. The sequence continues at coordinate 1,113,891,480 of NC_064626.1, read as the reverse complement.
ACTATCAGGCTTAAATGCCCCCTATTTCCTAAAACAGTGGCTCCAAACGTCTTCATGTTGGGTACCTTCGCCCTGGTGGAAGTCTTTCCCAGTAGAAACGTTGAGCGCGAGCGCCATTGCCGTCTGCTAATCCTTACATCAAATGGACATCTACCATTCCTGCAAATGTGCACACTGCCATTGCACGAGTCAAGTCTGTGATTACCTCTACGTAGTAACACGTGTGCTTGCGACAGTCGTACTGATCGCTGGAACAATTGCTGTTATCTGTAAACAAGCAATGACGTACGCCAAAAGGCAATTGGAACATGTAAAACAAAACACTGGCGATGCCCAGCGTAGACAGACGTCACCAAGAGAGCATTTCCTCATGATTCTATTCTAACGTTCTGTTCTTGTGTGTTTCCCATGATTAATGAGTTGGAGAAAATGAGCTGCAACATCGAAACAAAGCGTTTCTCTACCCATGTTCATGTAACATAATTTCTTCGTCTACGTGTAAGGAACGTGTCCTGCTCTAAATTTCCTAAATCTGTTTGTTGGTAACGGGAAGCACTACAGTTTGGTCCGTTGATTGTGACCGGCCCAAATATCTCACGAAATAAGCGTCAAACGAAAAAACTACAAAGAACGAAACGTGTCTAGCTTGAAGGGGGAAAACAGATGGCGCTGTGGTTGGCCCGCAAGATGGGGCTGCCGTAGGTCAAACGGATATCAACTTCGTTTTTTTAAATAGGAACCCCCATTTTTTATTACATATTCGTGTAGTACGTAAAGAAATATGAATGTTTTAGTTGGACCAACACAAACATATTGTAAGTAGGCTGTTCAGGTTTTTTTATTGGTAACGCCACGTAGCGCTCTGTATGAAAATCACTGGCTGTGCTGTGTGCAATCTGTGGCTAGTTTGCATTGTTGTCTGCCATTGTAGTGTTGGGCAGCTGGATATGAACAGCGCGTAGCGTTGAGCAGTTGGAGGTGAGCCGCCAGCAGTGGTGGATGTGGGGAGAGAGATGGCGGAGTTTTGAAATTTGTAATACTGGATATTATGAACTGCTATGTATATTATGATTTTTCAACACTATTAAGGTAAATATATTGTTTGTTCTCTATCAAAATCTTTCATTTGCTAACTATGCCTATCAGTAGTTAGTGCCTTCCGTAGTTTGAATCTTTTATTTAGCTGGCAGTAGTGGCGCTCGCTTTATTGCAGTAGTTCGAGTAACCAAGATTTTTGTGAGGTAAGTGATTTGTGAAACGCATAGGTTAATGTTAGTCAGGGCCATTCTTTTGTAGGGATTTCTGAAAGTCAGATTGCGTTGCGCTAAAAATATTGTGTCAGTTTAAGGACAGTCATGTATAATTGTTCTAAGGGGACGTTTCAATATGGCTCACAATTTTAGACGAACAATTGGTAACAGGTAGGTTTTTTAAATTAAAATACAGAACGTAGGTACGCTTGAACATTTTATTTCGGTTGTTCCAATGTGATACATGTACCTTTGTGAACTTATCATTTCTGAGAACGCATGCTGTTACAGCGTGATTGCCTGTAAATATCACATTAATGATGTCCGTCAACCTCAATGCATTTGGCAATACGTGTAACGACATTCCTCTCAACAGCGAGTAGTTCGCCTTCGGTAATGTTCGCACATGCATTGACAATGCGCTGACGCATGTTGTCAGGCGTTGTCGGTGTATCACGATAGCAAATATCCTTCAACTTTCCCCACAGAAAGAAATCCGGGGACGTCAGATCCGGTAAACGTGCGGGCCATGGTATGGTGCTTCGACGACCAATCCACCTGTCATGAAACATGCTATTCAAAACCGCTTCAACTGCACGCGAGCTATGTGCTGGACATCCATCATGTTTGGAAGTACATCGCCATTCTGTCATGCAGTGAAACATCTTGTAGCAAAAAAATGGTTCAAATGGCTCTGAGCACTATGGAACTTAACAGCTATGGTCATCAGTCCCCTAGAACTTAGAACTACTTAAACCTAACTAACCTAAGGACATCACACAACACCCAGTCATCACGAGGCAGAGAAAATCCCTGACCCCGCCGGGAATCGAACCCGGGAACCCGGGCTCTTGTAGTAACATCGGTAGAACATTACGTAGGAAATCAGCATACGTTGCACCATTTAGATTACCATCGATAAAATGGAAGCCAATTATCCTTCCTCCCATAATGCCGCCAAGGTCGCTGATGTTCCACTTGTCGCCGCCAGCGCGGATTTTCCGTTGCCCAATAGTGCATATTATGCCGATTTACGTTACCGCTGATGGTGAATGACGCTTCGTTGCTAAATAGAACGCGTGCAAAAAATCTGTCATCGTCCCGTAATTTCTCCTGTGGCCAGTGGCAGAACTGTACACAAGTTTCAAAGTCGTCGCCATGCAATTCCTGGTGCATAGAAATATGGTACGGGTGCAATCGATGTTGATGTAGTATTCTCAACACCTTCGTTTTTGAGATTCCCGATTCTCGCGCAATTTGTCTGCTACTCATGTACGGATTAGCCGCGACAGCAGCTAAAACACCTACTTGGGCATCATCATTTGATGCAGGTCGTGATTGACGTTTCACATGTGGCTGAACACTTCCTATTTCCTTAGACAACGTAACTATCCGGCGAACGGTCCGGACACTTAGATGATGTCCAGGATACCGAGCACACGCCCGTTGGGCATTTTGATCACAATAGCCATACATCAACTCGATATCGACCTTTTCCGCAATTGGTAAACAGTCCATTTTAACACGGGTGATATATCACGAAGCAAATACCGTCCGCACGGGCGGAATGTTACGTGATACCACGTACTCATACGTTTGTGACTATTACAACGCCGTCTATCTCAAACATTCATATCTCTTTACGTACTACACGAATATGTAATAAAAAATGGGGGTTCCTATTTTAAAAAACGCAGTTGATATCCGTTTGACCTATGGCAGCGCCATCTAGTGGGGCAACCATAGCGCCATCTGGTTTCCCCCTTCAAGCTAGACGAGTTTCGTTCTTTGTAGTTTTTTCGTTTGATGCTTATTTCGTGAGATATTTGGCCCGGTCACTATCAATGGACCACCCTGTATCAACGCTTCAGTTAGGTGGTGATATACAACTTCAGACACTTGGAAAATTTTATCGCCGCCCCCCTCCCCATTCCCTTCTCTTACCTTCCCAGGAGTACCTCGTGCATCCGCCACGGTTTGCAACGTGGCCAAGTAGAGGACGCACCTACTACAGAAGCAACTGCAAGAGTAGCCTGCTACTGAGAGACGCTGGAACGAACACCTGGGCGAGAAAAATGGTGTAGCGTGAGCAGCAACTGTACGGAGGGAAGTGTGCTGCCCCGAGGGACGCGAGGCCTACCTGCGCAGACAAACAGGCCGCGAGCTTTTGTGTGCGCCTCCAACCGACACCGGGCCTGCAGAACTGACCTGCGTCCAGCTCTACAAAGCCGGCGCGCCAGCGCATTGTCAACGGTCGCTGCTGCCTGCGGCTGCGTCCACACCAGACGAGCCGCCAGGCGCAGCACATTCAGCTGGACACAAACCTTCTGATTGGCAATTGAAAATATGTTGTTTCTTCAATTCTGCCCATTGTTTGCAGTGTTTCTTCCGTGACTGTGTTACTTAAATAATAATAAAGAACAACCGGCTTCAGTCACAAATCGTGATTTTATTAAAATGCAATATACATCTGGAGCCATGTGCCAGGTGCTTTAACAGCCTACATCAACTTTAGTTTAATTCTGGGCCTGGCAAGATCACATTTTTATATTACAAAATGCCATTTTGCAGTTCATTTATTTAATCCTATGGCTAGGGCCCCCCGTCGGGCAGACCGTTCGCCGGGTGCCGGTCTTTCAATTTGACGCCACTTCGGCGACCTGCAGTGGATGAGGATGATAGGATGATGATGAGGACAGCATAATACCCAGTCCCTGTTGGAGAAAATTCCCCGACCCAGCCGGGAATAGAACCCGGGCCCAGAGGATTGACTATCCGTTACGCTGACCATAATTTTGTAGTATAACAATGTGATCTTTATCGTTTCTTTGTCAACGATTTGCATTAATATCTGCGAAGCGAGCGGCTGTATAGATGATGTGCAGAGAAAAGGATGGGAGATGAGGATCTGACATCATGTCGAGGACCAGATCTTTAGAGCGGAAACGAAGAAGCATGGGGAAGGAAAGCGGCCGTGTCCTATTCAAAGGAACCATACCGGCGCTTACATTAAGAGGATTTAGTGAATCACCAGGGGATCCTTGCGAAACTTTCGCGTTTTTATTTTTAAATAATGACAGTGTTTGCGATAAGATGGTCGTTGGGATAAGGGTAGTTGTGGGAATGAAGAGAAAACATGTTTATAAATGAACCGAACGACCTGAAATAATAATCGTGACTTTATGACACTTCCTTGTACATACATTTCTTTCCGTACGTTCAAAAATGTATTTGGCATTAGGAATTTTGTCCCTGCTTGTACGACACGCAGAGATCAGGGACTGTCAGTAGGGATACATAACCAGTAACTTTAACTCGACAAACATTTTCAGTTATAGTAAGCACGCTAGGACGTAGTAATAGTAGGTAATTCATAATTCAGGGCGACAATAACAAATACGTTTGTCGGTTCGGGAAGTATATTCGTTTAGAAAGGTCACCTTGTACGACGGGTAGAGATAATGGACTACCGCAGTGGTCACGGTTGTTACATTTGACAATGCTGTATACAAATTATCCAATAATAAGTACTTTGAAACACATGAAATGGTACTTGTAATAACGTGTTATGAAAAGGAAGTCTCTTATTCGTTATTAATAAGTTAGCTTCGTAAAATATAGCTATGAAGGTGGGCGTCTATGCTGCCCTTTTGCCTGTGATCGGTAAGTCGCTTTTATGTTAACATTTTCCATAAATAGTAAGCTCTTGCGCAAAATCGGTATACAGTATCACAAAAAAAAATCTTTCTCGCAATACCTCATTCATCCCTGTACGATTAGTATGTGATGAGAAAAAAGGGATGTTGACTTGAGAAATAATATATATGATCGGTTAACCGTAGTCAGGAGGGCGGGATGATAATTTTAAGCACGCACGCGCGAAATTGCTACAGCACCTCTGTTTCACATGACACGGTAATGAGGGAGGATGGAGGGGTTAGCGAAATGAATCCAACTTACACGATACACTCGCTGTCTTTGAAAACAAAGTATACTGACCTCAAACGTAATGACGTACCTCGAACAGAATGACCTCCTCACAAACCAACATGAACTCCAAAAAGATAGGTCATACGAAACTCAACGCGAGCTTTCTTCGCATCACATGCTGAAGGAATGGATCAAGAAAATCGGGCAGATGGAGTATTTCTTGAATTTCGAAAAGCATTTGACTCGGTACCACACGGACGTCTATTAACGAAAGTGCGATTACTTGGTCAATTAGACAAACTTTGTTACTGGTTTGTGGATTTGTTGGCAAGCAGGGCGCAGAAAATTATCTCGTTTGGAGAGTCATCGACAGAAGTATAAATAACTGCCTGAGTATCGCAGGGAAATGTGTTGGGAGCCCACTTGTTCATGTTGCATATTAATAACGTAGCAGACAGTTTTAATTACCAACTACAGATTTTTGTAAATGATGCTGTTACCTATAGTGAAGTACTATACGAAAAAAATCTGCAGACATATTCGATTAAATATTGATAACTTTTCGAAATGATGCAAAGATTGGGAGTTTGCTTTAGATATTCATAAATTTAAAATTTTGCACGTCAGAAAACGAAAAAACGCAGTATCATGTCCCGTTCAGTATCAGTGACTGAACTGAAGTCAGTCAATTCAAGGAAGTAGTTGGGTGTAAAAATTTGTAGGGATATGAAATGGAAAGGCCATATATGCTGTCAAAGTGGCCTACAGAGGAGACTGCTTACCGAGCACTCGTGCGGCCTATCCTAGAATGTTGTTCAAGTATGTGGGTGGGATATGTTCCGAATAGGAGTGACAGGTGGCGCAGTGGGTAGCACACTGGCCGCGCATTAGGGAGGACGAATGTTCAAACTTGCTTCTGACCATCCTTAATCAGGCTGAAATACGAGAAAATGTGGAAAAAATGTAAAATTGTGGAAAATTGGTGAAAACTGCGTAACCTGTGGGGGAATGAGAGTACTTACTTATCTGCTTGTGCCTCGAATGACTTTATATTAAATTATTATTAATGAATAAACATAGCCTAGAATTCAAGTGACGTGACTGAACGTAATTATCTGTTAATAGATAGAGACATCCTACAACCTCTCCATATGTTGTCCATCTCCAGAGTTACTCCACCCACTCAAGTGTCACAGTTGCAAAAGATGAAGATCCCCTTAGGTCCAGAGGGGAGAGGGTGGGGAGGAGGGGCTGGGGGGTCCCTTGGGTGACGTTGATCAATTCCCTGTGACTCGGCCTGGGGGGGGGGGGGGAGTCAAAGTGTGTAACCTGTCACCGGATAGGATAAGATCGTTCCTTCACCTAAAACTGGGACTGAAAACCTCCTGCTTATGCTTATCAGCTCCAGGGGTATAACATCACAATCCCTTATTGATAACACGACGCCGGCCGCGGTGGCCGTGCGGTTCTAGGCGCTCCAGTCCGGAGCCGCGCTGTTGCTACGGTCGCAGGTTCGAATCCTGCTTCGGGCATGGGTGTATGTGATGTCCCTAGGTTAGTTAGGTTTAAGTAGTTCTAAGTTCTAGGGGACTGATGACCACAGCAGTTGAGTCCCATAGTGCTCAGAGCCATTTGAACCATTTGATAACACGACGTGGGCTACCGAGGCCCTACAACCTTTCTCGACGCGTGTCTAGGTGTTTTGAAAAGGATGCTTACCTGTCTCTGAAAGCCCAATGCTATCTTTCTTAAAATTATTCAAAGAGGACACCTTCCTGTACACGACAGCCACAGATTGCTGCTCACCCTGTCAGATCATTTATGTATATGGAGAATAATAGGGGCCCTATCTCACTTCCCTACGGTACTCCTGACGATGCCCTTCTCTCTGATGAACGCTCGCCGTCGAGGACTACAAGGATAAACAAAGATAAGAGGAAAGTGATGGATAATTGTAGAAATAAGAATACAGTAATGGCTAACTTGACGTGAAAATTAGTGAAGAAATAAAGGAACTGTCCAATCTAGGAAACAAGATTATACAGGATGACCAAAGCAAGAAGCTGCCAGAAACCTGCAGAGACAAAGCTTTTTTCAACGAAAAAGGTCTACTGGAATCAGATATTGATACGGAAATGCAGAAGTTTCGGAAAGTGTACGGGTAAATCGCGTACAGAAATGAAATGTGGACCGTCGGAAATCGGAAGAAGAACCGGATAACATTGGAAATGTGATGCTATCGAAGAATGTTACAGTGGGTAGATTAAATACGATACGTGTAGGTTAGAGTCATAACTCACATGCTCCAAAAAAATGAAAATTGAGATGCCGACATATTCTCATATAGCTTTATACATAGAACATAATTCACGAAACAGTTATTCACATTTGGCACAAGATCCTTGAGAAAACCGGTGTTAAACTTCATGGTTAGTTTCAAAAGTCTCGCTGGATCTTGTGAATTTTGTCCCGTACCTCATCTTGACCCATCAGTGATTAGCTCACTCGGCGCCATTTTCTTGTGTAGTAGTAAATATTGATGCCAGTGGAGTGTGTTTTCTGTTCTGTTCATTTATTTTGGGGAATATAATAATACACTGTAGAAGAGAAAGTGGCTTGCGGTCGGAACCAAAAAGTGTTGCATATCGAGTCGCAACACGATAGTTTCCGCGAAACCAACATCGTCCAAATAGCTCAGTACCAATACTCACATTTTCCATAGCTCATTAACAAAACTCACATGATCCATAATATAACCTTAAATAATTGTAATTTCTCAATAAGCAAACAGAATCTGAAATATACACAATGATTTATAGCCATTGTTCTTGCACATACTGATGTCAATATATGGGACATGAGCACGACGCATGTAAAACACGTTTTTAGTCATTTGTGAAAATTTATGTTTTTGGAGCATATGAGTTATGCTTCTAACCTACTCATATGTAGGAGGACTGAAAAGAATATGTCAGGAGAGCAAGTTGTGGAAGAAGGGAGTGGCTGGTCGGACGTTTACTACAGCTTCCTGTAGTAGTTAACTTGGCGCTGGAAGCAGCAGTAGAGGGGGAAAATGGTAGTGGTGGACAAAAACATAAATAAACTCATCATCACTAAACTTCAACAGTGCCTGTATCACGCTTGTGGTGCAAGCGTATGCAATTGCTTGAGCCATTTAATCAAACCGAAGGACGCGGTCCGTGTGTGTGCACGGCGGGTCGTTATAGGGAGGGACGCTGCGCCGGGCTGTTTTCGCGAGCGGCCAGGGGTGCGTGTGACCTTGGGCGAGTGGTGGCGGTCCGGCGGCCAGCCAATGGGATGCGCGCAGCGCCGCCCCACCAGCTGCGCACGCTGAGCTGCCGATCGCGACCGCGCGGCCAGTGAAGTGTGCGTGCGCCGAGGAGACGGACCGTGCACTGTGCAGCGTGGCAAGTCTTGTGGTGGCCGTGGGTCGCCGGCGCGCGAGGGAGCCTAGCCGATGTGAACGCGGGCTGGGAAGGCGTACCAGGTAAGTGTGGTGGCGAGGGCGCCGTTCGTCGCCACGTTTTTCGAAGAGGAGCATTAATCATTCTGGGATGCGTACCGGTTCCAACTTTGTGCCTCGCAAGTAGTATCTGTTGGGCAGCATTTCCGCACAAGTTGGATTACAATCTAGAGAGTGAGCAACCTTGTTGCCACCTTATTCCTTTTATTGCTCTGTTACACAATGAGATGTCAAATGGCTTTATTTTTATTTTGCATTTCGCACATGAAATTTGTTTCTTTCAAAGTTCCCGTTAAGCTCAATACCGCACCGGGAAGTATTTTCGAGTCTGAGGAAGGATACGCTCTTCCTTCCGTATTATGACCTTGCATGTGGCATTCAGCTCAGCCTTTGAATTCAGAGCATTTTGACTATAAATTTGATCTTGACCCATCTCTACCGACTGCGCACTGGTATTTATAAATTCATGGTCTCTCTTACGCAATCTCTTTCCTGCAGCGTGGCTCATTGAAATGAGTATTACTTCTTTCTCTGGCAAGCAGTGTTAACTGTGACAATATGATTTTATTCTGTAATCGGCGGTCTGTTTCTGCTATCCGTAAATTTCACTGTTAATCCTTTCTCTAGCTCTGTGGTAGTGGATAATGAGGTACTGTCCATATTGGGTTATCATAATTGAAACGAGGAAATGTTTCAGCTGAGAATGAGGAAATAGGACGGTACGTACTTAAACCAGGCTTAGTCTTTGACGTTCTGTTAACCCTAGAAAACAAAGGGGGGGGGGGGAGTATTACAGTGGTAATAAACTGCCGTAAAGTGTACTTCTCCACATTTTTTTCGAAGGAAGTTATGTTAGCTACAGTTGTTAGCTAACCAGTGGTTACATACCAGATAAAGTACAAAATGTCCTGTTTTATATCCTATTAAGTGTGCCCCATTATGATTCACTTTGCGCATTCAGCGATTGGCTGATGTCCGCAAGGCCCGCTCGAGGTCGGTTCCCCTGTTAGTCAGTTGCGCCGCACAACAGGTTGTCGGGGGGCAGCGTGCGCTGTTGACTGTTGTGTATTCTCCCATTTTTCGCGTGCTATCGGTCGACACCATAATGCTGCAAACAGGTGTTACCTCGTCACAGTAGACGGGATGTTCATATGCTGGTTAGGTTTTCTACTTGGTGTAAAACGGTCAGATGTAGCTGAAATTCATTCTGGATATTTTGTTATCGCAGTCCACTTTCCGCCAAATCATTCTGTGCGTGATGAACACGTGGTTTGCGATTTCTTATTGGGAGATATAGAGGCAAGAATAGGGATTTTTGCTAACAGTGCATACTCAGCACTGCACTCAAATTGGTTCCGGCACTTTGCGAAACATTGCTTAATTTCCGTGGCACCTAAAGTGTGAGCGCTCCTATCACTTGCTATTCTCCCCCCCCCCCCCCCCCCCATTCGCAAGTCAACGGAATCAAATGTTGCCCAACAGCTGCATTCTCTAGCATCTTCCCAATTTCGGAGCGGGTATTGAAATATGAAACAAATAACTGATGCCCTCTTACGACCGACAGTAATAAAACTCGAGACGCGGATAACAAACTTTCTCTCTAGTGCTATGCAGAAGTTGGAGAGCGCTTGCCACCTTAAGGCGCCCCCACTCGTAACTGCATGCCTGAGCACGCATGCGCAAGCATTCACGAATTGCTCGCGCCTCCATCCGGCTCAAACATACTTATAAAAGTATGTTTGCCAGAAAACGTAGAGATCAGACGATGCGCTGGTTTTGGCAGCATTGTGGGAAGTAGTGGTTAAAGAAACGAAAATGTTCTCATGTTTACTATTCGCGGTAGACATTCAGTACAGTATTGCTGTCGCTCTTATTTTTCTTCACGTAAAATTCTATTTCGACTTGTCCGAATTTGTAGTACAACCATTATAGTGTAATTTAAGAGGACCAAATAAAAATTAAATTCACTGACAAATGCTCGCAGAAGCTTCCTGTGCGTGGTGCACACGCTTGAACGCTTGCAGAAACATGCATAGACGACATTGATCAGGCTACTTGTGCAGTCCTGGTGCTAGCGTAGATTTTCCTACACATTTTAATGCATACTTTGGCTGGCACTTTTGCACTGGGGTTCTTCAGTGACATGTGCAGCTGCCTGTAGGGATCACATTGCGCAGTGCTCCGTGAATTGGGAGGCATACCTAATTAGACGTACAGATGTGTGGATTTATTGGGTGTGAAGGCTCCTTTTCCGAAAGCAGGGGTATCTCTGGTTTGAGATAGTGAAAGACTTGCTTTAAGCATTCTGCAGTTGCTTTAGTTATCTTGGTTTCTGAGGCAGTTGTACCGTAATCAGTAGTTTCTCAGTTATTGGCTATGCATCGTTGCGCTCACTCTGACTTCTAATAGATCTGTAGTCCTTGGCAGTTACTTTTGCCCTGGAACCGGAGCGCTAGAAAAATTTCTCATACTTCGAAGCATTTTTTATCGAAGAATTCACTACTCATCTCACCATCTTCCCTCCATTGTCGGCATTGTTCTTGCTTGAAGGCACCATCTGAATCCAAACACAGCTTATGCAATCGCAGTATCACACTGAGAGACAAGATAATCGGATTCGGAAAGGTCTGACTAATCCTTATTGACTACCACATTTGTTAGTGATATGTGGAACACGTGCTTCAACGATACAGATAGCTGTAGGTGAAACCGCAATGGAGGGGTATCTGCTCAGAGGTCAAATGTGTGGATCTTGAAGAGGGCGGCAGCCTTTTCAGAAGTTGCAGGGGCAACAGTCTGGATGATTGACTGATCTGGCCTTGTAACATTAATCAAAACTGCCTTGCTGATACTGCGAGTGGCTGATAGCAAGGGGAAACTACAGCCGTATTTTTTCCCGCGGGCATGCAGCTTTACTGTATGGTTAAATGATGGCGTCCTCTTGGGTAAAATATTGTAGAGCTAAAATAGTCCCCTATTCCGATCTCTGGGCGGGGACTACTTAGGACGTCATCAGGAGAAAGAAAACTGGCGTTCTACGGATTGGAGCGTGGAATGTCAGATCCCTTAATCGGGAAGGTAGGTTAGAGAATTTAGAAAGGGAAATTGGATAGGTTAAAGTTAGATAGTGTGAATTAGTGAAGTTCGGTGGCAGGAGGAACAAGACTTATGGTTAAATACAAAATCAAATAGGGGTAATGCAGGAATAAGTTTAATAATGAATAAAAATAGGAGTGCGGGTAAGCTACTACAAACAGCATAGTGAACGTATTATTGTGGCAAAGATACACGAAGCTCACACCTACCATAGTAGTGAAAGTTTATATGCCAACTAGCTCCGCAGATGAAGCGATTGAAGAAATATGATCAAAGAAATTGTTCAGATAGTGAAGGGAGGCGAAAATTTGTCACGGGGACTGGAATTAGATGGTAAATTCTGCACAAAACAATCATAGCTAACACATGGTTTAAGAATCACGAAAGGTTGTATACGTGGAAGAGGCCTGGAGACACTTGAAGTTTTCAGATTATATGGTGGTAAGACAGATTTAGGAACCAGGTTTTACACTGTAAGACATTTCGAGGAGCAGATGTGGACTCTCACAACAATCCATTGGTTCTGAACTGTAGATAAAAACTGAAGAAACTGTAAAAGATGGGGATTTAAGGAGATGGGATCTGGATAAGCTGAAAGAACAAGACGTTTGTGTGGTTGAGGATATTAGGGAACGATTGACAAGAACAGGGGAAAGATACAGTAGAAGAGTGGGTTGCTTGCAGAGATGAAATAGTGAAGGCAGCAGAGGATTAAGCAGGTAAAAAGACTAGGGCTAGTAGAAATCCTTGGATAACAGATTGAATGTAATTGACGAAAGGAGAAATTATACAAATGCAGTAGATAACCAGGCAAAAAGGAATACAAACTTCTCAAAAATGAGATACAGGAAGTGCAAAATGGCTAAGCAGGGACGGCTAGAGGACAAATGTAAGGATGTAGAGGCATATATCACTAGGGGTTAGATATACTGCCTACAGGAAAATTAGAGAGAAATTGGAGGAAAGAGAACCACTTCTATGAATATAGAGTTCAGATGGAAAACCAGTTCTAAGCAAAGAAGGGAAGGTAGAACGGTGGAATGAGCCTATAGAGGATCTATACAAGGGCGATGTCCTTGAGGACAATATTAAGGAAATGGAAGAGGATGTAGATGAAGATGAAATGGGAAATGATAGAGCACTGAAAGACCTGAGTCGAAACAAGGCCCTGGGATTACACAACATTCCATTGGAACTACTGACGGCCTTGGGAGAGCCAGTCCTGACAAAACTCTACCATCTGGTGAGCGTGTATGAGACAGGCGAAATACCCCTCAGACTTCAAGAAGAATATAATAATTCCAATCCCAAAGAAAACAGGTGTTGACAGATGTGAAAATTACCGAACAATCAGTTTAAATAAGTCGCAGCTGCAAAATACTAACGCGAATTCTTTACAGACGAATGGAAAAACTAGTAGAAGCCAACCTTGGGGAAGATCAGTTTGGATTCCGTAGAAATATTGGAACATGTGATGCAATACTGACCTTACGACTTATCTTAGAAGAAAGATTAAGGCAAACCTACGTTTCTTGCGTTTGTAGACTTAGAGAAAGCTTTTGACAATTTTGACTGGAATACTCTTTCAAATTCTGAACGTGGCAGGGGTCAAATATGGGAAGCGAAAGACTATTTACAATTTGTACAGAAACCAGGTGGCAGTCATAAGAGTTGATGGGCATAAAGGGGAAGCAGCGGTTGGGAAGGGAGTGAGACAGGGATGTAGCCTATCCTCAATGTTCATCAGTCTATGTATTGAGCAAGCAGTAAAGAAAACTAAAGAAAAAATTGGGGTAGGAATTAAAATCCATGGAGAAGGAATAAAAACTGAGGTTTGCCGACGACATTGTGATGGTCAGACAGCAGAGGACGTGGAAGAGCAGTTGAACGGAATGGACAGTGTCTTGAAAGGATGGTATAAGATGAATACCAACGAAAACAAAACGAGGATAAAGGAATGTAGTCCAAATTAAATCAGGTGGTGCTGATGAATTAGGTTAGGAAATTAGTGGGTAAGTTTTCTATTTGGGGAGCAAAATGACTGAAGAGGGCCGAAGTAGTGAGGATATAAAATGTAGGCAAATGTAAGACAAGGAAAGCGTTTCTGAAGAGAAATTTAACATCGTGTCTTCTGAAAGTATTTGTATGGAGTGTAGCCGTGTATGGAAGTGAAACACGGAAGATAAATACATGGAGAGCTGCATCAAACCAGTCTTTGGACTGAAGACACATGTGGAACACACTTGCCTGTTTAGATTTGTTTGAGCAGTTGCCAGGGCTTTCAAGCACCAGAAGACAAGAGTTACTGCGCATGCAGAGTTACGAGGACGTTCGGACTCCGTGCTCGGCGTTTGATGTGCTCGAACGTTTTTAGTCGCATTTGTTTGGACTGTGTACTGGGACATCACGTGACCGTGTACAGCAGTATAGCATGTTGTTCAGAGGGGACGTATGGAGTTGTTATACTTACACTATCATATCCAGATAAGGAATGCAAGATTAGGAAGCAGCTATTGGCATAATATTCATTTCAAAACAAGACTGTACAGCTCAAAGCACTCTTATATTTTGCTCCGTGGTGAGTTTAATACAATTTTCTTTTTTTGGTAAATGTGGCATTTCCAAACAGCACCACAAAAAGCTAGGAAGACGGATACAGATTTCCTGCAGAAATAACACTTGCTTGTATACACCAGAACTAAGGACAATGTTATTTCATGAATATTTGAAACTACATAAAAATTAAGGTTTACTGTCAAACCAAGAAGCAATACCACTGGCAGTTTATATTCTACTCTAGGAATATATGTAAAGTTATGTGGGTAGTTACGATAACAGTGTATGTTGCCAGTCCATAATTTATCACAGTGGCGTACTGTATATTTAAGACGTAAACACAATGGAATGTCTAGCATAGAGGAGGCAAGACAAGTTTCGAAATACTTGTGATCGAAAAACGTTGTTTAGCTTAAGGCAGGTTTGTAAAAGGGAGCATTTATTCTGGTGAAGTTATCAATATTTTTGAAAGAAAATATTTCATCCAATACTGACGAAAATCGCCTGATCATCTTCAAGGGAACATTTACGTATGATCGTACATGTAGCATTAAGATCTTACATTAGTCATACGAGAATCAGAACATCTGAGAATACTTAAAGTGTAACGGAATTTTGTTAGCTATACTACGCAAAATTCGTCGTAAAGTGCATATTATGTCCAGAGTCACACTGAAGTACCTGGTGTTCGTGCGGTTTTCGGGATCCCGGTTTTCGTGAAGTAACGTTACTGTATGATCTTCCGTTTGACTCTTTGATGGCATAATGCCATACGTGTCAGAAAATAAAAATTTGCACTTAAAACTGAGTGAACAGTTGAAACTAGCCAGTAGTGTGGAATTAAGTACTTTGTTCCAAATAAATTGGCTGCCCTGCCATGAAGAGCCGTTTCTGATTAATCAAATCCAAATTTTGTTAGCGAACCGACAAAAGTAATTTCATTGTTCTGCAGCATAGTTAATACTTGATCTGCAAATTACGTGGAAATAAAATCTGAGAACAAATTAAAAATGTTTCTTAAATGATTATGTGAATGTATTTTATTTCACTTAAACTCCCTTTGAGGTAAATCCATTTTATTTGCAATTGACATGGGAACTGTATACGAAGAGAACAGCAAAATCACGATGCGTAAACACGGGTCACGTGGAGACTAACCCACACGAAAGAAAACTCGTACTTTTCTGCGTACGCGCGAATCGGTATATTTGGGAGCGACAGAAATTTTTCCTGGTAGTGTGGCTACTTGTTAGTCACAGCTCAGACAACTAACAGCCACACTCAAGTTGCCGGAAGTGCGAAAAGGCACTAAGCAGACGCGATTTCAGCTCCGCGCATGCGCGAACAGCCTGGGCACTTTTCAAACGAACCGAATGTGTTCTTTGGCCCTAGTGATTCCTATTGCATGGAGGGCAAGCGGTTTTTCAAATCCAGTTTGACTCTGTTTACATTTGTCGGAAATGCCCTGATTTATGTTACAAAGATATTTTGGTTCATCCAGCAAGAAATTTCCTCCTTTCATAAGCAGTACTTTGTGCTGATTGATTTCAATGTGATGTAGAAACTTGTCACTGGTTTTTATACCAACATTAAGTGTGGGTGACTTTTGTCAACAATACGGAAAGCTGAGCTGCGTAGTGCTAAGAGACAGTGACCCAGATTACGTGTTATTGTGCATTTGTGGCCACCATAGCTTTCTCGTGCTTTGCGAATTCAGTCGCGAAGATTCGACGTCCATACCCGCTTGCAGTTGGAATATTCACTCTGGAAAGCGTGTGGCTGTAAATTTCAGATTAGTCTACTTTCATGAGTGTGCCAATTCTCTCAGATGACGAAGGATGCAACAACGTTTGTGAAGACACTGTTGGCTGCTTTTTTAAAGGAAAATAATGAACCTACCGATACGACCCTTTCATTATGAAAATTGCAGACGTAGAACACACTATGAAAATCGATATGCTTTGCTGTCCCTGTTTATGCACATAAGACTTCACGCACTGTATCATTTCGTCACGGTTCAAAGCCTAAGTCTGGTATCGGTACATTCAATGTCTTCTAAGAATACGTGGTGCACTTCAGGCTCGTATCGATAACAATTCTAAAGTGAATATACCTACGTTCTACACGCGTGATATTCAGGTGTATGTAATTCTATTATGTTTAGAAAGGCCTCTGTTATGAAGTTTACTGTCACTGAAGAAAAATCATTGTTAAAGAGGTGAGTTAGTGACATAACTTCATGGGGCATGGACTTGAAAGGTTGAACGAAATGTCTACATTTTTTCCACCTAGTATACTTGGTCTTGTAAGGTTAAAGCTAATTTAAGTTGAAAAACGTTGCTGGTTCCAAGAAGGGATTACGTTCATAAATCGTCATAAGCTTGACATTTAGGTAGGAAAGGCCGTTGTGCGTAGCAATATAGTGAGTTTGTTTCAAACTATATACAGTACTAGCCTCTCATTATTGAATCACTTAAAGCTTGAACATGTCATTTTCCACTTGATATTATCTCCTTTGTAGGTGTTACTAGCCTTGGTGTGAAATGTCATCACCATCGTGCTACCCTAGATTCATTTCATTGCATCGCGTTTGTCAGGTCCGCATTTCTGTCCATTTCTTGTTGCATAACTATCCTACGTTATCCCGTGACAGGGTTTTTTTTTTTCAATAACGATTGTACAATATCTTATGTGGTAGCTTATGATGGGTATGTCAGTTAAGTAAACACGTCATCTTTATTTCCTCAACCTTAGAGCTGGTAGTCTCCTCGCTCATTCTTTCTTCTTAATGATCTTCTGCCAGTTTTAAATTCATTCATGCACTCCTGTTCTTAGTTTTCCTCCCTGGGTCAGACTAATGAATGGAAGGAATAGTGGAATGGTTAGCTGGCCATGTTCCTACTTGTAGCGACTAGAGTAAGATCCTTCTCTGGCAGACGCTTTGTCAGCACTTCTTCGTTAGACACACTCCATGACATCAACATTCTTTGGTGCGACTTCTGGAGGTCCTGGAATATATTTCGCGCCTTCCTCAACGTTCAAATGTGTCACATCGACATGTTCCAAGTGTAGTTGAGTGATTTCGTGTAGTAGTCAAGGGGACACTGACGTTTGCAGTGTTTTCTAGGTGATTTTTGTGCTAGGACTATTTTAACTTTAACATCCGTTGCGCTGCCACCCACTGGGATACTACCTCCGAAATACCAGAAGGTTCACTTTTGCAGGCTTTCCGTCTTAAGAGTGCACAACTCTCTTGTATGCTGCTGTTGATCGTTATCTTGAGTCTTTAAGATTTGATTCATCTGCTGAGCTGCTTCTACGTTTCTGGTTAATACAATTTCTCCAAACTAGATCGTTCTGAAGCATTCTCCATTAAATATCTCATTGATGCTGGCTTTGGAAATCCATCACTGCAATTTGTGTGCAACTGAAGTAGTCTTTGGTATATTCTTTACTATATCAGTAGATTGCAAGATTGTTCTTTTGTCCCTATTCCTGTGTTCTACATTTCTTTGAATACTATTTGAGCGTGATAAAGATTTGTGTATTTGGTCTTTAGGATGTCTCTAAGCAATCGCAAAGTGAGTGCTGTCTCTGTTTCACGGTTACTTTGAAACTCAAAGCGGTCATTTTTTGAAGTGACGTAAGATGAAAATTAGTATTTTTGAGGCATGTGTTATCGTGTGTGTGTTCAAAAACTAGGATATTTCTGTCTTAATGTGAAAGTCGTTTATGAAATAGATGTTTCAGTTTGAGTGATTCAGCAGTTCTCCAGATATGTTGCCAGTTTCTGGAGCTTGTGATTTATTCGCTCTTGTGGTAAGACTAATGAACTTGGCTTTGACAA
Source organism: Schistocerca cancellata (assembly GCF_023864275.1). Taxonomy (NCBI): domain Eukaryota; kingdom Metazoa; phylum Arthropoda; class Insecta; order Orthoptera; family Acrididae; genus Schistocerca; species Schistocerca cancellata. Next base: position 1,113,873,317 of record NC_064626.1, on the reverse strand, counting down.
AGACTGCTACGTTTCCACCTCTGTCCTACATTACATCCGTCCATGCTCGCCGTGTCGGTGATACCTGCTACCTCAGCCTCTGGTTGCTTTCTGACCAAACAGAAGTTAGTCAGAAGTGAAGCACTTACTGGTGTTTCTCTTAAGAGATGGCTTTATTCTGGTGAATTGAGTGGGACAGAGTAGAACTTTCTTTCATCCTGCTGGTGTAGATGAAGTAAAAGGAATTATGTATAAAAACGCAACATTTAAGACAGTAGAGGGAAGTAACAAAGTATCTTGAATAAAAGTGTTCATTTCTAGACAGGACTTACTGTCTGTATTGTAAGCTTGTCAGTAAATGTTTAGTCTCTAACAGGCTATCTCGTTGCTACTTAAATACTAGGTTAGGACGATTCGAGTTTGCTGACAGTCACCTCTAAATGAGCCACAGAAGATACTTTTGATTCCACCAACTTAACTGCTTCCAAAATGCGCCTGATTCTGTTAGGAGACAGTAACATTCAATGTAAGTTGCAAAGATATGAACACTGAGACAAAACATTGTGACCACTTGCTTAGCAGCATGTTATTCTACCATTTCAACATAATGGAACGGCGGTCGTGTGACATGTATTCCTTGATGTTTCCAGAGGTAGTCCGCGCAGAATAACGTGGCCAGTAGATGCGCAACCTGCAGGGCATGCGCGGGGAGAACGGTAGCTGTAGAGGAAGTGCCGTTATAAACTGAGGCCTAAGCTCACATTTTTTGCGAGTCCCTCCACGCCCACACTTGCGTAGTGCCCATTCAGAAGGGTCACATCTGCTCTGGTTAGTATCTAAAAATAATTCCACCGAAAATGCAGCGATTTATTTTCGCATTGATTGTTAACCATTTGTAACATTCAAAGAAGCGTCATGACTGCTGAATTTAGAGTAAAACCTATACATTTCTCTTGTTGCACATTTGCTTTTTTACCAAAACAGTGAAGTTTTGTCGCGTCACTAACATGTTTTTGCAGATGCGGTTGCGAGAGGATTCTGAATCAGTGGTTTGTTAGGTAACTGAGAAAATGTCAGTAGCTTACTAAAAGCACATCCTTGGTACAAGATAAACGTGTAATGTCTTTACTGATGTTCCATAACTCACAGAATTTCTCGTTTTACCAGCTATCGTTGGCCCTTAAAATTACCTCACCGAAAGTGTCTGGTATAACAACGTAAATAATGATTTTGCATAATAACCATGTGACAAAATTCTCTCCCCTTTGCGTGCTATCATTTCGATACTCAAGCCGTTTATGATATATGGGAAATGTTTTGGGTATTTTACTGTGGTTTTATCGCTGGTGCGCTCGATCGCAAATGATTGTGCTACATCAGATCATTGGAACTTTTTCGAATTTTGCACAGTATCTTAATTCTATATAAATTTCCGAATAACTATGACCATTAAGGAAATGATGGGGACATCGTGAACCTGAAATATAAAGCTATAAATAACGCATTTTTTACGGAATAGTTTCTGAAAAATCGTTTGAGAAAGATTGTAGGTCGTCCGCCTTGTCATCACCTGCCAGCCGAAAGGTGGCAATCATCATCCCTTGCCCACCGCTTTGAAAGAAAATTGGTCACTGCGTATCGGCCTCCGTATCCTTCGCGGTCTCTGTGGCTCCAGAGGTTTTCGCACAGGTCACACAATTCCCGTGCATCACAGGTGGTGGTTTCTGGGCGCGCAGCTGGTGCTGGCCTCCCAAATGTGCTCCATCGGGTTCGGAACAGCGGGTTTGATGGCAGACATCAAGGAGAGTTGCCTAAGATCTCCTCAAACAAATGCTATCGTGTAAGTGGACCTATTTCCGTTGATCCATGGCTCAATTTCGATGATTCCGTGACCACTGCCACCGAAACTGACAGTGTCGTAGGGTCAACATGGAAAGACGTAGGGGTCATCTTCATCTTCTGCAGGCCCTGATGTTCAACAGTGTGCACTAAGTGGTTTGCTCTGGAACACTGACAACTGCACCAGAATTGTTCTCGTCGTCAGATCTGCCACAGATCGCTACCTATCCTGCTTCAGAATGTGAAAGCCTCAGACTTGAATGAGGCGTGGAAGTCGAACATCTTGACGCGTACTCCGTTTCATGCATGCTCAAAACGGTAACGTGCGAACAGCAGACCAGATATGCCATTTCAGAGATGCTCGTTCTCAGATGCCAGGTCATAATAATTTGCCCTTTGTCAAACTCGGTTATGTCACTAAATTTCTGTTTACCATCGGTAGGTTGTTTCTCCATACGTCTCAACTACGCTTACATAGTTTGTGCATCTCTATGTGAAGTACCAGCACTTGGTTTCTAGCACATGGTATAGTATTAGTGATATTGATTCCCACACAGCTAGAGTATCGATATGGAGGATAGGTGAGCAAAGCTCGGACTTCATACTGCAGCTGCGAGCGTCTTGTCACCTGGGTCAGTCAAGTGGCCGTAAGCCGCACTTGTCCGGTCGTTGTTGCTACTCATCGAAGTCATCGATGCGCGTCATGGATGTTATTCACCTTGTCTATGGTAAAGTTTTTCGATTTGAGTCTGTCCCTGGACTGTTTACTCACGCTCACGACTTTCGCTACGCTCTGGACTTTCCTTCTGGCTAGAAGTTCACTTCACGTTCGTTTAAGCAGTTGCCAGTGGGCGAGTTTAAAGACAGAAAACAGACGTTACAGTATATGAACCCTGCGCGCCTTGTTTGCGCTGCTCAGACGCTTCTTGTTCCATTTCTTAATGGAATTTCGTTGCCTGGTCGCCTATGACTGTAGTTATCCCCCAGTTTATTTTTACGCCGTACTAGATTCTGTTGTTCCAGCTGTAACATATTGTTTCGCAATTTCCGTATTGGTTTGCGAGCTAAGAAAATGCCACCCTTAGGTACAGTGATGCAACAAAGATTTATCCAAAAAACATGGTTTCCCGTGTACTTAAAACCAGGAGATGCGACATTGGTTTGATGTACTTAATATCAAGGAATGGCGAAATTGGTGTGTAACCGTGTTATCCTCAATTTCTGCTTACAATTCAGACTAAAGCTACTTTTGTGATCATGTACATCATGAATCCTAACGCATGCACTTACACAGGGTTTATTATAATTAATGATATGGACGCATGAATTTGAAAGTACACGGTAATAGAAGCAATAAAACACGGACTTTAAAACGCATATCTTAAGAGCTATAAGCACTTCATCTTTGCTACTGTGAAGCACCTCAACTGAACATGTAGTTTGCACCCTTTATAAAAATCAGAAGCTTCCTACCTCCAGAAAACACTGGGAAGAGAGTTGCCTACTGTGTTAAGTTTTATACTTGAATTACTTGTTGAAAAAGGGCTGTTTTTATGAATGTTTCAGTTTTGTGAACATGGTGTACTTTGAACTTCCGCGTTTAACATTTTGTTGTTGCTTTCAACAGACTGAGATTATCTCAATATGTAAACACGGCTGAGATTTGAAATAGGTGAATACTTGAAAAAGAGGTCTTCTACATTGGCTATGTGCTGTTCATTCCTGTCTGAGCTAGGTGGAGAGAAAGCAAATGAGTTATGCCGTTAAATCAGACTTAAATTGTCAGTCTCTGGTCCTGTGGTACACACTAAATCACTGGTAATTCTGTATTCTTAGATACTAAAGTTGTAATGCGTCTTACCACCTCGGAACTTTCCACTTCAATTGAAATGTTCGATTTCGTATAAATTTGTGCCTGACTTAAGTTAATATTTGTCCTTGAACTATATATACCACATCTAAATATAATTTTGCATAATTTGACGACACACTATTTTCTCATCATATTTTTTCATAACGATCCATTTAGCAACATCGATCTTGAAGCATGAAAATCACAATTGTTAACTAAAATGAGTCATAAACCACTTTACCATGAAACTAATACTTAACTTTATTTTTCATGCAAACAAAATTTGATTTTTAATTTTTTGATTTTATTGCCGATAATTTGACAGTTATACAAAGACAGGAAGCTGGTAGTTTTTATAATGTTCAAATTTGCAGCCTTAATTATTAGGTGCATGAGTCTTCATACAATTATTTCCAGAAAACATTATGTAAATTATACTTGAAAAATTTCAGTTAGTCATAATAAAATTCATTTGTACTTCATCCTGCTCTAGAAGGATCTGGAAGCTGTGTATGTAACAGAAGTTTGTCAAGATATTGGTCAATGTGTATATAAAGTTCGTGTCGTGTTGAAAGGTTGTACAAAAAGTGTTGGGCAAGGTATCAAGAATTTATGAATAATATTTCAGCGACTTCTACTGAAACAAAAACCTAGGACCTGTTAAATGGAAAGTTCAAACATAAACATACACCCTAGGCAGGCGAGACAGCCGCAGCAAGATAAGTAACATTTATCTGCTGATGTTCCCGTGCGAAATTATATAAACTTTGGCAACATTAGAATAGTCATTTCAGTGTAGGTTATGTACTTTCTGTATGAGTTCAGTGAAGGATATTTATTTTTTGTATTCAGTGTAGGATATCTAGTAGTAAAGGGATATGTAACATTATAAAGTTCAGGAAAGTGTTTAGACATAGTTTTAAGTTGCAATTAATCTGCTGCCTCCTTAAATTTTTGGCATGCCTGTATATCAATTATGCAGAACATCAAAATACCGAAATGTGGCCTAAATGGTTTTTTCGCTCTTTTATTAGTGTTTATGAACGAAACAAAGATAACAGTAAGGTGTATGTGGGTATAAAAACTGTTAACAAAATGTGTTGTGCATATAAACCATGGAAAACGTGTTAAAAAATGAAACACACAATGCTGTGAGTCTATCGACCAATCATTCTATAAATTTAACAAGTAAACAGTACAATTAAAGAAATTAAATGTCTAGAGAAAATACCAAACGAATGTAGAAACGTGTTTTGTGATCGAGAAGACATTGTTTCGTGGAAGGAATGTGTTAAAAAAACCATTTTGCTAAAGCTGTCGATATGTCTGAAACATTTTATTTTATACTACTGAGCAAATTCACCTGTGTAGGTGAACATCTACGCATGTTGATACGTGTAGCGTAAGCAGATCTTAAATTAGGCGATAAGACACATCGGGGAATACACAGAGCATAGGAATTTCGTAAACTACACTAAAAAGCATAATATGGCTTAAAGTGCACGTTCGTATTTCCGGATTCACACTGAAGTACCTGTTACTAAGCTTTCCCCTCTGGTGGTTGGGATGTCAATTTTCTTAGAATATTTTCTCTTGTTTCTTTGTGGTGTTTGACCTGTTAATGTTGTACCTCGAGTAAATGAAAATACGCACTTGAAATTGAGCGAACGGTTGAAACTCGCCATTGCCGTAAAATGAAACACTTCTTTTCAAACTGTCCCAGCAGAAAAGAACAATCTGTTCTCAGTGATTAAGTCAAATTTCTGTAGCAAAGCAACAAAAGTAACTGCAGTGTCGCGCAAGATGATTAACGTTGCTAATAAAATCAGAAACCTGAAACTAGTAGTGTCATTTTAGTCTTCTGCGGTTAAGTGAATGTATTTGAATTCACTTAAGAGTTCCCAGTCGCAGACTGTTCTTTTATTTGACGTGAGCTCTACACGAAGTAAACTAGAAAACACCGAAATAACGAAGCTTAAACTTGGAGACTACACCTAGTATGTCATGCATCAGTTTGGGAGCGCTAGAAAACAAATCCTGGTAGATTGTGGCTGATTGCTACTCGCTGCTTAGAAAACTAACAGCCACTCTGAGCAGTCAGAAGCGGGAGGAGGAGCTGCTTAAACGCGACTCCAGACCCGGACGTGGGCGTGAGTCCACAGGCAGCTGCTCAAACGAACTTTCCGTGAACTACGCGGTTACAGACTGCATTTTGATCCAGCAGCTTCAACATCGTCGCCAGTTCGAGTGATAATTAACTGTTCTACTTACTACAAGCTTGGTATTCAAATTTCACTTCTGCGAGTATTGCGTTTTTATGGAAAGTCTAAAGTGTGTAAGCGGTTGAATCCATAGGGAACTTCGTTGCCGAAAATAGTTGTGTGGGCCATTCAGGCGGCTGAAGAAAAGAGGAAGTACCATCTACAGCAGAATTAATCAGTGTAATGCACTGTTGCCCAGATTAAATCTTGCCACGAAATTCCAGTGCCTCGTTAATACCAATTTGATATTTAAATTGATAATACAACATAGGTAATTAAGACCAGAATAGGACTGATCTTGGTCCAATGTTCCGGGCCTCATTTGCAAATGTTTAGAGCCTCAGCAGCTGTTTTTTCCTCTGTAAACAGAACAAAGGAAAACTTTGGTAAGTTCCGTCTGATATATGTTATTGCTTGTCTTGTATCTCAAATGCCTTATTCTTTAAACAAAATGATGCTCTCGCCCGTCGCTTTGACCTTAAGACGCAAGGTTCAAAATATTCACATTTAGAAAAAATAGACAACTTTTTATAGAAAATACAAGTCGTTATTTCCTTAAACAATTATAGTGGCAATGAAAATGCAGTACCACGTTTACTCGACGAAAAACGTTGGCAGGATGGCCCAACCATGTGAAACATACTGGTCTCCTGTTTGGCTTTTTACGTTTGCAAGCAACAAAATCCTTAGATGGATATATAATTGATTGTACTGATAGTAGAGACGATAAATTATTCATCCAGTAATCAAACTAATCATTTTGTGCCTATAACATTGCGTTCTGTTACTTGATGTTTCTTCTATTGCATCTCTTTCCTTGAATTAGCTCCATAGGTTGTGTGCTGTTGGGTTTATAAACAAGCAAATGCGTAACTGCCGCATGTTATCACCGCTTACGTTTTGCATGCTACCACTTTTTCTCTAGTATTGTTCTCGTCCCACTGCTAATCTTGAATTGGGCGATTTCACAACACAGGCCCGCCAAATACACAACTTCCATATGTGAAATTTACATAATAGGAAACAGCAGAATGGTCAGTTAATTCTGTTAGACATCAGGATATTTGTATTGTATATTCATTATTTAGTTCCATGGTAATATTAGTGTTCTGGGAGTATAGTTTTAATCCTACCAGTTGTTAATGAGTTTGTTGTTTAATAAAGATTAGCAGTTAGCCTACAGCCAGCCCCAAAAAGTACTTTCTCGCTAGATAAAAGGAGATAATGTATACGCTGTTACGTCAACTTAAGTCTGTGTCTACATCTTTTTCCTAAAACAGTGTAGAAGTGACCTTTCAGTTATTACCCTTCTTTGTCTACGTGTAGCCCTCCAAAAAATGATCAGCAGTAGTTCCATTTAAACGCCAGCCGTTGGACTAGTGTTTCTCACTTCAGGGGGACATTCATGAAAAATACTCCTTTTAAAAGATACACCAAATCCACAATTTTGAAGATAACAGCAATGCAATTTTGTACCATGCTTTACATTAAATTAAAGCATTTAAGTTCCTTGGAGTATATAGTTTAAATTTTGTATAGAATTCAAATACATTTTTAAAAATGTGTACAATTTCGTCGGAAACTGTTAGATTCCTACAAAATTTCTCTTTAATGTTTTTAATGTATCAATAGGAGAATTTTAATAACTGTAATTATAATTCTAAAAGTATAGTATAAAATTCACTGGAAAACTCGAACCACTTACCGCCCTGTATATCAGCTTGCTCAGAATTTCAAAACTCTCTTGAACATTTAATGGGTTTATAGAAATAAGTGTACAAATTCCATAGCAGCGCACACTGCAGAGTGAAATTTTCATTCACAGATTAGTTGTTCACTGAGCTAGTATTGAAGTGTTGCTTCAAAAAGTGGGCGTGGCAGGAAGATAGCGTCACACATTCATTTTTCAAGCACTTCGGATGCGATTTCATCATTGAAACTTTAGAAATTCATCATCCATTAGTTGTACTTATACTGTTAAATAAAACATTGAAAATGGACATTTTCGGTCAATTTCGGGAACGTTAAACCATTTTTCATACAGGAGATTAATCTTTAGTCATTTATTGTAACTTTACTTGCCTCTGTTGCACCATGTCAGCAACCAGTCCTGCAAACGCCATACTATCCTCAACTAAAGTTTCCTCTGTTTTCATCTCCTAGCTCCTCTGATTTTACGTTGCTATTAATTTCTATAGATGTAGCACTAGTATATAAAATTTGCACGTGTAATAAATAAAATGTACACATTGATTACGTTAATCACTGAAAAGAGTAAACTCTCAAAGAAAAACTGCGTCTGAGTGCATTTGGATATGTACGTATTTGATCAGATATCTTCAAATACTGACTGCAAAGGAAAAGTCGGTCCAAGCAGTATGTGGACTTTGTCCAAAGTGCAGTTCCGCACTGTGGAACCACCCGGCGGCCTCGGATAGTCCGTGACTTGTGGCAGTATTGCTGATGTGGCCGAATATTGCACTTGTCCCGGCCTATCCGCGCCCGCCGCCTCGCAGCGCGGCCGCCAGCAGACATCGGCGCAGACGGGCACCCTGGCGCGCCGGCTCAGGTCGTGACTAGTGCAATTTTGTTGGGGACCTCTGTCGCAAATTGCACTTTTCCCGGCCTGCTTGTGCGTGCCGCCTCGCCTCACTTTGGAGTCTGCGTGCTCCTGTTTACTTGAAAAAGATGCTGTTCACACGGAGCGTTCGGACACAATGGTGCAGTGAAGAACGTTTGTGCTGCACCCTACTCAAGATTCTGGCTGAGGCGTAGCACCCGCGTATGGCGCCTACGCAAGTCGGACAGTAGCAAGCAGACAGCTTAGTACGAGTGGAGGTTCTAGCGTTACAGATGTACGCTCTGATCTTGCAACAGTTTACAGTAGTTTTGGCTGTGGCCGGAAGGTGTAAGGATTTTACGGATTTAAATCATACGTACTTAAAATCGTATATTTTGGAAACAAAAATCTTCTGTGGATATTACGTATTCTACGAGGGCAGTTCAATAAGTAATGCAACACATTTTTTCTCGGCCAATTTTGGTTGAAAAACCGGAAATTTCTTGTGGAATATTTTCAAACATTCCCGCTTCGTCTCGTATAGTTTCATTGACTTCCGACAGGTGGCAGCGCTGTACGGAGCTGTTAAAATGGCGTCTGTAACGGTTGTGCGTTGCAAACAACGACCAGTGATAGTTTCTTTTGGCGGAAAACCAGGGCATCTCAGATATTCATAGGCGCTTGCAGAATGTCTACGGTGATCTGGCAGTGGACAAAAGCAAGGTGAGTCGTTGGGCAAAGCGTGTGACATCATCGCCGCAAGGTCAAGCAAGACTGTCTGATCTCCCGCGTGCGGGCCGGCCGTGCACAGCTGACTCCTGCAATGGCGGAGCGTGCGAACACACTCGTTCGATGTCCTTCCCCATGGTCAAACGATCAACTATGAAGTGTATTGTGCTACTCTTCAGAAATTGAAGAAACGACTTCAGCGTGTTCGTAGGCACAAAAATCTGAACGAACTTCTCCTTCATGACAACGCAAGACCTCACACAAGTCTTCGCACCCGAGAGGAGCTCACAAAACTTCAGTGGACTGTTCTTCCTCATGCACCCTACAGCCCCGATCTCGCACCGTCGTATTTCCATATGTTCGGCCCAATGAAGGACGCAATCCGTGGGAGGCACTACGCGGATGATGTAGTTATTGATGCAGTACGACGTTGGCTCCGACATCGACCAGTGGAATGGTACCGTGCAGGCATACAGGCCCTCATTTCAAGGTGGCGTAAGGCCGTGGCATTGAATGGAGATTACGTTGAAAAATAGTGTTGTGTAGCTAAAAGATTCGGGAATAACCTGGTGTATTTCAATGCTGAATAAAACAACCCCTGTTTCAGAAAGTGTTGCATTACTTATTGAACTGCCCTCGTATTAATTGTTGTTGATTTAATAACTTTATTTAGTAGTGTGACTAGAAATGTGAATGCGGAGTAATACAATAAATAAATATTATGTATATTAACTGAGTAAATGGTAGCGTGGTAATTGTATCAGTAAGAAGAGAGCGAATCAAACTCTCAGGGGAATTGTGTAAAGTGCAGCTAGCTAGTTAGTGGCATTGGCGAAACATTTTGCAAGAATTCTGTCTTTTAAATTAGAAATTTGTGGCAAGTTCTATGGGACCAAAGTGCTGAGATCATCTGTCCCTAAGCTCACACACTACTTAATCTAACTTACGCTAAGCACGCCCGCGCGTGATGCCTCGAACCTCCGACGGGGGAGCCGCGCGAATCATGACAAGGCGCCCCCAGATCCCGTGGCTGCCATTCAAGAGGGAGTTTGATATTTGTGGGTTTTATAAATTTAATGTAATAAATTGCTTATAAACTGTCGTGATTGGTCAGCGGTAAAAGAAGCGGGGTTGTGCGGTGTAATTCTGATATCGGATTGGTTATGATGCATATCAGCCGGAGGACAGTATGATCGCGTATATTTTGTGGACTAAGAGAACTCCTTTCTACAGTCTGTCCAGATCTCAGCCATCATGATGTTCCGACACGTACATTAGCTCTGAACAGATGTAATTTTTAATACATTATGGGAGAGGCAGTGATTAATGTCTTAAATATTTACTATTTAAAAAAGTCTTGATTATGATTTATTTATCAAGGTGACCAGTTTCGACCTCTACTGTGGTCATCTTCAGACCATTGAGTAGTGATTCTCCAACGGAAAGAGGTTCCTACTCAATGGTCTGAAGATAACCACAGTAGTGGTCGAAACCGGTCACCTTGATAAATAAATCGTGATCAAGACTTTTTTAATAGTAAATATTTGTAATAATTTTGCTGAAAAATGAGTAAAACTTGACCGCGGGGCCCTGCAAAGCGGCCGCAAGCGTGGGAGAAAGACGAACTTTGGAATTTCAGGTTTTTATTTATAAACTGAGACTTCTGAACTAATAAAACTCCTTGTGGTGTATTGTGAACTGAACGTTCAAAAGGATCTAGGTGTAGTATTTGAGCGAGCATTCTGTCACAGACAATCCGTAATGTTTCCGCCAAAAGGTTTGGTTAAATGCCATAAGCTGGCTTTTTATGATTGACTTGACTGCCTGTGTCCAAACTGTAACTTAAGGTGAGTACGGGAGTGGCGGTGTTTGTGTCTAACAAATAACCATGTTCTCACCCACAAACGATCTATGGTTTAATAGCTGAGTTAACCCGACACCAGACAACATTTTATGCAACTTGTAGAGGCGTATAGTGCGTTAGTTTGTGCTACAGCTTTCTCTAGCTGAAGATCATCATTTTCTATCAGATCGGTCGTGTGGATCTGAATACAGAAGAAAATATCAACTGAAGGACCATCACTGTTGGACGAGCGGTATAATTACCGCGACTTTGCATGGTATCTATCCTGTTACCCTGATTTAGACATCACTTTGTTTCCGTATTTTTTACAAATTCCGTGATTGTCAACAAGGCCATGTCGGTCTGTTGTCCAATCGGTAGCCAACCGCGGTTGTCGACGATCTGTGATGGTGGTTATTATGATAGCTGCAGTTGAGGCTATGATCCTCATTGTTTCTTCTTTGTTTGTAGAGTTGATAAAGTACTCCTAAGTTTGATGTAATTTCAGTTACTTAACTGCCTTAAAAACACAATACATAGCTTGTATGTTGAATGTCGATTACTCACTAATTCAGACTGGGATGTCGTTGGATCATAACCTAAATAAAAGTTTCATATTTCAAATTTAGTCCGCGCACAACGAAAGTTTTCAAATAATTTTTTGAATTCGTAGTGTAGGGTCACTATCAGCATATTTTGAATATACTGACAGTGACTCTAAAACACATGCATTTGCGTTAATTATACAGTTTCGTGATGTAGATATTTTGACAGTGCCTGCAATATTAAGTTGCATGTACCATTTTACCAATGGTGTTGTCATATGACACTACCGCATGTAAGATTTAATTGTAGATAGTTCTTAGCAGTTTTGGGATGGCAACATGTTTGTTGTGCCGCAGTTCCGTTCGTTTACGAAAGTAACTGATTGTTTCAATAAATTGATAGCTTAATAGCCAACTTTTTCAAACAGTGAACGTTGGGACTACAACCCAGAGTTACCATGAGAGAGAGAGAACCACAGGAATTATCCGAATGGGATGGAAAACAGTGAATGTAATTCGCATGCTCTTTGAAATTACCGAAGAAATTTATTCAAGAGAAAGCTTGACAAATTGAGCGAGTCAGTAATGCATTGATCCACCTTGATCGAGATGTTAGCGCCATGGATCGTCAACCGAGAAACGTAGCGCAGTTGGCCACTGCATTGGAAACAGCATGGCTTTACGTTTGATAGTACCTTGCAGAACCACATTGACGCTCGTCCTTCACGTCCCGCGCTACAAAAGGTGTCTGTTCAGGCTTTTGACAGGTGGTCACATTATGACTGGAAAGTAAAATATGAAACTATACTGACAAGTGAAGCACGCAGAAGACATGGTTGGATGGCAATGACCTTCGTACATATACATACCATCTGCGGATACATAATTCATTAGTCATAATTTTCTGTGACAGGTAGAATGGCCACAAGAGTGCGTTATTGTTTCGTGTTGTTACCAGGCCTGGCAGGGCGCACAACGGATGTCAACAGCGTCAGATGTTGAGTGATCACCGTGAAGCACAAAGATACCGCCTACTCATGCGAGACAGCGTTATCAGCACTTGGCTCTTTGAAAGGGTCCTCGTGATCTCCACTTGATCGGCTGGTAGAATCGTGCAACATCCATATTTGTGGACCGTTCAGATAAGACAGTTGCCCGATGTTGGAATGCATGGAAACGTGATGGCATGCACGCTATTGGTAAATGTCCCGATCCAGCATGTCTGACCGCCATAGAGGAGGATCACCGTATCGTGCACCAAGCATATCACAACTCCTACCTGCATCATTCTGTCAGCCCGCACCATTTATGGGAGACTAGTAGTAGCCGAACTAATGAATTACCGTCCCCCATAACTGCCATAGCATAACACACAGCTGCGTTTTGAGTGGCGCCTTGACCGTGAATCTTGGGTTGATAGTGAATGGCGTCTTATTGTGTTTAGCGATGAAGTAGCAGAACCTAAGAGATTGAGATTGCCATTTGGCATCCATGGTTTGATACCCAAAGACACCAACCAGTTCATTCCGCTGTTACTGATCGTCGCTACGTATCCGTGAAAGCAATCCAGCTGCATTAGATTGTTGTGGGGGTCATCTCATTAATTTTCTAAAATAAAAATTGTAATGAATGTTTTTGCGTGTTTTAACTGAGGCGTTATCACTTCCGCAGCTACGAGCAACAGTAGGGCATTTGACTGTTTTCTGGAAATTGTTAAATGATTAATTATGTCATTTTAAACTCTTGACATGCAGTTTTCTTCCTGAATTTATTTATAGAAACTGAAATTGAAATAATTCGAAAGCTCGCCAAAACGCTCCATTCGAGTCGTGCGATGCCTGTGACGTCACTGGCTTGCTCGTTGTTCCTGCTGTCATGACGGTAATTCAGTGATGTCTTGTTTTGGAATTTACGTTTCGGAAAATGGGTTACAAATGGTGTGCAGTGCCATACTGTGCAAATAAAGCCATAGTAGCTCCTGAAAAGTTTTTGGAGTGTTCCATAGAATAAAGAAGCGTAAAATATGGCTGACTGTACCAGCATATTGCCACGTCGACGACGCACAAGTTCAATTACAAATGAGTTACACTGTGAGGTTAACATTACCTTACCTCCAAGATACGCTCTCCCACTGGTACAACAAAGGATAGATTCATCAACGAGATTAAACTAGTGAAAATTGTTGTGCCCAACTGTACGTCAATTATTCAGTCGCTCAGTGTCGTAGAGTGTTGTAAGATGTCCATAGGTCGCTGGTTCGAATAGAACCCTAAATAACATTTTAAATAGTAAAACGAATCGACAGTCTTCCCATATGAAAACCAAATCACAGTTACGAAACTTAAGCACACTTATCAGAAACGGAATACTTGTTTCCATTTGCCATGGCTGTTCACACACGGCACGTTCACACACGGCACGTTCATAAACGTACTTTCTAGTTAATGTGACACCACTTTCTACTTCATTAGAAACCACCTCAGTCCTTACGTGTCACCTGCGCGTTGTAAAAGTTTTCTCTTTGCCTGTATAACCTCATGGTGCAACACCTCATTGTACTGGAGCGTATGGTGATATCTTCAATACTAGCAATGGTTTCCAAAAGTGAATTGTTTGTTCGCAAAGTAAATGCATTTTTCCTCTGTTCATTTCTCAGTCTAAGACTAATGTGAAACTATATATAATACGTCCCATAATCGAAACAATTGCTGCAAGCAGTTCTTGCCAACACTATTTTCGTATTTCGTGTGAAACTTACAAAAATATGACCCTTCCAGGAGTCGAACATACCTGTTTTATCAAGTCAGGGATGCGCTATCCGTTGCGCTACCGCACTCCTCCTGCGTGCTGTTTTTGTCTTATAGAGAAGGAATCAGCACTGAGTGTTGCCAAGGATAAATTTATTATGCTTTGGGCCATAGCTCATGACTGATAGTCGGCAATCTAGTTATAATACACGGACCCTATTGTAAAAGTTCTAAAATTCCTTAGTTTTTAGCAAGTTTAATGTTGCAGGGAAAAGAATGCCTGTTGTTGCACATATCACCACTGTAAATGGGTGGAGCATAAATGCATAAACTTTCGTAAGGCTTTCACTATCAGCGTTCACAAAATTCCTTCCTATTACTATTATAAGTTGTAACCGCATTTTCCATCACTAAATAGCTAAACTGTTCGCAGAAAAAGTAAAAACGTCTTAACTTGGGGCTAACGCTCATCTAACAAACGTATATAATGTCTGCCACGTCGCCTATTTAGTCTGCCACGTCGCCTATTTAGTCTGCCACGTCGCCTATTTAGTCTGCCACGTCGCCTATTTAGTCTGCCACGTCGCCTATTTAGTCTGCCACGTCGCCTATTTAGTCTGCCACGTCGCCTATTTAGTCTGCCACGTCGCCTATTTAGTCTGCCACGTCGCCTATTTAGTCTGCCACGTCGCCTATTTAGTCTGCCACGTCGCCTATTTAGTCTGCCACGTCGCCTATTTAGTCTGCCACGTCGCCTATTTAGTCTGCCGCGTCGCCTGAGCATCAGCCAATAAGTGTCTTCGATCACGTGACCATATCTTGATATTTAATGATTTTTAAGATTTAATTATAAAAATATTGTGAAAATATTGACTATAAATGCTGTCGAATGTTAAAACAAATCAGAAAAACAATAATCCGGGCCATATTTTTAACATAGGAAAATAGCATATTGTCCTGTATACATACAGAATTCTTCGAAAGCATTTTCGCAAATGTTTATTTGATTTGGTTTCCTGGTTCTGTCCCTTTGCATACACCTCGTCTTCACCATTTCCTTTACTCTCACTGCTGGGTTGTGGCCTCTGATCTTTTCCATCTGTTATGGTGTTCAGATATTCGCTTCCATTAAACTCGTGCATATTTTTTTAGTGTTGCCTCACACATCAGATCGTGGTCTCTTTCAGCTTTGGAATCCAGTAAGGAACTTCCTTGGTTTTTCTATCGTTCAGTCACCTGGGTCATTTCTCTGCTTACATTATAGTCGTCATTGTATCTTCCACTCGGTTTTTTCTGCTTCATTTACTTGTTTTTGCGCCTCCCCAAGTAATTTCCACTATGCATTTCTCATTTGAATGCTTAGCGATCCTCAGCTTTAGAACGGTTGTCGCATTAAAGTCAATGTTACACTGTGATAAGTAAGAACTCGCATTGGACTCTCATCATAGGCTCTCCTTTTCACCAGTAGTAGACAAAAGTGGTATCAAGTACATCACAACAGTGTGACGATGCATATTTATGCGCTTATCGCTCGTTACCATTAAAGTAAGGATTCATTTCACCCTACAAACATCCACATTTCTAGCCTTACGCGTGCTGAAAGGCATCTTGTTTTCCACCTTTCTACGTCGTTTCTGCCTTCTATGGTAGCTACTAACACACCTTCAGTGAACCACTTTTCTATGCTTTGTTACAGCCTCCAGTCACATTGTGACCACCTGTCAAAACCCTGAACCTCCACCTTTTTGCAGCCCGGATCGCTGTGAAACTTGCTGGAAGTGTTAATGAGGTTCTGGAAGGACCGACAGCGATGTGCAGCCATGCTGTGGCCAGCTCCCTTATGTTCTCGGTTGAGAATCGATGGGGCAAGCAGCTCGTTCCCCGTGGCCCACAAATTCTCGATTGGATTTGAGTGCGTGGAATTTGACGGCCAGGGGAGTACCGTAAACTCGTCCCAGTGCTCTGCAGACCACGCACGTACGCTGTGAGCTGTGAGACTCGTATCGCCCTGCTGGAAGATGCCATCCTGCTGTGAGAAGAAACAAACTGCATGTAGGGGCTTGGTCCCCAAGGATAAATTCATACTTGTGTTGATCCATTGTGCCTTCCTGGATTGTGTCACCCAGGGAATGCCACGAAAATATTTCCTAGACTATAAGGCATCAAGGTGTTTGCTTACAAACGTTTCACGCCGTACACGCCAACAGCCGCCTGTTCAGTGGAACGTCTGGAAAGGCCAGCTGTCTGCACTCGGTGGACGTCCAGTTGTGGTAGTGGCGTGGAAGTTCCAGCCTTTGTCACCGATGAAAAGCAGTTAGCATGGGTGCACGAGCCAGGTGCCTGCTGCAGAGGCACATACTCAGCATAGGTCGTTCAGGAGATGCAGTTGGTAGCCCCTTGGTTCATCTGGGCGGTCAGTTGTTCAACAGTTGCACGTCTGATCGCCCGTCCACATATATGCAGTTCAGCGCCATTTTGCCGTGCATGGTATACTGAAACCATGATGATACGCGAACGATTTACAAACTTAACCGTTCCGGAAATGTTTCCACCTTGGCTCGAAAACCAATGATCGTGCGCTTTTGGACATCAAATAAATCATTCCGTTTCCACTTCACAACGCCTTCACTGTTTTCTGCGTTCGACACGCTTTATACACCCTCCTCTGCTAGTGCCTACATTTGCCCTGTGTGACTGGTTATTGTACGTTGACGTCGAACATTAATGATCACATTAACTGGACTGTGTGTAATTGCATTTGATGTCTTGCCACAACGCATGTGCACTGTACAAAAAGGTGGAAATCATTCGTCCATTAACATGCCACTAAAATGGTTTCTTCTTAAGAAGCCATTGTATTTCTTACACAAGATGTCATCATAGAAAAAGCGTCAAACGTTTCTACAGCAACCCCCAATTTACCGAAAAAGTTGCTTTGACATGTCCAGGAACAAATACCTGTTGATGTGCTTCATTGAAGACCCGCAGTTCACAACCTGAGTTTTATTTACATTTGAGGAAGGATTCACAGTGATGACACAATAAATTACCATAAAACGCACCTGTGGACAGACGAAAATTCTCGAACGAACGTGAAAGCCATCAGGATCGCCTCAGTATCAGTGTGTGGGCAGGAATTGTCGGTGACATTCATAGGACCGTACACTTTACCAAACATATTAACAGGTGTCATGTACCACTGGTTTCTGCACGATGAATAACCAGCGCGTTACCCTTTCAGAAAGACGACTTTTATCCACAGCGTGGCACTGCCCCATTCTCTGTAGAAAGTGCCCCAGCACAACGTTTCTTGGGCGATGGTTTGATACATGTGTTCCGGTAGCACGGGCAGCCCGTTCACTGTACCTTAATCAGACGGGGACAATCAAATGATTTGTGTATGCCACACTCATCGACAACATGCAGACGTTTCAGGGGCGTTTCATCGAAGCATGTGACTGTCGGAATGGAGCCAGGTGTTTTTGATGAGAGTGCGTGATTCACTGCGAGGAAGGGCTGAGAGATGTTTGGATGTCTTGTAACCATATGCAACACTGCCCGTGCAGCAGGCAAGGAAATGAGGGGACAGACTGGCCCAAATCTCAGCAGGTGCAGGCTGCAAATTTCCGGTAAATTTCCGTGAAAGAATGGAACATTTTTGTTGCGCCTTCATGATTGGTAAGCTTGATTATTCCAAGGACCTACGTATAAAGAATTTCAATACTGATATACCAGGGGGTGACCAGAGGGTGAACAGATTTTTCGTCGTACTGCGCATGACGTCAGCGTCGAGAAACTCCGCTCAGTTCGCGCGCTTTCTTACGTGTTGAAGCAAATAAGTTTTGTGTTGTTGCTGTTATCGTGTTGAATCGTGTTTATTCTTTCTGCGACACTTTAACAATGCCGAATTGTGCCGTGGCTATGTGTGAAAACTATAATCAGAACACTAAAGGGAGTAGTATTTCCTATCATAAGTTTCCGAAAGATCCTGAAACCTGTGCTCGGTGGGTTCAGCTCTGTAGAAGAAGTGATAGTATTAACATTAAAAATGCTACTATCTGTAGCGTACATTTTAAAGAAGACGATTATTTACGGGATCTCGAAGCTGAATTAATGAAACTTCCGCCAAAGATCATCTTAAAGCCGACTGCAGTTCCTTCTTTGCACCTCATTAAAGCCACATCTGTAGCTGCTGCTGCTGCTTCGTCTTCTGTCCAAGAAAGAAATGACAGAAGGAAAGATCGTGAAACACGTAAACGTGCACTTAAGACTAGCTTCACTGTCACCGAAGAAAAAGTGGATCAAAGCACAGAAACTGAAAAAGGCCGCATCGAGGATGAAATGAAGAGGCTTCATAAGGAATTATCGCTACAGACAGAAGAAAATAAGCGTTTGATAGCTGAAAACACGCTGAGAACGAGAAACAAATTACTGGCTCATGCATTAAGCAGACAAAGCTATGCCAAAGCCTTCAGTATCAACGAAGTACTAAAGTGACAACTAAAGTACACCAAGTTTAAAAAAAAGTGTTTACTAACGCACAAATTGAACGTCTTCTTAAATCAAAGAAGAGCACCCATTGGACCCAGGAACATATAAGCAAAGCCTTGCTTCTGCGCTCTCTGTCCAGAAAAACTTATATTTATTTAAGAAATATAATGGGAATACCATTACCTGGATTTTCTACGTTAAAACGATGGATATACAATTTTTTTCGTTGTGTTCCCGGAATTTTGACTGATATATTGTACTTAATGAATAAGCAAGCAACAAACTTAAGTCAAGCAGAGAAGCTGTGTGTGTTAGGCTTTGACGAAATGAATGTGGACAGTCGCATATGCTACGACCAAGAAACTGACACCATATACGGACCACATAGCCAGGTACAGGTTGTTATGGCACGTGGTTTATGTGGAACCTGGAAGCAGCCCGTATATTATAAGTTTGACACTACGATGAATCGGGATTTACTGATCAGTATCGTCAGAGAGACGCAGAAAGTGGGATTTGTCGTAGTTGGTATAGTGTCTGATTTGGGGGGTAAAAATGGGAAAGTGTGGAAGGAATTCCACATCGACTACACAAACACGTGCTTCACCAACCCAGATGATGAAACGAAACGTGTTTGGGTATTTGCTGATGTACCACATATGGTGAAACTTCTCAGAAACCACTTTTTAGATGATGGTTTCTCATTGACGGAAGAACGATAACAAAGGGCGTAATCGAGCAGCTATTGTCGAAAGATAATGGAGAACTGAAACTGTGCCCTAAGGTTACTGCTCATCATCTGACTATTTGTGGAAGAGATCGACAGCGTGTTCATCTTGCTTGCCAACTCTTTTCTAACACTGTATCAGAAGCAATTTCTTTTGTAATGCCTGAAGAAAGACACGGCAGAATTCTTCAAATTGGTGAACGACACTTTTGATATGAATTCGAGGGTACCTGTCGGCAAACGACCAATTTCAAGTGCTTTTGGATTGTGTAAGGAGACGCAGGAGGAAGTTCTTCGCAGATTCTACTCCGTCTGTGAAAAAATGAGTGGGAAATCGTAAAACTTTACTTCCTTTCCAAAAGGGATTACTCACCTCGGTTCGGTCACTGCTGGGTTGTTTTTCGGATTTAAAACATGGCTACGGTATGAAGTATGTATTGACCTCAAGGTTCAACCAAGACTGCCTTGAAAACTCTTTCCCAGATAAGAGCAATTGGCAGAGCCTATGATCATCCCTTATCAGTGGAACTTAAAAGCCGTTTGCGTATTTTAGTTATGAACAAAAGTATCGCTGACATTGTTACGCAGTTCTTGTCCAGTCTCAGCGGAAACTGATACAAATTGACTTCCAACCTGTTTGCAGGACTTGTGCCGGGCATTGAAGAAGCGTTGTCAATGATAGGTGACCAACAAATGAGGGACATTACACTACATGACTTAATTGCTCCACCTTTGATAGAAGATTCAGTGTGTTCTCTAGAAGGTCTCTGCTACATCGCTGGATATATTGCCTCCAGGTGTGTCTCCATTGACAAATCACTTGGTCATCCTGGTGGTAAGACACTCGAAGTGTCGAAAGACCATGCAAGTTCTGGGTGGATTGAGAAACTGTCTCGTGGTGGCTTAATCATCCCTTCAGATGAGTGGTTTGATGTTAAGCAGTTAGAGGTGCTTTTTTTTTAAATTTTCATGGCAGCAGTCTGGGTAAAGACAGCAATGTGATCAGAAACCTGACCCCCTGCGGGTTCGGGGGTTAGAATAGGCCCGCGGTCTTCCTGCCTGTCGTAAGAGGCGACTAAAAGGAGTCTCACATGTTTCGGCCTTATGTGATGGTCCCCTCTCGGGTTTGACCTCCATCTTTCTAAATTATTCCGAAGAGCGAGCCAATTGGGGAAGGGCGCCTTACGTGGTGCACTGTATCCGTCGTGCATTGAGACCTTTAGCCGGCTTTTTCGTCGTTGCAATAGTGTTCCGCTCGTTTTCCATCTCTTGGGCGAGGATACGTCCCTGGATGCGATTCCCACGCTGCACTCTGCAGTGTTTCTTTTAACTGCGACGACGACCTTGGACAGTTTTGCACCTAAGATCCAGCACGGTAGCCAGTCCGTTGTGGTGGGGCCGCCATGTACCCTCTTGGTTGTAGCCCCCTGACAACACAGGGATCGCTCTACTGATGCCTGCGCCGTTAACTCCCCACGTATGCCAAGGAGTAGATGCCCGTCTCCCTGGGGCATCAGGACTCCCGGCAATGGACATCCTGCCAGGTGGCTATTGCTGCGGCTGGGTGGCGCCCGTGGGGAGGGCCCTTGGTCGGAGTAGGTGGCATCAGGGCGGATGACCCGCAATGAAGCGTGGTACATCATCTCTCGCTGGCGGCCAGCCGCCAGCAGTCTCTAAGCGTTCTCGGGCTCAATTTAATGCTGAAAAGTACAATCCGAAAACGTTCCCCTCTCTGGCCACGCCGTGGGAGGAGCGTAAGTCTCAGGATGGAGGTAATAGTTATTCGCCCCGATTCTTAGTTTGTACGAGAGCTGATGGGGAGTCTTTTCTCTCCACAAAGCCTCAGTTCTTCGTCGAGCATTTAGAGGACAAGTTTGGGGAGGTGGAGGGCTTGTCTAAAATGCGCTCTGGCTCAGTACTGATACAAACGGCATCCTCCGCCCAGTCACGCAGGTTACTTGCTTGTGACAAGTTGGGGGATGTTAACGTTACTATTACTCCACATAAGAGCTTAAATATGGTCCAGGGTGTTATTTTCCATAGGGACCTCCTTTTGCAGTCTGATGACGAGCTGCGCGCCAACTTAGAACGTAGAGGTGTTCATTTCGTCCGGCGCGTTCATCGGGGTCCGAGGGACAATCAGGTTGCTACCGGTGCCTTCATCTTGGCCTTCGAGGGTGATACGTTACCGGAAAAGGTCAAGGTGATGGTCTACCGATGTGACGTCAGGCCCTATATTCCTCCCCCGATGCGGTGCTTCAAGTGCTGGAAGTTCGGCCATATGTCTTCCCGCTGCACTTCCAGCCTCACATGTCGAGATTGCGGACGCCCATCTCATCCCGATACTCCATGTGCCCCGCCTCCCATCTGTGTCAACTGCGGGGAGCACCATTCACCTTGCTCGCCTGACTGCAAAGTCTTTCAGAAAGAGCGCAAAATTATGGAATATAAGACCCTGGACCGGCTGAGCTATACTGAGGCCAAAAGGAAATATGACACACTCCATCCTGTGAGAATGACATCTTCTTATGCAGCTGCTACGACAACTGTGCTAGCCCCATCAGTTTCGGGACTTCCAGCCAGCTCGATAAGCAGTACGACTCCTCCTGCCCCCTTGCCTGTGGGGGGCTCTACCCAACCGGTTGCTCCTGCACCACCTACCTCAGGAGCAACCTCCTCCCACCCGTCGGGGACGTCCGTCCCCGCTTCTCAGCCGGAGAAGCGTCTAACTTCTTCGGCTACTCTCGCCCGTAAGAGTTCCCTTGGGACCCTCCCTTCCCAGGGTTCCACCAGCGGGAAGGATGACGGCCGCCAGTGGCATAAGTCCTCACCAGCGGCCGGGCGTAGGGCTTCACGATCCTCCTCTGTCCCGGAGGCTGAATCGGTGAAGCCTTCCCAGCCGGTGCAACCCAAGGTTCAGCGAGAGAAGTCCAAGAGAAAGACCTCTAAGGCCACAGAACTTGCGGTGGCGCCAACCCCACCGCACCTTTCGCGCTCTGCGTCTGAGGATGCAGTCGAGATTCTAGCGTCCGCTGAGGACCTTGATCTCGCTGGTCCCTCAGACGCCATGGATGCCTCTCGTACGGGTACTGAATCGGTGGCAGTGAGTGAACAAGCGGCGTAAATTGCCTTCCCAGTCCTTTCACGCCTTTCTCAGCCATGGACAATATCATCCTCCAGTGGAACTTCGGCGGCTTTTTCCACCATCTAGCTGAGCTCCAACAACTTATCAGCCGTCACCCTTTCTTCTGCATAGCTCTTCAGGAAACTTGGTTTCCAGCAATGCGAACCCCCGCCCTCCGTGGCTATCGGGGTTATTATAAGAACAGGGCAGCGTATGAAAGGGTGTCGGGTGGCGTCTGCCTCTATGTCCTTCACACTCTGCACAGCGAGTCTGTCCCTCTCCACACACCTTTAGAGGCTGTCGCTGTTCGGGTGTGGACGCCACAGGCTGTTACCGTCTGCAGTCTTTACCTTCCACCGGAGGGTGATGTCACGCAGCATGTCCTGGCTGCGCTGATAGCCCAATTGCCGCCACCTTTCTTGCTATTGGGCGACTTCAACGCCCATAACCCTCTGTGGGGTGGGTCAGTGGCAACAGGTCGAGGCGCCATCGTTGAACATTTATTGTCGCAGCTCGATCTCTCGATTTTAAATGATGGTGCCTTCACACACTTCAGTGTGGCGCATGGCACATACTCCGCCATTGACCTTTCAGTATGTAGCCCTAGCCTCTTACCGTCTCTCCAATGGAGTGTGCATGACGACCTGTGTGGTAGTGACTACTTTCCGATCTTTCTGTCACTACCACAGCGTCACTCTTCTGGGCGCCCTAGCAGATGGGCTATGAATAAGGCTGACTGGGACTTGTTCTCCTCCACTGCCGCTATTGAGCCTCTCTCTAGTGATGACATTGATGCGGTGGTTCAATCGGTCACCACCGGCATCGTTACTGCCGCCGAATCTGCCATTCCCCGTTCTTCTGGGTCCCCTCGGCGGAAGGCTGTGCCTTGGTGGTCGCCTGAGATCGCTGAAGCGATTAAAGATCGCCGGCGGGCGCTCCAGCGTCACAAGCGACATCCCTCCTTAGACCACCTTATCGCCTTCAAACGGCTGCGTGCGCGGGCCCGCCTCCTTATCCGCCAAGGCCAGAAGGAGTGCTGGGAGCGGTATGTGTCCACCATTGGCCTCCATGTCACTCCTTCGCAGGTCTGGGCCAAGATTCGACGCGTCTACGGCTATCGGACCCCTGCCAGCGTCCCTGCGCTCTCACTGAATGGAGCAGTTTGTACTGACTCCGACGTCATTGCAAACCGCTTAGCAGAGCATTTTGCTATGAGTTCCGCTTCTGCGAATTACCCCCAGGCCTTCCGCTCCATTAAAGAGCGGATGGAACGTCGGAGCCTTTCTTTTCGCACCGACGCTTCTGAACCCTACAACGCTCCATTCAGTGAGTGGGAATTTCAGAGTGCCCTTGCCGCTTGCCCTGATACCGCTCCCGGGCCAGATCGCATCCACTGTCAGATGCTGAAACACCTTTCAGTGGACTGCAAGCGACGCCTCCTCGACCTTTACAACCGTCTCTGGGTCGAGGGCGAGTTTCCGTCGCAATGGCGGGAAAGTATTGTCATCCCCATTTTGAAACCTGGAAAGAACCCTCTGGAGGTGGACAGCTACCGTCCCATTAGTCTCACCAACGTTCTTTGCAAGTTGCTTGAACGGATGGTGAGCCGGCGCTTAAATTGGGTACTGGAGTCTCGGGGCCTTCTGGCTCCGTCTCAGGGTGGGTTCCGGAAAGGCCGCTCCGCCGCCGACAATCTGGTGAGCCTGGAGTCGGCCATCCGTACTGCCTTTGCCCGCCGTCAGCACCTGGTCGCTGTCTTTTTCGACATGCGGAAGGCGTACGATACGACATGGCGTCATCACATCCTTTCTACGCTTCATGGATGGGGTCTTCGGGGCCCTCTGCCGATCTTTATCCGCAATTTCCTGTCGTATCGTACCTTCCGCGTGCAAGTCGCAGCCTCCTATAGTTCCACCCACGTCCAGGAGAACGGTGTGCCACAGGGTTCTGTTTTAAGTGTCTGCCTGTTTTTAATAGCCATTAACGGGCTCGCTGCGGCCGTGGGAAATTCTGTCTCTGCTTCCCTGTATGCTGACGACTTCTGCCTTTATTACAGCTCTACTGGCATTGCAGCTGTTGAACGTCAGCTACAGGGCGCTATCCGTAAGGCGCAGTCTTGGGCTGTAGAGCATGGGTTTCAGTTTTCGGCAGCCAAGACCCGCGTTATGCATTTCTGCCGGCGCCGAACAGTCCATCCTGAGCCGCGGCTTTATCTTGGCGACGAACTCCTTGCTGTGGTGGAAACCCACAGGTTTTTGGGGGTGGTTTTCGATGCCCGGTTGACTTGGCTGCCTCATATCCGGCAGCTTAAACAGACGTGTTGGCGGCATCTAAACGCTCTGAGATGCTTGAGCCACACCCACTGGGGCGCCGACCGCTCTACCCTGTTGCGGCTCTACCAGGCGTTAATCCAGTCTCGCCTGGATTATGGGTGCCTAGCTTATGGCTCAGCATCCCCATCTGCGTTGCGGGTGCTGGACCCAATTCTCCACAGCGGGATACGCCTTGCCACTGGTGCTTTCCGCACCAGCCCTGTGGACAGTGTGCTAGTGGAGGCAGGTGTACCTCCACTGCGGTTCCGGCGCCAACGTTTGCTGGCCGCTTATGCGGCCCATGTTCTAAGCTTGCCCGGGCATCCAAATTATCGTGTCCTGTTCCCGCAGTCAGTCGTCCATCTGCCAGACCGTCGGCCCCGGTCGGGTTGTCCGATCGCCGTACGCGTCAAGGAGCTTCTCTGTGGGCTTGGGTTTTTCCCTGTTCCACCTCCTTTCCGGGCGCCTCTGCGTACACCCCCGTGGTGTGTTCCTCGCCCTTGCCTTCGGCTCGACTTGACACAGGGCTCGAAGGACTCGGTCCCTCCAGAGGCCTTCCGCTGCCGCTTTTATTCCATCCTGGCCACGTACCAGGGCTCTGGAATTGTTTACACCGACGGTTCGATGGTTGCTGGTCGTGTCGGGTATGCGCTAACTCTAGGGGACCATTCCGAACAACGGTCCTTGGCGGCTGGCTGCAGCGTTTACACTGCTGAGCTAGTCGCCATCTTTAGAGCCCTAGAGTATATCCGCTCCTGCTCAGGTGAGTCCTTCGTTATCTGTAGCGATTCCCTGAGCGGTTTACGAGCTCTCGACCAGTGTTTTCCTCGTTCTCGTCTGGTGATGGCTATCCATGAGTCCCTGCATACTCTTGCGCGTTGCGGCCGCTCTGTGGTCTTTGTGTGGACCCCCGGTCATGTCGGTATCCCGGGCAATGAACATGTTGACCGCCTGGCGAAAGAGGCCACGAGTAAACCATCTCTGGATGTTGGCCTCCCAGAGGCTGATTTGCGGGCGGTCCTCCGCCGAAAAGTTTTTGCGCTTTGGGACGCTGAATGGCGCGATCGGATTACACCCAATAAACTCCGTGCCATTAAGGAGACGACGACTGTGTGGCAGTCCTCCATGCGAGCCAACCGCAGGGACTCAGTCGTCCTTTGTCGGCTCCGTATTGGCCACTCCCGGCTAACACACAGTTATTTACTGCGCCGGGAGGACCCTCCTGTATGTCGCTGCGGGGCGGCTTTGACGGTGGCCCACATTCTGTTGGCCTGCCCCCTTTTAGCTGTGGTCAGGCAGACATTTGCGCTGCCTGATACGCTCCCTGCCGTTTTATCCGATGACCCTGTTATGGCTGCCTTAGTTTTACGTTTTATTAGGGCAGGGAGTTTTTATTCTTTCATCTGAGTGTTTCTGTTATATTTTTTGTTTTGATTCTGGCCTTTGGACTATGATTTTAAACTGATCTTTTAATGTGTTTCTAAGTGGTTGGCTTTTCCTTTTTTATTTCTATGGTCGGCCAACCACTGTCACTCTGTGTGGTTTTAGTTCGTTTTGTCTTGTCCTTGTCTCCGTTTCTCTTGTTCTGTATCGTCTGTGATCTATTCTGTTCCTCGTTTTTATTCTCTGTGGATGTTCTTTGTCTTTGGAAAAAGGGACCGATGACCGTAGCTGTCTGGTCCCTTTCATCCCCCAAACCAACCAACCAACCAATCAGAAACCTGACGAGACTTTTAATTGGGAAGTTTCCAACTATTCCTCAAGAGGTCATCACAGTGTACGCTAAAACCAGAACCTTCATCCGGTTAAGGCACTTCAACACATCTGCCAAGGCACAGAGGGCCAAACAGCAGCAGCAGAAAGCACACAGGTGGAGAGCTTCTGCAGTCCCCTCCAGATCTGATTAAGGTATTCAAATTCTTCTTAAAATTTTTGAATGTGAGTTCATTAAACCAGGCTTCTGTATCATTGTGTGTGGTAATCTCATCTAACTAGACGTACGGTTGCTGCTTAATACCTGCATGAAAAAGATGGTACAAACTATTGCCGACTGTGATGCACAAAATGTGTTTAGTAAACTGAAAGCTCTTGTTGTAATTGTTGCGTTTCCAGTACTATTAAAAATTGCAAAATATATAAAAAGGGACTGAAGCGTACCAGATCGTTGTTATCTAACAAAACATATTGAGTAATAGAATATAAATTGAGGGGGAGCCACAAATCTGTAGTTTTACTTTTGTCATTACCAGAGAGAAAATGAGTTTCACAGTCGTAGCAGGTATTAACACTCAGTCCCTGTATTGGTAAGCTTCGATCGAATCCATAATTCATTATATTGCCCTTCACTTTTCGTAAATTAATGTTAGTGTAAGCGCAATAGTGCCGTATGCGAACGTCTCGCGCTGCTGACGCTTCTCGACAGTGACGTCACACGGAAGCGCCCGATCGCTGCCGAACACATTGGCCCAACCTTCTATGTAGCAACCTTGCTGATATAGTGCGCAGTCCATTGTTGACTGCCGTCTGAATTGGTCAGTGTCGACTGCGATTGAAAGTGGAGAAGAGTTCCATGCTGTTATTAAACACTGCCGCGCAAATCAAAATAGAATTGAAGTTCACGGGGAATCTGCATCACTGAAGGCCGTTTATTTTTGGGTTAATGAATTTAAACGTGGTGGGACATGTATCGAAGATGAAGGGCGCCCCGACCGTCCAATTGAGGTCACCACAAAGGAAACCACTGACAATATCCATGGTATGGTAATGAAAGACCACCAAATAAAAATTTGAGAGATTGCTGAGAGTGTAGACATCTTAAGTGACCTAGAGCGTAGTATCCTACGCGGAGAATTGGCTATGAAGAAGCCGTGTGCGAGGTGAGTGCCGTGATTGCACACAGTCGACGAAAAGCGCATCTGGCGTATTATTTCAGCGCATTTTCTGGCGATGTTTAATCGCAATCCGCAAAACATTTTGCGCCGATTTGTGACTGTTGATGAAACATGTATCCATTACGTACCATAGTTAAAACGGCAGTAAAAACAATTGAAAGTGCACCGAAGAAGCAAACACCATTTTGTCAGCTAGTAAACAGATGGCCACTGGTTTTTGATATTCCCGGGGAAATCCTCATACATTCGGAAAAACGTTGGATCGTTTGAAATTTGGGTTGGCTGAAAGACAGATTGGCACGCCAAAAAGTGCTTTTACCAGGATAACGCACCATCCCATAAATCAGCGATAACAGTGGCGAAAGTGCACGAATTGAGCTTTTAATTATTCTCATCCACCGTGTTCACCAAATTTAGCCGCAAGTGACATGTTACTGTTCCCTAACTTGAAACTTTGTCTTGAGGGAAAAAACTTTCACCTAATGAGAAAGTGATAGTGTCAGTTAACTAATATTTTGCAGAGTCTGGCAGAACTCATTTCTCCGGTGGGATGAAAAAATTGGAGTATGGCTGGACCAAGTGCATATCTTTCAAAGGAGATTTTGAGAAGTAGCAAATATTTTTTCTTGCGTTTTTACCAGATCTATCAAACCACCCTCGGATTTACTTCCGGACATATCATTAGAGGAACTTTTTCTTCTGCCACTTTTGACTAATAGTACCTTCTTTAAGAGTATGTGACACTTTTAAACAGCCTGTTCTCTCCGCGTGTGTGTGTGTGTGTGTGTGTGTGTGTGTGTGTGTGTGTGTGTGTGTGTGTGTGGTGGGGGGGGGGCGCAAATTGTGATGCAGTCGTCGGCTTAATGTTACGGTATTCATTAAGGGTTTCCTTCCCTCTTGAGGCGTTTGTTTCCATTCGACACGCTGGCAGATTCTGCGTGGCGAGCTACCCACGAACATATGGACGGTCATTTTTGTAACCGTACCTGCCGCTACAACGGTTGCTGTTGCATTTTGAATGCTGCTTAATGTGTCTGTGAAATAGTCTCGGCGGCACGGGATATAGATTTGTGTGGTGGGCAGGTGGTGTGGGTATCCGGCGTGTAACGGCCCTTTCCCGGCGCGGCTGCTGCAGGCTGCCGTTGCTGCTGCTGCTGTTGCTGCTGCGGCTACCTGCAGAGACCGTTAGCGAGTCTGCTGGTGCAGGTCTCGCTCCCGACCTCCCCTAGCGCGCTCCATTGCACTCCTCAAAAGCAGTTTTAATGGCCTTCTGAGCAGGCTGCTATCCTACTCCCCATTGTCTGTACCTGAGAACTTTTTCTGCCCTCCTAGGGTGCAAGGGAGACAGTAACGGCTGCCACAAAAAAAGTATTGTAATGCTGACGCGCATCCGCTGAATTCACGAGCATTGGTGTCGTATGGACTGTTCCGCAGCTTTACACCTGAAAAGGATCTACGCTGAGAACCCCATTGGAGAAGGGAGGAATGGAGGTTATGCGGTGTCCCATGTAACGTAGATATCCCTCGACTCAAACTGTTACTGATCAAATATGTTGCTGTGTGGTTAAGGGTAATCATTCTGATTTCCGTGTATCTCGGAGGGTGAAGCCTTCGCTCAGATTCGGCAAGAGTGGGGGAGTCGCCCAGGACCTTTCCTGGAGCTGTATAGGGAAACCAGACTACTTATGGAGCGGAAGAGAATTTCTACTACTGTTACTAAGACCACAATTAATAACCACTGAGTAATTCGTTTACAAGATCTCGAATGCTGATGAGACATATATCGTTAACATAAAACGTTTCTTCTTTCCTTCTTTCAGTAAAGCTGTTGCGACACTACAACGTTTCTTCAGTTACTTCTTCGGATGTTGGGGCTATGTATGGCGAAATTTGGTCACCACCCGTCCGTGGGGGAGCGATCACACACGGTCGCTTTTCGTCCCTGAATATTTTCAGTGTTATCCTCCGTCTATCCGAATTGTGCTGCAGGTTCACATTTTTAAATGGTGGTTGTGACCCGCAGCGGCTAAACCAGTTTATTAGTTCGAGCAACAAGCTCAGATTACCATGTACACTGATGAGCCAAAATACTGTGACCACCTGCTTTGTAGCGTGTTTGTGCGTCTTTGTAACGAAATACACTCCTGGAAATTGAAATAAGAACACCGTGAATTCATTGTCCCAGGAAGGGGAAACTTTGACACATTCCTGGGGTCAGATACATCACATGATCACACTGACAGAACCACAGGCACATAGACACAGGCAACAGAGCATGCACAATGTCGGCACTAGTACAGTGTATATCCACCTTTCGCAGCAATGCAGGCTGCTATTCTCCCATGGAGACGATCGTAGAGATGCAGGATGTAGTCCTGTGGAACGGCTTGCCATGCCATTTCCACCTGGCGCCTCAGTTGGACCAGCGTTCGTGCTGGACGTGCAGACCGCGTGAGACGACGCTTCATCCAGTCCCAACATGCTCAATGGGGGACAGATCCGGAGATCTTGCTGGCCAGGGTAGTTGACTTACACCTTCTAGAGCACTTTGGGTGGCACGGGATACATGCGGACGTGCATTGTCCTGTTGGAACAGCAAGTTCCCTTGCCGGTCTAGGAATGGTAGAACGATGGGTTCGATGACGGTTTGGATGTACCGTGCACTATTCAGTGTCCCCTCGACGATCACCAGTGGTGTACGGCCAGTGTAGGAGATCGCTCCCCACACCATGATGCCGGGTGTCGGCCCTGTGTGCCTCGGTCGTATGCAGTCCTGATTGTGGCGCTCACCTGCACGGCGCCAAACACGCATACGACCATCATTGGCACCAAGGCAGAAGCGACTCTCATTGCTGAAGACGACACGTCTCCATTCGTCCCTCCATTCACGCCTGTCGCGACACCACTGGAGGCGGGCTGCACGATGTTGGGGCGTGAGCGGAAGACGGCCTAACGGTGTGCGGGACCGTAGCCCAGCTTCATGGAGACGGTTGCGAATGGTCCTCGCCGATACCCCAGGAGCAACAGTGTCCCTAATTCGCTGGGAAGTGGCGGTGCGGTCCCGTACGGCACTGCGTAGGATCCTACGGTCTTGGCGTGCATCCGTGCGTCGCTGCGGTCCGGTCCCAGGTCGACGGGCACGTGCACCTTCCGCCGACCACTGGCGACAACATCGATGTACTGTGGAGACCTCACGCCCCACGTGTTGAGCAATTCGGCGGTACGTCCACCCGGCCTCCCGCATGCCCACTATACGCCCTCGCTCAAAGTCCGTCAACTGCACATACGGTTCACGTCCACGCTGTCGCGGCATGCTACCAGTGTTAAAGACTGCGATGGAGTTCCGTATGCCACTGCGATGGAGCTCCGTATGCCACGGCAAACTGGCTGACACTGACGGCGGCGGTGCACAAATGTTGCGCAGCTAGCGCCATTCGACGGCCAACACCGCGGTTCCTGGTGTGTCCGCTGTGCCGTACGTGTGATCATTGCTTGTACAGCCCTCTCGCAGTGTCCGGAGCAAGTATGGTGGGTCTGACACACCGGTGTCAATGTGTTCTTTTTTCCATTTCCAGGAGTGTAAATCACTGATTCTGCGCCTCAGGAATCAGCCAAGTTTCCTGGTAGACTTGTGAAGGTATGTGGCGTTACATGTCTAAGCAGAGTTCATGTTACTAGCGTAAATAACGAGCCTTTGATTTTTGTACGCTGTTATGCCGCCAGGTAGCTACCCAGATGGATTGCATAGGATTTACTTCAAGCGAATTCGGCCGCCTAGACATCAAAGTCAAACCACTGTAATGCTCCTCCAACCACTGTAGCACGTTTCTGCCTCATACACGGACAGTTTTCCTGCTGAAAGATGACATCGCCGTCTGGGAAGACATCAAGCATGAAGGCATGCAGGTGGTTCGCAGCTTTCAGCGAGTCTTAGATTACCACCACATGTCCCTTGCAAGTGATGTCTTCCATAGCATAATTCTGTTCCCACCAGCCTGCGCCCGTGACACGGTGCACGTCTCGACTTGCCATTTAACTCGATGACTGCATTTGTGGAGACGACCACGTATGTAGTGTAGCGTAAATGTTATTCACCCAAAGAACCGACACGTTTCCATTGATGGTCCGTCGAATCTCGAAGGTCCCGTGTCCACTGCAGTCGAAAGTGACGATGTCGTTGGGTCGACTTGTGAACACGCAGGGGTGGTCTGCTGCGGAGCTCGATGTTCAACAAGGTACGATGAACGGTGTGCTCGGAAACACTTGGGCGTTGTAACGGAACATATTAAAGGCTTTACTGTACCGAAGTATGCGATACCCTCCAAATTGAACCAGTTTAACGAGTATTTATGATTATAGAAAAGTAATTGTGTATGTTAACAATGATTGCGTAACATGTCTCCATAAAGTCAACCCATTAAATTATACTGAATAACTAACCCACACAAAAGTTAATATCACTTGATCACTGATATAGCAAATGTCATCATGTAAAAACACTGAGTTCATCTTAAATAATTAATATGAAGTACGAAAAATAGTGTACAACTTAGGTATTTTGGATCTCCTTAAATAAAAATCACCCAGTGAAACCTATTTGTTCACTAGGAGCGGTTTCACTTAGTATTCACGAAATCAATCCTGTTTTAGACGAAAACCAATGTATTTCTTAATAATTCATGTTAATTACTTATTTATGCAAATTAGAGAAGTAATTGACAAACTTCTAAAAAACGGACTTTTTGTAATAAAGAATTATTCTGTCAAGTCAACAAATCTGTCTGTCATTTTAATAACATGTTAAATTATGTCACTCGATGCAAATTAATAACTTTTCTGCACAAATTATGATAACAGATGTACATGTGACTTGTAAACTATATCTCTCTTTAGTAGTTCTTTGACAATGTTATAAATACGAGCAGCAAGAAGGGTCGAAAGGCAGTCGGAATGTCACTTTGGTACAGTGTGTTTGTGTGTTATTGTTTGAGGTGGATAAACAATCCAAAGAACATGTAAAGGAAGTTGTGTTGTGTCATAGTCTTTGGTGGACAGTGGAATTAAGATGGCCACCAGAGAAATATATTTGAAGTTTACATATTTGTTGGTTTCGTTCATCCTTTATCATCAAAAGCACATAAAACAAAACACGGGACCTCATGTTTTTAACCCTAGACAACCAGATTTAGAGCCAGCATCAACATCGAGACACAGCAGCGATCCAGCAAGCAGCAGTGATTACTACAATGCATTGTAATGGCGCCAACCTAACATCAAGTGCTAGCAAGCTCCGTAAATGGGAGTGAAATAGTGCGATTATAGCAATTAGCAATATCTACGACCAGGCGACCATTACAGCGTGCACCGGCATTGTGCTCTTTCGGCAGAGATGCCACAGACCAGTCTGTCCCACTTTAGAGAGCAGACAAGCCTCCGAACCCCACGTTCTCCGAAGAATCGTGGACGTCCAACCATGTAGCGCCTAGCGGTAGTTTCACTGTCGTACCTATTTCCGTAGATGATCACGACAGTAGAATGTGAACATTCGATCAGATTCACCGTTTTCGAGATACTCTTCCACAGGCTGCGTCCTTTTTCAAAGTCGCTTATCTTAGTAGGGTTCCCCATTTGTAGCCCATATCTTCGCTTGGGCGATCCCCCCCATCTGTCTGCTCCGTTTACATAAGTTTGTGGCCGTCACGTGCCCGCTGCTGCGTCACGGGCCATGCACGAGTATCAGTGTGTGTTTATTTGGTCACTGTGTTGGAGACAGGCAGCGACTAGTGCCGAAGGAAGTGAGCAAAATAAGCGCGTATTCATTTAATGCAGTTAGTCATTTTAAGTTCCAAATTCTAGTACATCCATTAAAAGTCTGTAGTTTTTAATTAATAATACACTCCTGGAAATGGAAAAAAGAACACATTGACACCGGTGTGTCAGACCCACCATACTTGCTCCGGACACTGCGAGAGGGCTGTACAAGCAATGATCACACGCACGGCACAGCGGACACACCAGGAACCGCGGTGGTGGCCGTCGAATGGCGCTAGCTGCGCAGCATTTGTGCACCGCCGCCGTCAGTGTCAGCCAGTTTGCCGTGGCATACGGAGCTCCATCGCAGTCTTTAACACTGGTAGCATGCCGCGACAGCGTGGACGTGAACCGTATGTGCAGTTGACGGACTTTGAGCGAGGGCGTATAGTGGGCATGCGGGAGGCCGGGTGGACGTACCGCCGAATTGCTCAACACGTGGGGCGTGAAGTCTCCACAGTACATCGATGTTGTCGCCAGTGGTCGGCGGAAGGTGCACGTGCCCGTCGACCTGGGACCGGACCGCAGCGACGCACGGATGCACGCCAAGACCGTAGGATCCTACGCAGTGCCGTAGGGGACCGCACCGCCACTTCCCAGCAAATTAGGGACACTGTTGCTCCTGGGGTATCGGCGAGGACCATTCGCAACCGTCTCCATGAAGCTGGGCTACGGTCCCGCACACCGTTAGGCCGTCTTCCGCTCACGCCCCAACATCGTGCAGCCCGCCTCCAGTGGTGTCGCGACAGGCGTGAATGGAGGGACGAATGGAGACGTGTCGTCTTTGGCGATGAGAGTCGCTTCTGCCTTGGTGCCAATGATGGTCGTATGCGTGTTTGGCGCCGTGCAGGTGAGCGCCACAATCAGGACTGCATACGACCGAGGCACACAGGGCCAACACCCGGCATCATGGTGTGGGGAGCGATCTCCTACACTGGCCGTACACCACTGGTGATCGTCGAGGGGACACTGAATAGTGCACGGTACATCCAAACCGTCATCGAACCCATCGTTCTACCATTCCTAGACCGGCAAGGAAACTTGCTGTTCCAACAGGACAATGCACGTCCGCATGTATCCCGTGCCACCCAACGTGCTCTAGAAGGTGTAAGTCAACTACCCTGGCCAGCAAGATCTCCGGATCTGTCCCCCATTGAGCATGTTTGGGACTGGATGAAGCGTCGTCTCACGCGGTCTGCACGTCCAGCACGAACGCTGGTCCAACTGAGGCGCCAGGTGGAAATGGCATGGCAAGCCGTTCCACAGGACTACATCCAGCATCTCTACGATCGTCTCCATGGGAGAATAGCAGCCTTCATTGCTGCGAAAGGTGGATATACACTGTACTAGTGCCGACATTGTGCATGCTCTGTTGCCTGTGTCTATGTGCCTGTGGTTCTGTCAGTGTGATCATGTGATGTATCTGACCCCAGGAATGTGTCAATAAAGTTTCCCCTTCCTGGGACAATGAATTCACGGTGTTCTTATTTCAATTTCCAGGAGTGTATTTTGTGTAGGCGGTGCTGTGCAACATTGTACTGTATATTACTATTTTATTTTCATCAAAGGTGGTCGAGTTGTCATGAAAATGACCATCTTTGGGTCTTAAAGGGTATTAAGCTATGCAGTGCGAATTACTATACCCAGTGAAATTTTTAAAACTTCCATTCTTGATACAGCTGCCTATGTGTAAGATTCACGTCGTGTAAAAATTCAAACACGCTTTTGCAAAGCCTATTCTCTCGTTTTGGACTCAGTCCTCTCATTCCCAAAGTTAGCTAACGCTGCCTTGTAATAATAAAGTTCTGGCATTTAGTAGGTAGTAACATCTAATGTTTCAGATATTCGCAACACTATCCAGCGGAAACCTCGCCGTAACCATTCATCCACTCGAAAAACTCACGATTTGGGCAGACCTGACGCCGCCCAGACCAAGTCCGCAAAACACACACACACACACACACACACACACACACACACACACACACACCTCTTTAACCGTAACAGGGTGCAAAAAACTACGTACTAAATTTGTATTAAGAGGACGTGAAGGAACTTTGTTATAGGTCGCAGGTGCACCGGTTCCCCTCTAAGATTCTATGAAGATTTTGACGCCAGTGATGTTCAGAGATGTTGTTCAGATTGCCATGTGCTTAATACTGTTGTAGAAATGTTGTTTGAAATGTCTTGCGTTTACGTCAATTCACAACTGGGATCAGCGTGCACGCAGGATAGTGCTCCGCCGAAATGTGCGTTCCGGCCGCTCTCTTGTCTAGCGCTCCGAGCACAATGATGGGTGGTTCTGAGAGGTGAGGAGGAAAAGGAAGGCTGCGACGGGACGCCGATAAAACTAGGTAGTCGCCTTTGTAACGCGCCAAACGGTTCGCTAGCAATAGGATTCGTTTTAATCTATATTTACGTTCATCACGAGTGCTACGGCATCTACGCATCAGTCTAAAAAAAAGTGAAGCTGCTATGTCGTTCAATGCTGAATGGGAATTGCTTTACTTTTCATATCGTTTGAATGCCATGCAAAGGGCTTAATGTGCCGTCACACTATTACGACTAAAAGGAAGAGAAAAAACTCATAGGGACGTCGTTGCAACACCACCCAGAGATAGTAAGATCTACTTGTCTTTCGACGAGTAACAATAAATGTGCTTGCTGATCTGAAGACGGCCAATAAGCAAAAACAAACTGATTTAAGGGATAGTAAACAGGTGACAATTTTTTATGGTTGACATTACAAGTGACTTGAATTAAGTCTCTTAATGCAGTGGGAGCATCAGTAGGTAATAGATATGGATTAAGGAGATTGATGCTGTCAGACAGAAACCAAACGTTCGCAAAAAATGAACTTAAAGTCCATGACATGGTATATTTTCGGAAACTAAAGTTAGTAATTTTTTCGACCTGAATGACTGTTTCAGTGATTAAAAATTCCAAGGCTTTGCATTACTGAAGACAAATTTCGCTTTATTTGTCTAACCGTTTTCGCTTTTGACTGCTGAAGCACCTCATTACCTTGAACTTCAGATTCCAGACGTGCAGTGTAGTACCCAGCTCACACCTGTTTCTTCAATACAGGAATTTTATGAAATATTGCCCAAAAACAGTATCCATGGCTGTACAGCCAACCTGCTCAAGTTATTTCAATATTTGGTTTAACATATGTGTGAGAACGAATATTTTTTTCTGTTGTGAAACTGATAATCTGCGTGACTGTTCGACTGCATCACGAACGGCATAGTTCCACATACATCGAAATGTTGTATAAATTTATAAAAATTACAACAAATTACATGTTTGTATGTAAAGCTTTTTCTTCAGTACAACGTTATGTCGTTCTTCTTTCGTATTAATACTACCTAATATACCTGTTGAATAGTTATTTCTGTGGCAGAAAAATAAGAAGTTGAAAATAAATATCAGTGATAATCCTGCTTACAAAAGTATGCTGCAAAATATTCGCCTCTTAAAAGCCGTTGCATCGTGTAGTAAACACGTCTTTCCAAGTTTCCCGCATGTACAACCTTCAGCATACAGCCCCCTAACACATCTGGTCGGACAGTGCAATGATTGAGAAAGCCAGAACACTGGGCAGACTCCACGTGTTCCAATTATCCAGGTACTTCATGAATAATGGCTACAGCTTCAGCCTAAAGAGCAACCAGCTCTTGTGGAGTGCCAATCGGTGTCTCGTACACAAAACGCCTCCGCCCCCTCCGCCACACACACACACACACACACACACACACACACACACACACACACACACACACAGGAGCGAGGTGGGTCAGCGTTTTGGCCAGAGCTGCTGCTCCACCTCTCCCGATCCATCAATTAGCGAAAACACTGTATATATGTTGTGACACCACCAGCAGTGTGTGGCGGGGCCGCGTCACGCTGGAAGCATAATCGTAGCATGGCTGCTAGGGAGACATTCGACCCGCCCAGGTAGCCATGCGCGTTAAAGCGCCGTCTCCGGGACGGGGATACTCGCCGGTGGTTTTTAGGCGGTCTACCACATTGCACAAGATGAATATCGTGCTGGTATTAAAATTCCGCCTCAGTTAAACCATTTGCAAATATTACGTAAAAACTTTCACTAACTTTCACTCACTTTCACATAAATAACGCTGCACTCAGACAGATGTGGCATATACGAAAGTAGTCCGTTCCATTAGGTAACGGCGTGGCGATAGGAAGGGCATCTGGCCACCCCTGCGCGTACAGGAGTTTCTGGCCGACCTGCGGGAGAGGGCCGAGGAGGGACCGTCGTCCAGCCAGGGACTGGCTGCGTCGCCGCCGCCGGACGGGGAGAGGACAACACGACACCGCCATGGACGCCGCCGCCAGATGCCGGTGTCGAGCACCTAGCGGGGCTTCCCGCTTCCGCACAGCGTTTCACGGCCCTGGACAGCATCATTGCTTTGGGGCCGGGGACGCCGCCCGCCACCATCTTGGGCATGCTCTGATCCCCTCGCCACCTAAACGGCAGCAGCCACCTGAGCGCCGGCGGAAGCGGCGCCGGTGGAGTTCGCACGGATACAGGAGGTCTTCCAGGAGTCCCCTGTTGCAGCCGCCACCTGACACCCCCGGTCTGCACGACTGCCGGGCCGACCTCTTCCAACAGCAGCCGCAGTCCACCACTGACGCCATCAGTGACCGCCTTCTGCCGCACTCGCAGCCTGTGGACTTAGAGTGCCTATGGCGGCCGGTCACAGGAGAAGGGGACGCTGCTTCCTTGCCACCCAGGGGTTCTGCGCCGGGCCCGGACGGCCTAACTCCAGCCGAGCCGCGCCGCCTGCCGCGCGACGTGCTCCTGAAAATTATGAATTTCCTCCTCCTTCCGCGAGCACTCGCTCCTTCCCTCCTCAAAGCCCGGACCACCTTACTCCCCAAAACGGCTGCACCAGAATCCCCCGCTGACTTTCGTCCCATCACCGTATGCTCGGTGCTGGCGAGGACTTTCCACAAGGTCCTGGCCTCGCGCCTGATGCGTCTGTGTGCTGTGGACGAACGGCAGCCTGCCTTCATCCCTCGGGACGGGATGCTGGAAAATACATTCATCCTCGACCACGACGCAGTCTGCTCCTGCCGCTCTCTGTTGCGTCTCTCGACGTGTCTAAGGCGTTAGATTC
Organism: Schistocerca cancellata; assembly: GCF_023864275.1. Taxonomy (NCBI): domain Eukaryota; kingdom Metazoa; phylum Arthropoda; class Insecta; order Orthoptera; family Acrididae; genus Schistocerca; species Schistocerca cancellata. The sequence continues at coordinate 1,113,834,462 of NC_064626.1, read as the reverse complement.
CGTCGAGCATGCTGCTCTACCCCCTGTGCTGAAAGCGCATGGTCTTCCGACCGAATTTACCGACTACGGCGAGAGCTGCTACAAGAGCAGCACGACGGTGATAGCAGGCGGTGGCGGCGTGGGCATGGCTGTGCAGCCGTCGAGGGGACCCACTCTCTCCCCCCACTCTTCAATATGGCCGTCGATAGTATGCTTAACACCTTGCCTTCCCACATAGGAGCCCGGATTTTAGGTCGCAAGATCAACGCTGCAGCCTTCGCTGATGACGTCCTGCTGTTCGCATCGACGAAGAGGGGCCTGCAGTCCCTCATTGACGCAGCCACAGCAGCCCTCGCCCATATGGGGCTGCACATCAACGCGCGAAAGTGTTTCACCCTCGCCTGAGTGGCCTCCGGCCGCGAGAAAAAGGTGAAGGTGGAGGACACAATCACCTTCACAGCCGGAAACGCCACCATGCCGACCCTAAGACCCCGGTACCTGGGGCTGCAGTTCTCCTCTTCTGGTCGGTGCCTGATCCATCCTCGGCGCCATCTGCAGGAGTAGTTGGACGTCATCTCCCGGGCCCCCCTGAAGCCGCAACAGCGCCTCTACGCCCTCGTCCACGTGCTGCTGCCGGGACTGTATCGTGGGCTGGCCCTCAGCCGGACGCGGATCGGTGCCCTGAACGCCACGGACACCGCAGTGCGAGCAGCTCTCAGAAGACGGTTCCGCCTCCCAGCAGACACCCCCTTCGGCTAATTCCACTCTCCTGTAGCCCACGGGGACCTTGGCATTCTATCTGCCCGCTGGATGGGCCCTACGCTACTGCGGGGCCGCCTCCCGACACTGCAGACGATGGGGCCAGCTGCGGACGACGCGGGCCTGCGCGAGGTGCGGCGCTCGAGCGGCACTCAACGTGGGAAGGCCACATCCTCACGACGTCGGAGCAGGTCGGGGACATGTAGGCAGCTCGCCTGGACGTCACCTTCGACGGTGTGGCCCTCTGAGTGCCGCCATCCGGGGGCAGCACCACTGGGTCACCGATACGTCGTCTTCTCTCTGGGTATGACTTCATTAATGCCATCCGCGTCTGCATCAACGCCTTGCCCTCCAAGGCGCGTCTAAGCCGCCGGCAGCGGCTGACAAGCGATGCCGCGCGGGCTGCAGGGCCGTCGAGACCGCCAATCACATCATCCAGGCTTGCAGACAGACGCACGGGTCCCGCATGAAACGTCACCAGTTCAATTTTACACAGAGTACGCGAAGGAACTTGCCCCCCTTCTTGCAGCGGTGTACCGTAGGTCTCTAGAAGAGCGTAGCGTGCCAAAGGATTGGAAAAGGGCACAGGTCATCCCCGTTTTCAAGAAGGGACGTCGAACAGATGTGCAGAACTATAGACCTATATCTCTAACGTCGATCAGTTGTAGAATTTTGGAACACGTATTGTGTTCGAGTATAATGACTTTTCTGGAGACTAGAAATCTACTCTGTAGGAATCAGCATGGGTTTCGAAAAAGACGGTCATGTGAAACCCAGCTCGCGCTATTCGTCCACGAGACTCAGAGGGCCATAGACACGGGTTCACAGGTAGATGCCGTGTTTCTTGACTTCCGCAAGGCGTTCGATACAGTTCCCCACAGTCGTTTAATGAACAAAGTAAGAGCATATGGACTATCAGACCAATTGTGTGATTGGATTGAGGAGTTCCTAGATAACAGGACGCAGCATGTTATTCTCAATGGAGAGAAGTCTTCCGAAGTAAGAGTAATTTCAGGTGTGCCGCAGGGGAGTGTCATAGGACCGTTGCTATTCACAATATACATAAATGACCTTGTGGATGACATCGGAAGTTCACTGAGGCTTTTTGCAGATGATGCTGTGGTGTATCGAGAGGTTGTAACAATGGAAAATTGTACTGAAATGCGGGAGGATCTGCAGCGAATTGACGCATGGTGCAGGGAATGGCAATTGAATCTCAATGTAGACGAGTGTAATGTGCTGCGAATACACAGAAAGATAGATCCTTTATCATTTAGCTACAAAATAGCAGGTCAGCAACTGGAAGCAGTTAATACCATAAATTATCTGGGAGTACGCATTAGGAGTGATTTAAAATGGAATGATCATATAATGTTGATCGTCGGTATGGCAGATGCCAGACTGAGATTCATTGGAAGAATCCTAAGGAAATGCAATCCGAAAACAAAGGAAGTAGATTACAGTACACTTGTTCGCCCACTGCTTGAATACTGCTCAGCAGTGTGGGATCCGTACCAGATAGGGTTGATAGAAGATATAGAGAAGATCCAACGGAGAGCAGCGCGCTTCGTTACAGGATCATTTAGTAATCGCGAAAGCGTTACGGAGATGACAGATAAACTCCAGTGGAAGACTCTCCAAGAGAGATGCTCAGTAGCTGGGTACGGGCTTTTGCTGAAGTTTCGAGAACATACCTCCACCGAGGAGTCAAGAATTATATTGCTCCCTCCTACGTATACCTCGCGAAGAGACCATGAGGATAAAATCAGAGAGATTAGAGCCCACACAGAGGCATACCGACAATCCTTCTTTCCACGAACAATACGAGACTGGAATAGAAGGGAGAACCGATAGAGGTACTCAAGGTACCCTCCGCCACACACCGTTAGGTGGCTTGCGGAGTATGGATGTAGATGTAGATGTCACGACGCCGTCGTGAAGTACTTCGCGCGTGGACTCGTGCAAAGGGGCTTAAATGTCTCAGTGGAGCCTCATCTTCGAACACCAGAAGGCCTCCACAAGCCTGATATCGTCGCGGTCAAAGACGCCCAGATAGTCGGGAGACCACCTCCGGCTCGTCTGGTGTCACCAGCAGAAGGCGGCGAAGTACAACACGCCGTCCATCAGGTGAGCTGTCCTCGAACTCCGTCCCGGCATCCAGAGCGTCGTATATTCGGCGGCCCACCTGAACTGGAGAGGAACCTGGTCCCCACAGTCCGCGAGAGACCTCCTGAAGCTTCACCGCCCGATCCCCGGGGCTGGCGTTGGGTAGAGCGCTGGTTCTCCTCTCCCTGACTCCTGGGGTCTACCACAGGAGCAATACACTTACGTCTGGGGACAGCAAATTGTGGAGCCGTTCGGGTGAACTCTGCTAACTTCGGTTCGGCTGACTCCGGGTCTGCTCCACTCGTAGCCCCTCTGGTGGCAGACAGTGAAAGCTTGACAGTTTACAGTTGACAGTCGCTGTTACTTTCGGCTGAGTCTTGTGTGTACTGTTCGTTACTTCGCTTGTTTTTGTTATTGTTACCGTGTTATTGTGTGAACCGGTTCTCATTAGAAATATGGAGCAATGCAATTGCAATTTGTGCACTGCAAGTTATAGCAACAATAGAAACTTATATTGCCACATCCGCTACAAGCACCCGGTTGCTGTTGGTGAAAAAGTTACGTGTGTTTTGTGCGGGTATTCCACTCCCAGAGCAGATGCTCTAAAGCGTCATGAGAATGCTGTGCATAACACAGAATGCAAAAATATAGTACTGTGTGCTTTATGTGACTTTGGCAGCTCAAATAGAAACGGAATGCTTCAACATTATTCATTGCTCCATGATCTAGTTATCTGCGAAGAAAATCATGAATTTTGTGATCAAAGTAAATTTTATGAATGGAAACGTCAATTAGAAAAAGATGCTGTGAGTGAATTTGTACATGCAAGAAAACAGTGTAATAAAAGTGCGGATGGAAGCAGCAAGTTGTATTTTAAATGCCACCGTGATGGAAATTACAGACCCCGTGCAAGCAATAAGTGTCACTTAAAACTAATGGGCAGTAATAAAATTGGTGGTAACTGCCCATCTAGAATGGATGATACACTTTATCCATCAGGCCGAGTGAAAGTTATCTTTTGTAGCACACATGTGGGTCATCAGCAGGAGATCGGACGTTTGAGGCTTTCGAAATTTGAGAGGAAATAGCAAAGAAAATTGCTATGAAAATTCCGTTTGATCACATTCTCGACTCCCTTAGATATCCGGTTCAAGATAGTGGTTTGCAGCGTCATAACTTGCCGTCAAGAAAAGATATCCACAATGTAGCACAAAGTTACAACCTGAAGTCTGAGGGTATAAGACATAAAAACGATTGTACTAGTGTGGAATCGTGGGTGAGGGAGATGCAGGAGACAGGATCTGTTGTCCAGTACTACAAACCACAAGGTGTTGCATCACAAGAATACAATCTGCAAAATGAAGATTTCATTTTAATAATATTGAACGAACCTCAAAAAGATATGTTGGTGAAATTTGGAGGTGACTGTGTTTGTATGGACAGCACCCATGGTTTAAATGACTATGGGTTCGAATTGACAACGTTATTAGTGTTAGATGAATTATGGCAGGGATTTTCATGTTCGTTCATGTTTTCCAATAGAGGAGATCTTCCAGTTATGGAAGTTTTTTAAGTGTCATAAGAAACACACTGCAAGTCCCAGTACATACAAATGTGTTGATGTCTGACATGGCAGATGTATTTTTCAATGCCTGGTGCAAAATAATGACTCCACCTAAGCAAAGATTGTTCTGTTGATGGCATGTTGACAGAGCATGGAGAAAAAATCTGTGTAGGGTAAAGGGACGCGAAAATCAAGTGCAAGTGTATAAGCTAATTAGAACATTAATGGAGCACAACAACTGAGAAAGTTTTCAGGGAATTTTAGAAGAGGCTATACACTACATGAAAACAGAACCGGACCTTTCGGAATTTGGGATGTATTTTGAAAAAACCTAAAAGGCCACATCTACAAATTGGGCATATTGTTACCGACAGCACAACACTCCAAACACCAACATGCATTTAGAAAGAATGCACGGTGTGATCAAACACACACATTTGAAGGGAAAGAAGCCCAAGCGCTTATGCGCTACTTGCGAAACAAGTTGGGTGATAGGTTGATTCATTTGAATAAAGGAAAACTGACGACCAAATTATCAACCATAAGGCAACGGCATCTATCATCACAGCAGTTGAAACCTGAAAATGTTATTTGTGGAGATAGAGAGTGGGAAGTAGTATCAGCAAACAATGAGGATACATACATTGTAAAAAAATTGCAAGGCAGTCTATGCAAATTAGCTACATTGCTCTGACTGCAATGCTTGTATTCATGAATACATTTGTAGTTGTGTTGATTCAGCTATCAAATTCAACATGTGCAAACATATTCATTTAGTTTGCACATTTACAGCTGAAAAAGTTGATAGCGAACCTGAGTCCTCAGACACTCACTTCATTGTCTGTGAGCCAGGTAGTGGCGATAATCAGGACGTCATAATAAAGGAATTGCAAAACCCTGTCACATTGAGACACTTTAAAAGCCTGGAACACAAATGAGAAAAGCTTTTGCAACAGTTTAATTTGTTTGAATGAAGCCACATCTGAAGAGGCATGTGAAGTCATCAGCAAATGTCTGTCCTCTCTGATGCCCACTCTTCAAGCTATGCAGTCTACATCAACTAAATTACCTGCCCTTTCATCAACAAAGTTTCTCGATTTGAGCCTCAGAAAAGGTTTGTGGCCACCAAAAGGAAATGGGAAACATGTGTGCCAATCATGAAGCCTGACATCTCGGAAAGAAAAAATATTGTCACTGGACTATTACCAACACCTCAAGATGAGGGATTGAGCAGACTGATATACACTTTGCAGGAGGGCTCTTGAGCCTCAATATCGAGACTTGGAATGGAGACTATACACAGTTCTTGAGTGAATGTTTAGAACCCTATTATTCTTGAATTGCTTTATTGATTTACTGTTCCATTTACATCTACAGCTGCACAATGTGCAAGAGATATTTGGATTTTTATGTTAATATTAAGTTTTACATATAATATACATTTCTACACAATAAAACACATTAATATATTAATAAATGATGAATACTTAAATAAATGTCGTTACACTATATACAAAGAGAGAAAATACAAACGTTCTTCGGAATGAGACTGCATTGGGTTAACATAGAAAAATTTATTTTTGTAGATATTCATTTACTGTGTAAAAGCAGTCATTAGCCCAGTACAACTTCAATTTATATTTGAAGTGACCAATGTTTTGTATGTGTTTAATGGTATCTGGTAAGGCATTGTATAGATTGATACTAGGATGGTTAAGACCATTTTGAAATAACTTTGTGTTGGCGCTTTGAACATGTACATCCAATTTTTGTCTTGTATTATAGCTGTGTAGTGCATGATGTTTGAGTGATGAGTGATCTTTTTGTATGTAAGTTTTGCTTTAAATACATTATATTTTCATGTACACTCCTGGAAATGGAAAAAAGAACACATTGACACCGGTGTGTCAGACCCACCATACTTGCTCCGGACACTGCGAGAGGGCTGTACAAGCAATGATCACACGCACGGCACAGCGGACACACCAGGAACCGCGGTGTTGGCCGTCGAATGGCGCTAGCTGCGCGGCATTTGTGCACCGCCGCCGTCAGTGTCAGCCAGTTTGCCGTGGCATACGGAGCTCCATCGCAGTCTTTAACACTGGTAGCATGCCGCGACAGCGTGGACGTGAACCGTATGTGCAGTTGACGGACTTTGAGCGAGGGCGTATAGTGGGCATGCGGGAGGCCGGGTGGACGTACCGCCGAATTGCTCAACACGTGGGGCGTGAGGTCTCCACAGTACATCGATGTTGTCGCCAGTGGTCGGCGGAAGGTGCACGTGCCCGTCGACCTGGGACCGGACCGCAGCGACGCACGGATGCACGCCAAGACCGTAGGATCCTACGCAGTGCCGTAGGGGACAGCACCGCCACTTCCCAGCAAATTAGGGACACTGTTGCTCCTGGGGTATCGGCGAGGACCATTCGCAACCGTCTCCATGAAGCTGGGCTACGGTCCGGCACACCGTTAGGCCGTCTTCCGCTCACGCCCCGACATCAAGCAGCCCGCCTCCAGTGGTGTCGCGACAGGCGTGAATGGAGGGACGAATGGAGACGTGTCGTCTTCAGCGATGAGAGTCGCTTCTGCCTTGGTGCCAATGATGGTCGTATGCGTGTTTGGCGCCGTGCAGGTGAGCGCCACAATCAGGACTGCATACGACCGAGGCACACAGGGCCAACACCCGGCATCATGGTGTGGGGAGCGATCTCCTACACTGGCCGTACACCACTGGTGATCGTCGAGGGGACACTGAATAGTGCACGGTACTTCCAAACCGTCATCGAACCCATCGTTCTACCATTCCTAGACCGGCAAGGGAACTTGCTGTTCCAACAGGACAATGCACGTCCGCATGTATCCCGTGCCACCCAACGTGCTCTAGAAGGTGTAAGTCAACTACCCTGGCCAGCAAGATCTCCGGATCTGTCCCCCATTGAGCATGTTTGGGACTGGATGAAGCGTCGTCTCACGCGGTCCGCACGTCCAGCACGAACGCTGGTCCAACTGAGGCGCCAGGTGGAAATGGCATGGCAAGCCGTTCCACAGGACTACATCCAGCATCTCTACGATCGTCTCCATGGGAGAATAGCAGCCTGCATTGCTGCGAAAGGTGGATATACACTGTACTAGTGCCGACATTGTGCATGCTCTGTCGCCTGTGTCTATGTGCCTGTGGTTCTGTCAGTGTGATCATGTGATGTATCTGACCCCAGGAATGTGTCAATAAAGTTTCCCCTTCTTGGGACAATGAATTCACGGTGTTCTTATTTCAATTTCCAGGAGTGTATATATATGCCAGGAAGTGGCAGGATCATACTTTTTGAAACGGTGGTCTACATGATTTGCTATTATCTATCCCTTCCATGATTCTTAAAAAAAAATTTTTTGAATTAAGAGTGTTTTGATGGCATCTCCAGAATTTCCCCAGAACATAATCCCGTACCACAGGTGAGAGTTTACAACTGCATAATATATGCACTGAAGAGTATTGTAGCTGGTACAATTTTTTAATGTATGTAACACAAAATAAGTACATAATTTTTTGTTCATTTGCTTAATATGTGCTTCCCATTTCAAGTTGTCTTGTAGATGAAGTTCGAGAAATTTGGTACAGGCTGCTTTGGCAATTGTCTGTCCATATAGCTCTAGATTTGGTGATATCAGATTTTTTGTTAGTGATGTGTGAACATCCATAGCTACAGTTTTTCCAGTGTTTAGTATTAAGTCATTCTCATCAAAGTTAACATGTTAGCCTGTCAGTGGCTTCTCTTACATTTTTTACAAAAACAAATAACATATTTTTTTATTGACTGGTGTACTGAAGTTTTTCTCATATTTTGCAGATGAGGAGCAAGATCAATTACCTCCTTATGCTCCATTTCTGATTGATGAAATACGTAGCAAAAGGTGGGCAATTCTTCATTCTATTATATATACCGATACATATCTGCAAATTTTTACAGCACTCTTTGAGGCTTTTTAAAGAGGCACTCCATATGTAAATGGAGTGGGGAAAAAATCTAATAATCAGCACAGAGGGCATTACCTCTGTCATACTCTTCAGAATGAAAATCAGCGTATAGATTTGTTTTATCTACATGGCCACACTACTGATTATATTTCAAAACCATTCTCCCTGAATATAATTGTGGATGTATCAAATGTTGCCATTAAGGAATTGTTGACAATTATTTACCCACACACCAAACATTAGGCTTGTCAGCAATTCAAACCAAATTTCATCAAAATGGTAACTGATGAAATTTTAATATACATCTGAACAATCTGATGCAGTATGTCTTATGTGCAATTTAAGTTGCATATCTGAGGCAATTAAGATTACAAATCTTATCAAAGAAAGATACTGTCTTGTACTTTACCATGTTTCTAACCACGTAAAAATTATGCTTTGACAGTTTCCTTTACATTTTAAAGCCTTTATCATTAGCAGCGATGATTTTCATTTGCTTTTTCTTTATCATCAGAAAACACAAATGGCAATCGGAGGACACAGGCAATTAATGTTGTGAACTCGCACTGTTCCCACTAAAGTACTTGTAAATTCCTGTAAACACAGTTTGCACTTAATACCAATTTCTTAACACGAATAAATTTTCTATGTCACTACTACTGATATTATAGAAACAGACCGCCCAATTTTTAAAATATTTAGAGTACTAACAGGTAATGTGTAGATCTTACTCTAATAAGAGGCTCATTACGCTAATTACTTTATTTCATAAAGCCTGCCAGGTGTTTCTGACACTTCAGGCCAGTGCAACCTATTAACAAATACTTCACCTCAGGCTTATGAAATAGCAATATAGAATGTGTTCCTTCGAATCAAGTTTTAAATTTAGGACATTTCGAGAAAAGCAGACGCTAGGACGGCTACTGAGGTGTGAATAAGATCTTACTTTCTGATCAAAACTTGAAAAATATGAAATCGCTCAAATGTTTTGTGAAGTGATTTATTATCTAAAAGTAAGAAATAAATAGATTAAAGATACATCTGACATGCCACGAATGACGCGTGACGTCATGTGAAGCAAATGAGGCATATCAAATGTACTTTAGCCACACCTGACAAATATACTTTGATATGCAATGTAAAAACTATGAATAAAACTTTGTACACAACATACGAAAAGGATTACAACGTAAAGAGTTAAAATATTTTTTTGAAAATAACCAGGTATGAATCAGAGCGCATTAACCATAGCCAGCGCCCAAACCACACACGCTTCCTCTACGCTACGGATGCTATAGGAAACACGAACTAACATTATTGTATTTAGCACTCTTATATATTTGTCGGCTATTGAAAGTTTGTGGTCAGATAATAAATGCGTGTCTTTACTTCATTGACGAAGTAATCAAACGTTTCGGTGCAAATTCTTGTACATTCGCAGAATTTGGTTGTGATCCTCGTAGTTAATGGACAAATGCAGGGTGGCATTCTTTAGAAACAGCTGCTCGGCGGTGGTAGCCATGTTGTAGCGGCAGTTCGTCGTCTGCAGACCCGAAGTCTGCCGAACCGAAGTTAACCGAGTTCTCCCGATCGGCTCCACAATTTGCAGTCTCCAGACATAAGTGAGCAATACCAGTCTATATTCCGCTTTCTTTCTTCATTTCGTTAAATTTATGTGTATTTTCTATTATATACATACTGAGGTGTTACGCCCATTGTAACCCTCCACTCCGGTGGAGTACGGCATGGTACAAACACCTGTGTACCTTTTGACTCGTGAATGTGTTATTCCAATGGAATAAAGACGGCTTTAAATAACCATGCCAGATCAGTTAATAACCATGCCAGATCAGTTAATGACCATGCCGGCCCTGCGCTAACGGGGGACAAAGAGACAAGAAAAAGCAGCAGATGAAGGCTACTAGACACTCATTCCCCATCATTCCCCATCATTTCCACTAGTACTACACGGAGAAAGATACGCTAATTTCTTCCCGCTGGTGTGTGTTAGCCAGAAGATACGGCCCAATCAGATGGTCATGATCAGCAGCAGCAGCCCTCACATTTATGGCAAATCTCTGTTGTTGATGGAACATACGAGTTGCCTTAGGATTTTCTGTCTCCCAGATATGACTACTCTTTCTTTTAAATTCCTCCCTGGAAGGTGTTCTCGATACAGACGCCTTGCTACTTAACTGTTGCGTCGTGCCTCGCCATAAATGAGATGTCAGCTAACACGGCTAATGCAATCAGACACTTGAGTACCTGTAAGCGTCAATAGAAAGTTTGATTTAAACACTGCAATAATAATAATAATAATAATAATAATAATAATAATAATGTAATTGTTTATCCAGTGTTGTGGACACGTCTGGCAGTAATGAAAATTTAAGATTCCTAGCAGTAAGTTGTAATTGTGCTGCAAATCTCATTCCACTATCAACGCTACGAGGCAGTCACAGCTACTATGAACGTTGGCCTAAGGGAAGACCAGCGTCAAACCCTCAAAGGACCCCTAGCAGGGAACAGTGCTTTGACATGTCACGTACCAAGACTTTTTCTGTTTATATCCTTCAATTACTAAAATTTTGATAGCATAACTTTTTAACACTTAGTCTGGGACACGTCATAAACAGCCTAAATTTAGTGTAACTATCTGCAAACGAAAGATAGTGAGCTATAGTGTTAACTGTTGTACCAAAATGCGCAACGTACTGTGGCCTTTATAATATTGCTTTGATCTTGTTTGTACAACTAATATTACTGGAGATAGAGAGTACAAACTGAAGCGCACTTTGCATCCTATGTGTACACACAGTGTTGAACAAATCCAATGAAGTACGTATTAACTATTTGATTATACTGTCGCACACTTCGGTCTGTGTAATTACGTAAATGTTTACCAACATTCCTGCGTCTACAGCAATGTTTTTGTACAGCATTTGTACAGGGTGAAATGGATGAGAGTGCAGATACTTCTATTGGTGACTGAGCACTGTGTACTGAACGTTACATTAGTATTTACTTCGTATGCACTCTTATAAATTATGCAATTAAGAGTAGTGAAAGAACTGGAAGCGAGGTGTAGCAAAGCTAATGCAGTGAGCGCTCAGCTACGATCTACTCTCTTCTGCAAGAAGGAAGTCAGTACCAAGACTAAGTTATCTGTATACCGTTAAGTCTTTCGACCAACTTTGTTGTATGGTAGCGAAAGCTGGGTGGATTCAGGCTACCTTATCACCAAGGTCGAGGTTACGGATATGAAAGTAGCTAGGATGATTGCAGGTACTAGTAGATGGGAACAATGGCAGGAGGGTGTCAAAGAAAAACTGGGAATGAACTATATAGATGTAGCAGTCAGGGCGAACAGGCTTAGATGGTGGAGTCATGTTACACGCATGGGAGAAGCAAGGTTACCCAAGAGACTCATGGATTCAGCAGTAGAGGGTAGGAGTCGGGGCAGACCGAGGAGAAGGTACCTGGATTCGGTTAAGAATGATTTTGAAGTAATAGGTTTAACATCAGAAGAGGCACCAATGTTAGCACTGAATAGGGGATCATGGAGGAACTGTGTAAGGGGGGCTATGCTCCAGACTGAACGCTGAAAGGCATAATCAGTCTTAAATGATGATGATGATGATTATTAAGAGTAGTATGTTTTTAGGTTGGTTAGTAGCTTGAAGTACATATGACAACAGGGCAGTAGGTGAGGTGTTAGAGGACACGTGGGTGCAAAACGGTAAGTCTGTACTGACGGGAGTAGTCAATTTAGTGGTACAGTTACAACCGTGCAGGAAACATCTGGTCGTAAGGTTGGTAACGTGTTTGTGAGAAGACTGACACAGATGGCTGTACATTTTAACGTACCGCACAAAACAATGTGTGCTCGTATACTCGTTACGCCCTGTACAACTTTAAACGTATTGTAGAAGTCCTTACTACCTGTACTCAGTCGTATATTTGTTGTCAAAGGTGTGTGTGTGTGTGTGTGTGTGTGTGTGTGTGTGTGTGTGTGTGTGTGTGTGTATCTAGATATGCATCCCACCAGCCCGGCTCTGTGTCACAGACTGCCTGCAAGACCCGCACTCGGAGGTTCGCCCAACAAGAGCGCTCAGTGTATACACTGCTGAGCAAAATTATGATCACTACACACTGCGAGAATGAATGCCGCCTGGTGGTGTAGCGGGTACGCGACACGTTAAGGAAAGTACGCTGTGGAACACAAAGGACCACTTTCCCCAAGTCCCGCACTTGTTGCACGACGACGTAGAAGTGGGAGATTGGGTTCAAAGACGTCCACATCCTTTATCTGTAATGCTGCAAAAGCGTAGCGGCCTGCGGCGCCACCCTCGGGCTCAGTAGTTCACGTGAGGTGTAAAGTGGGTCAGTGATGTCACATTGACACGAAATTTCATAACAATTCCACCCAACGCCACCGTGAACGTGTCTCACGATTGACGATCGTTACAGCCATTCTTACCCCCATTTCACGCCTTCACTTGACGCCTCTGCGATGGGTCAGAACCGCGACGCAGAGTGTTGAAATCACACGGTTTTTCCTCATAGGTGGATGAGGAAAACAATTCGGAAGCACCACTACTTACAACTGACACAAAAAGGCCTTAAGGTGTGGCATAAAGGTCGTCAATGGACCCTTTTTTCCTTGGGGAATACATCGCTGTCTAAAACGATAGTTCATAGTGCGATGTGCAACAGGACGTCGTTCTTGACAAATTTTGTCCCTGCTGACAAACCCCAGTCGATTCAACACTCAGGACATCGCAGGGCTCCAACCCCATTGAACTTAAAGTGCATCGTGTCATAGAGAGTGCAACCAGGAGGGGCCGGAATTTGAACGCGACCCGAAGTAGAAAAGCGTTTTTTTCGCGCCCTATTGTGGCATGACGACGGGGGGAGTGGGACATTGACATTTGGGTGAATGAAACGGCAAGGGGTCCAAGACTACCCCTGTTTGGCGACACCCTCGGTGCCGCCCTCCTATCTTTGTGGAACACTTCAGAATTGTACCTGTATAGAGACAACTCCTAAGTGCTTGCAAGCAGACTACACTAGCCTTTGCTAGCGGACACACGGAATCGGAGAGTTGTCAGCGGGATGTCTGCCTAGGATTTCATCACATGTTGTCTCTGTACGTATACATTTTCAGAGTGCCCTACAAAGAGGGCCAGGTCCGCACCCGGAACGGGTATCTCGGAAAAGGCGAAGCTGGTCGGCTGTTCGCGTGCTGCTGCCGCCTTGATCGTCTCTGCAAAGTAGTTGGAGGACGGTGAAATCCTGGGTAGGCGGGGAGGTGTCGGACGTCCACGCCTCTTTATAACACAGCATGATCGGAGGCTTTCCTGCTCTGTAAAGCAGCATAGGCGGTGATCGGTGGCGGGTTAAACGGCAGAAGGCGCAGATACAAGTATTTCGCAGCCCACTGTTAAGATCACAATGTTGAGCATTGGGCTCAAACAGCAGATGATAGTACATGCTCAAATTCATTGACGTTTACAGTTGCAGTGGGTGCGGGGTCATTCATACTAGACCGTGGATCAAGGGAAAGGCGTCGCCTGGTCGAATGTATCATGTGCGTTGCACCAACTGGATACTCGTACACGGATATGGAACGTCTACCCAAAACATGTACCTCGCTGCAGACGGAGGCCGGTGGGTGCATCATTGTGCTGTGGATGACGTTCACCTACGCTTTCATGGCACCTGGGGGCACTGACAGCTGTGGACTACGTGAAAATTTTTGGGGGCGGGGGAGGGTGGAACGCCCACAAACCACTAACAAATAATTTACCAGAATTGCTTGACCTGTGTGTTGACATCTCGTGACATTTCTCCGCAAACCTACCAAGGACTTAAGTAATCCATGCCACCCTGAATCGCTACTATATTGCGTTCCAAGTGTGGCCCAAGACGCTGCTATGTAGGTGGTCGTCATGCGTTGGCTCATCAGTACTGAGGGTGAAAATGTGGGTGAGAGATAGGTAGTAATTCCAAAACGACCAGGCTAAGATAAACGATTGAGCCTGTCGATGTGACGAAGATTGTAGGAAAGTAAACTTCGCCAGAAAAGAAATCAGAAGTAATTACATGAGGAAGGTCACCGTATTACTGAGATTGAAGTGCCATCGGACTTACATGAGACCTAATAGTGACAACGCAATATAAGTTCGCCTAACATCTCAGTGTTACAAACTTCCACTGAGTCAGCCATTGTTCAAGCACAATTACGCGTATAGTTTACCGGTAAAGTCTTGAGCGAAAGGGCCAGAATCCCAACTCTGCCTACCCAGCCAGCTGTAAGTCCCAAGCCGCTTCTATAGGCTGTTTCATAACGTTGTACCAGCCCTTCTGCGGCGCGGTCTTTAAATCAGTGGTGACAGTGTGCAGCTTTTGTTTTTAGATGTACACTGATGAGCCAATACATTATGGCTACCTGCTTAATAGCTTGTTTGTCCGTCTTTGGAACGAGATACATCACTGATTCTGCATTTCAGGGATCCCACAGTTTGTTGGTAGGTTTATAGAGGTATCTAGCGTTAAACGTGTAGGCAGAGGTCATGTAATTCGCGTAAATGAGACAGGTTTGTGTATGTGTTGATGGCGCCCGATAGCGACCCAGATGGATTTCATAGGACTTAAATCAGGAGAATTTGGTCGCAGAGGCATCAAAGTGAGTTCACTATAATGCCCGTCAAATCACTGTAGCACGGTTCTGACGCCGAGACACGGACAATTATACTGTCGAAAGACATCGTCGTCGGAGAAGACATCAGACATGAAGATACGCAGTGGTTCGGTGGTTCGCAGCTGTTAGCGTGTCTTCGATTCTTCCACAGGTCTCAGCCTGAGCCCGTGGCGCGCTGCATGTTTCGAGCCGCCATTCACCTCGATGACGGCGTTTTTGGAGACGACCATCGATCTAGTGTAGCAAAAATGTAATTCACCCGAAGAGCCGACACGTTTCCATTGATTGATCGTTGGATCCCGATTGTCCCGTGCCCACTGCAGTTGTAACTGACGATGTCGTTGGGTCAGCATCTGAACACGTAGGACTGGTATGCAGCGGAGCTCAAATGTTCAGCAGTGTACGATGAACGGTGTACTCCGAAACACTTGTGCATGCGCCAGCCTTGTGCTTTTATTGGCAGAGGTGCCTCAGATCACCGTCTATACTATTGTACAGACCAGACAACTCTCCGAACCCCACTTCTGTGAAGAGTCGTGGACGTCTTACCACTTAGTGCCTAGTGGTAGTTTCACTGTCCTCCTACGCCACCCGATGGCATCAAACGTCGCGGTGGGCGTTGCTCATAATGTTTCGCCTTCTGAGTGTATAAGTTAAGGCTATACTGAATACAGAAGACGATTGCTTTCTTCTGAAACATAGCAGTAAAGAGTAAGCAACATAAACTTGAAATAGAAGTCATAAATCAGGATTCATATGTCTATTAAAATATAGAACCGAATAAAATAGGATATTTCAGTATAATATACTACAATTATTCTTACTTTTTTTACTCTAAGACTGTTTTCTTTGTCAGGCCACATTGAAACCCGACGTTTCTGATTACGCAAGGAGTGTTCAAAAAGTAACGAATTTGTAATCTCATGTGTTCTATTAATCTGATTCACACGAATTTTGTGCCATTGTGTCGATAAACATGCTTGATAGGTGTAAGGGGCGATCAAAAAGTCTCAATTCGAAGACCATACAGTCCTTATCGTTATGCCAATCAGACAAAATCGTCGTAAACATTGAGGAAATCACCCCACGGACGCACTAGTTGCGAGACATCCGTTTGGTAAAACACCGTGCCCTGCTGCGCAAACAAATCGTCACTGCTTGGTGCACATCCTCGTCCGACAGAAATCAGTCTTAAAGACCCTTTCTTAAGGGACCGAAGATGTGATGATACTGTGGGGAGAAATGAGGACCGTGTCTGCCGCTTGAGTTGGCGTAACATGTGCGACATGGGGGACGTGCCTTATCATGAAAAGCAGAACCCCTTGGCGCACCATTTCGCAGAGGTAATTTTCGACAGACTTGCTGCCCCCACACGTCCTTCATTCTCCGACAGACGTCTAACGGTGTTCATCTTTAGGAGCCTATAAAATAACAGCACGTTGGCCCTGTTAGGGCGCATTTAGTAATATCGTGATGACCGTAGCTGTTAAGTCCCATAGTGCTCAGAGCCAAGCCAAGCAATATCGTCGCCATAGTTTGCATTTCTGCTTTTACCGCACGCACGCCGGAAAGGAATGCTGCACTAATCCCTTGCTACAATGTCCGTCCTTACGTACCCACATCGCAGTCGCACTACGTTGCCTGTACGCTACAGTGACGACCAAACTGTTTGATCTCCCCCCCCCCCCCCCCCCCTATATCTCAGCTGTTAGCCATATTGGATCTTTCGTCTGTTGTTAGCTGTCATAAATGTTACATTTGTTTTAGTAGTATCTTTCTTACACCTTGGCGCTACAGCCCGTTTAGGGCCTTGGCGTTCCGGACAATCTTTGCCCAAGGCTGCCTTGGCTCTCCATAATTCTCAAGTCCTCCACGGTTTCCAGCCATCTGGTCCTTGGTTTGCCCCTTACACGGCTTCCACCTGGTTTTCCTTTGAAAACTTCGTGATTGTGTTGGTATCCACCATTCATTCTACACGTCCCAACAAACAGTCCATTACGATAACTCGTTTGTTATAAGACTCTCTGATCTCATTATTTCTGATTCACCAAACCCTCATATAATTCACTGGCCCAAAGATCTTTCTAAGTACTTTCCCATCTCGGCAAAAATCATTTTGCGTCATTGCCCAAGTCTCCGAACCATATATCACCACAGTTCTCACTACTGTACGATACAGTCAGCTTCAGATTCTTACTAAGGCTTCTTGCTTTAAATACGTTAAACAGTGCGAAGTAGCTCGTGTTAACAATTGTAATCCTTGTATGCATTTCTTCTCTCATATCATTATTTTCACTTACCAGGACCCAAGATATTTAAATCTCTCGCAGCGTTCAAATTCTTTCCCATTCAAAGTTGTGCTTTTTTCTCCTTCACTATACCTTTTCCTAGATGTTAACATATACTTGGTCTTTCATTGTCAGCCTCCATCTCTGCTCCACATCTTTCTAATTTTTCAAGCTTTTCTTCCAGGTCCTGTTTCCGCCTGGATAACAAATCAATATAATATGCATATGCAAGATCCTGCGTTACATTATTAAACAGTGTTCCCTCAGGGGTTGCCGCTTTGTCTTTCGCACTACCCTCTCCAAGGCGAAATTAAACAGAATGATGGAGAGCACATTACCCTACCGCAATCCTTGGTTAACTTCATATGCCTTTGGTAAAGTGCCCTCAACCTTTACTTTACGGACTGTTCTTCTAAGTCATTTGGACCGGTTTTATTAATTTGTTGGGTACTCCTGCGTCTTGTTTGAAATCAATGAATAATAGCTGGTGGACATCGATGTTATAACGTTTTTCAAGGATCTGTCTGATGGTAAAAATATGGTCTGTAGTGGATCTGTTAGTTCTGAAACCACACTGGTAGTGTCTTACATACTCTTTTACATACGTACTGAGTCGGCCCGCTATGATTCTTCCTAATACTTTATATAGTATACAGAGCAGTGCAGTTCCTCTATAGTTCGCGCAGTCAGCTTTATCAAGTTTCTTATATATGGGGCAGAGTATAGCCGTATTCCACTGTTACGGCATTTTTTCCGCCATATTTCCGTTATAATCTCATGCAAAATCCTTATTAGTTTTTCTCCACCATATTTTATTATTTCTGCTGTAATATTGTCTACTCCCGGAGCTTTATTGTTTTTAAGAGTCTTGACTTTAGCTTTAACTTCAAGTGTAGGTTCCTCGACAGTTTTATGGTACTCTTCTTCTCTGTTTACTTTCTGCTCCACCTCTTCTTCAATAGCGGCATCTACTTCACCTTCTGTATTTATTAACTCACTAAAATACTACTCCCATCTTTCTAAAATCTGACCTGTTTCTCCAATCAGATTCACCTCCATATCTTTACAGAAAATTGCACTGCACTGGGCTGGAATCCTTTCTTTATATATTTCACCCGCATATAGAATTTCGGTGTTTTCTGAGCAGTCTTTCTCTTCTAATTCATCAACCCACCGTTTTTAAAATGCTGTCTACCTTCCCCTACATTTCTTATCTTCTTCCTTTCTCTTCTCCTGGTATTCTTCTACAGTAATTCTTGTTTTCCTCTGCAGCATTCTTTTTTTTTGCGTCATTCCTTTCTTTTATCTTCTTCCGGCAATCATGAAACCAGACCTGGTTCTCAACTGCTTCTTTGTACCCAGTATAGTTTCAGCTGTCTCCTGTAATATACCTTCGACTGCTTTCCATATTTCTTCAATACCCTCTATCCTGCCCGATCTTCTGCTTCATTAAGTCTATTTGTCAAAATAGTTTTATACTGTTGTACTGTATTTTCATCATTTCGTAGCTTAGCATCAGGAAACCTTGGCACAGTTTCCTTGGTCTGCCTGTAATTGGCTATCCTCTGTCTATTTGATTCTTACCAAATAGTGATCACTATCCCCATCACCACAGCTATTCACTTCTAATGCATCTAAAGAATGTCGTCTATCTATGAGTACGTGATAAATCTGATTTTATGTGATCCCATCTGGGGAGCACTATGTGCTCGTAACTTTCCTTATGTCCTTTCTTTGCATCCATGTGCTGTTAATAATCACCTTATTGCCCATGGCAAAATCAATTGGTCTGATACCATTATCGTTAGAAGCATCATGCAGACGCTCCTTTCCAACTGCTTTCCTATACGCAATTTCTCTTCCTACTTCAGCATTGTAGTTCCCCATAACCACCTTATCATGCTTTGCGACCCTTGCTGTTTCCTGTTCCAGTTGCTCATAGAATATTTATTTTCCCACAGGCTCCGCATCTTCTAAGAGAGCTTATGCACATATGAAGGATATATTGAAAGAACGGGCTTTCATTCGTAAGACGAAGATTCTTTCACTAACAGGCTTAAATTTCAATAAGGCAGCCTTATGAGCATTATCAACTAGAAAACCTGTGCCTCCGTATTCTCTGCCTCCACAGCTGTAGAACAATGTATGTGTCCCAGATGCTAATATTCCACTTCCTCTCTTATTTCGCCTCTTGTATTGCTGCCATCATCACATTATATTTCTTCATTTCCTTTTTCAGATTCTGTAGTTCTCCAGTCTTGTTCAGTGTTCTCTCATTCCATGTCGCTAAATACCAATTGATTTGCAGTTTCCGTTGTCAAGGCCATTTATCCTTTATATGCGTCCGGCTTAGTTTGTTCTTTGGTTTCGGAACTAGCTCTTTTTCCGGGATAGGGTTGTTGGTCCCACGCGCAACCCTCCTGCTTTTCCCAGGCTTCGGACTGACACGGGAATTTCCATGGTATCTCCCAGTGGCGAAGTTTTTAGTAGTAACGGTGATTACTTATTTTGTATAAAAATGACATGGAGAATTTTCTATTAAAGTTTGCTGTAGGAAAGGAGTAAACTGCGTCAAAGTTTTAAACTCGCCAAATATTGCATTTGATAAGTCTGCTAATGAGTAAAACAAGGGCTTAAGGGGAGCCGGAGGTGCCTATGCTGCCCATGTTAAAATCACTAAGTTTGAGGAACATTTATGAATAAACTACCAAATAGAAAAATTTGAATTTTTTTTACATATAGAGTGGTTTAGTATTGCAGTTATGACAGAGGGATTTTGGAGTATCTTTTCTAGTTTCCTTCCAATTATTTTTTTATTAATGACCCAAATTTTTTTACAAATAATTGCTTTATAATTAAACTGAAATGAAACTCCTGAAAATATTGCCAAATGGCTGTGTTACAATGTAAGTTTGACCACTAGGAGTGCTGTATAAAAATTTCATCTCTCTAGCTTGAGTGGATTTTGAGAAAATGTTCCTTATATTCGAAAAATTCTAATTTACGGGAAATGGCTATCAAAGTTTCTCAATACATTCCTGCGCTATAGGATGGATTATCAGGGTCTTCTTCTTTATCCTCCAAAAGCTTCCTCTTCTGTCTTCTTTTCTGCCCTGTTGTTCCATGATACTTCATATGCCCTTCTCTTTTTTCTGCTCCTCTTATCCTTTCTCTGTCAATATTTCTTAGTGCTCGTACAGTGTTCACCCCAGCTGTAAATCCTAATGCCTTCAGAACTTCACACTGTTCCCTTGGTTGTAGGTTGCTATTGCATCATAAATGCCAAAGTGCAGTGTTTTTATGCTTACAAACACCCTTTTAGGAATCACTTTCCAAATCAAATTGTTTACGCTCTCATTAGGATTCTGCGTCTTTCCGTGTAGACATTTGTGTAACAATTCTGGCTGCGCTAAGTCATGAAAATGCATTTATCACAGCTGCTGGCAAACCATGTTTGTGATCATAGTCCTTTTTTGCATTATATTTGCACCAGGAATCTTTTGGGCACAGGCTGTGTTGAGGGTATTCATTGCAAGAGGCAGTATGAAGGAACAATGCCCACACTACTTTTCGCATGTCACTAACATTACTAGTATTTTGCCTTATAGTGTAACGCCGGAAATGCATATCCTCCTATTTCCACCTATTGTACTATTATTTTTTTCCTTGTTTTGTTACCTCAAGATATGACATTTCTGTCTCCTTATATATTGTAATTGTTTTACTGTTTGTATATATATATATATATATATATATATATATATATATATGTCGATGTATAATTGGTTGTTTTGTAAATATTATTTGTATTTTTACGCTGGGTCTTGCCTAGGGAAAACTGTTATCGAACGAATACGTCGATAGGTCGTGTGGAGAACCAGAGTGTTTAGGATCTTTGGTAGTGTTAACTCTGCCGCGTGGAGCGCGGGCAGAGAGAGTCTGGCGGGAGCAGCGAGTGGAGCAGGTGTGTTGTGTGAAGCTCCCGCGAGTTGCCGCGCTTTCGGGGTTTGGCAGCATGTAATTGCGCTCGACTTCCGATGATAGTTTCTGACATGGTGTCGCGGACGGGAAACATTAACTAGCGCACATCAAGAGCCCGTTTCGCCTGATGACCGTGTCGAGAAGAAGGCGCGCCAACATCCAGCTTCTGCAACAGCGACGGCCGACAATGAGTGACTGTCGCCACCTCCTCGATCGACAGCTTCAAACCTTCAATCAACCAACAAGGAAGACTGGAAGCACGTAAAGTTTTAGAACTGTATGGCAGACCTCAGCTTTTCAAACTGTACCATTTTTGTAACTATAATTACAGCAACTTAGTTAGTATGAACATTTGTTGCTCATTGTCCCAATTGCATTACCAAGCAGGGTCCCTTCCTTTCCCGGAATGAACCCGAGTGTCGTTGAAATTCAAACGCCAGCATTAAAATAATATAGCATTTCACTGCTTTAATTTCAAAGTTCAGTTAAAGTATTCATAGCTGGCTACAATATTTAGATTACACAAGCACAAATTAAGAGTGCGAGTTTTGTTACCGTATTTTAGCTTACCTGTGACTGCAGCTCAGCTTGGTACGTACTAAATTTTACTATTGTTAATTGTTCAGAATCATTTAATTCAAGTTCAAAGTTAAATCCCTTATTTCTAAATTGCGTAGCTTTTGAAATGATTGTTGAGGTAGTCCAAGACTAACCGTATTTTACTGAATTTCGATGTGCTTCAGAAAGAAAGCTCACTATTAACTTCAGTCACTAAATTAACTTTCAATTTTCCGGTTTTATTAATTCTTTTGCTAAATTAAGTCAGGGTGTAGCGAAATTTATTACTTCCGACAAACTTTCAGTTTTCACACTACACGTGTCAACCTTCAGTTGCCACGCTTCTAGTGCTAATTATATGTGTAATAACCTTTCTTTTTCAGTTACTATAGTAATTGTCCTTAGGACTGGGGACCGTAATTTCCCCCAAATCTCAAATACCTAATTACCGCTAGTTAATTGTTAACGTAACGGCTGCACATTTACTTTCTTTATTAACTTTACCCCTTTTCAAAATTAATTTCCACCAGTTTCATTAGCACTTTTCCTTTCATTTAGATGTAACCCTTTTCTCCCTCTTTACCGACAGATTAACTTCGGTGACGATTGCTTTTCCCAAATTTCCATTAGGTACACGCGGTTTAATTTTTCACTGTCATTAAGGTCGATAAGTGAGGGGGAGGTTACAATAGCATACCCATAGTATCTCTGTAGACGTTCAATCACCTCATCAGTAAGCCTGCCTCTCCCTCCTATTGTCTTTCCATCACTGAGCTTACTTGATCCCAAAGTTTGTTTGAGCCTTTGAAGCCGTGCACCCATACGCTTTTGCACATGCCCAATGCATTCCAACTTTTCAACTACACATTCATTTCCATATGGTTTCAGTTCCTCTATAGTCTTGAAACCTTTGGAGTCACCATCCCCAAGGTAGTATTTGTACCTAACGTTGTATCTGGGAACTGAACGTTCAAAAATTTGTTTCACTCCATCCACTTCCATTGATCCACTAAAATTTGCCTCCCAGGTTCCACTGTGCTCTCCTTTGATTTTATTTTTGCACCTACAATGTTTTGATAATATTGCAACATCTATCACTTTTGCACTATCACCACAAGTAGCAGTTACAACCCCATTCAGGGATTTATGACCCTCTTTTGCCAGGAACCATCTAATGCCACTACCAAATCCCTAGAACCACCGTTCATTTCTACAGATTCCTCCACTGCTTCCTTCATGGTTTTCAAAGCCACATCTTCAGCAGAGGATCCTACCAGGTCACAGTAGTACCCAAATTTGCTTGGAGGCGATGGCAAGTTCATAATACCACGAAACAGTTTACCAGCAGCAGATCCTTTTCCAATGAATCGAAGACCATACACAAGTCGAACATTCACATCAAACACTGTAGATCGTCCATTTTCACCAAAGAGACTGGCATGTGAATTGTAGAAAGTCACTTGATACTTGCAACATGCACAGATTATCTTCATCTCACAAGCTAAACCAAAGTGCTTTGTATCTCTAGTCCCACTCCTACACTTGAACACATTTTGCACAGAACACTTTCTTTCAGCACAGAAGATAATAATCCAATATTCAGTACTTCGTTAATATCATCACTGTCACTAACATATTCACGAAATCTGTCACTTCCACCAGTCAGCTTCTTGCTAGAAGATGTCACAGGGCTGTGGCCGGCCATGTGTTGCTTAGCAGAAGAACGCACTGTTTCAGTAATTGTAGTATCGCAACTTGGTATTAGCGTTAATTTTCTTTTCCCTATGTTCTTCCTCTTCTTATATACACGGTTACTAAAACGTGGCATCGTAACCAGAACAACGCTTTACACAAGAAGTATAACAACAGGCGCAACACTGAACTAATTCGACACGGTAAACAGCAAAGAGACGATGTTCCTCGCTCTTAGCGCTTCATTTGTCACAGAAAACAATGTAACCGACCCTTGCACACTCGCTGTATGCGTAACATAAGGCGCTGTATGCGTAACAGGCCGAGAAAATCCCAAGCAGTTCGCCAGGAAGTCACGAGAGGGTGTTAGATGCATTCAGCGGCCGCTCATTTCCTCTGCAGGCGTGGGGGAAAATGGTAATAACTCCACTTCTAGGGCAAGTAGAACAATAATTCAAAGTTTACATTAAAGAGGAATGTTCCAATTAATTTTCGGTAGCAAAAAAAAATCGTAATTTTTCGGATTTGACCACCTCCGGCTCCCCTTAAGAGAGGTAAAACCGTTTCGAAGCAGGTCGTGAAGACGATGAAGATGACGAGCGCCCTGAATGCCCCAACACATCAGCCCGTGAAATCGTTAGAAAAGTGAAGGAAATGACTATGAATTATCGCCGAAGAACACTCAGAGAAACGCTGATGATGCTGGCATATCAACTGGCTCATGTCATGAAACTGGTTGTTTCTCGAATTGCCGATTTTGTAAAACTTTCTATAACGACGGGTTCCCTCCAAAAATTCTTCGCGTTCATCCTATGTGATACCAATAAAACATATTTTATTTCCATGTTCCTTTTTGATACGTCCTATTGTGGGCAGGCTGACGTTCGTATGAATGAAATGTGCGTATGGCAAATTTTGACCGGGAATCTCTTTTTGGGAAGTTCGGCCGTCTGGTGCAAGTCTTCGACTTAGGTGTCAGTGATCATTAAATGATGATGATGGCAACACAACACCCAATCACCAAGCGGAGAAAATCAGACCCAGCCGGGAATCGAACCCGGGCCCTCGCGTGGCATCCAGCAACGTTGACCAGTCAGCTAAGGAGGCGGACTGACTTTCGTATGAATTGCAGCTCTTTGATTGGAATTGGTAACATTAGCCAACAATTCTTTGTGTCGATTCTGTAATACAAGCTGTAATTAGGAGGCGTTCAATAAATAATGCAACATATCTTTTTCTGATAGCGGGTTGGTTTTATTCACGATACGCCATATTATTCCTCACTCTTTTGGCTACAAAACCACGTTTTCTCGCATAATCTCAGTTCATTGAGATGGCATTACGCCACCTTATTGCGAGCGCCTGTTATGTACCAAGCTACAGGACGTGAACGGAGCCAACATCTTGCTGCATCAATAATCTCCCCACCATCCAGGTACCGCTTCCCGTGGAGGGAGTCTTTATTGAGGCCAAACAGATGAAAGTCAGAGGATAAGAGATCCGGCCTGAAGGGTGGGTGGGGACAGGTTTGCGAGACCTTGCTGCAATGATGGACGCCTCGCCCAACGACCTACCGTGCTTTTGTTCACCACCAGATCTCCGCAGGCAGTCTGCAAGCATCTATGAATATCTGCGATGCTCTGGTGTTTCGTCAAAAGAAACTGTGACAGCTCTCTGCTTGGAATGCACATTCATTACAGACGCCATTTTGAAGGCTTCGTATAGGGTCGTCACCTGTCGGAACATCATGACTATTAGCAGTAGAATCGGGAATATTCCACAATGTCTCACAACAAATTCCGCATTTTGTCAACCGAAATTGGCGAGAAAGAGTTGGGTTGCATTACTTACTGAACGCCCCTCGAACAAATACCCCCTTTTTATATTGTGCACATTTTCTTGGGATGTTTCCACCTGTCCATCTGAATATCACTAAATACACAGGCTGTAATGACGGACACAGTGGTAACTTAAAGCAGTGAACTGAGTCGACGTAAATCATCGCACGCCACCCAATACTGCTACAAAGGTAACAGGTGCGCCTCTAGGTCAGCTGCAGATTTCTCCCGCAAAAGGACGCTTCCTCCACCAAGAACGCTGGTCACACGGGAATTTAGCGACAGCCTAATAAACTGTAATACTGCGAGAAGTAATGACAGGAGGTTGCAGTTTCCAGAGGCGTACGAATAGCAGCTTAGGGGATGACCAGAGGGAACTGATGCATTTGAGTAGAATCTGTCATTTTGCTCCTGGTGCCTGATTGTCTGAATGATGTGAATGTTTGATCTATTGAGGAGTTAAAGATCGTGAAATCTAGAAATCGGCGGGCTGGGGCACTATGACGCAGGTGCCTTTTTTTGTTACTGGTTTCTGATCTCTGCAACTTAGAGATCCATAGTGATCGACACATTATTTCACTTGTTTGCTAGAGAATATGCAGGAAAAAATTTCTATACAAAAAGCAACTGTGACTGGTCAAAAGAAACCTGCTTTATTTCAAGTGTCATCACGCTAGCATTACATATTGGCGCAGTGGCCTGATGGTAACTAAGATGTATTGAATGTGTTAATATTGTATGTTGTTTATACGTATGTGTCCTTTCGGACCATATGTCATAATGTACCAATGCTGATGCATGGCCGAAATTCAGATTTCAGCATCAAAGGTGGTATCTGCCACGCACAGACAGTGAAAGCGGTTCGAAGCGTCAAAGAGGAGTCGAAGGCCATCTAAAAATTGAATTAATTGATATAAAAGTAATGATAACGCTCCATAATTGTTTGGTAAACGGTTTGACATGAGATTGTTAGTTGTGGTTGAACTGTTCTTGGGCGGAGGATCGGCGTAGTTTGTCTGAAGTGGAT
Source organism: Schistocerca cancellata (assembly GCF_023864275.1). Classification (NCBI taxonomy): domain Eukaryota; kingdom Metazoa; phylum Arthropoda; class Insecta; order Orthoptera; family Acrididae; genus Schistocerca; species Schistocerca cancellata. Next base: position 1,113,807,994 of record NC_064626.1, on the reverse strand, counting down.
ATCCTTAGTACAGGTGAAGTGTACACAGCCATTGCCAATTATGTTGCTGCTAAATGCAGCGGAATAGTAGCACTAGCAGTGTGGAGTGAATTCGTTTCTGTTTACTCGAAATAGTTGGTTAGACACACCGAGTCCCAGCTTGTGCGTTTTTAGTAAATGGTTAACGTGGTGAATAGTTAAGGTAGCTAGGGTGATCTGGCGATCTGATGGTGAGCAATGGGTAAAAAATATTTTATTGGAATAAAGATTTGTATGATGCAAACTGTGCAGAGGCCAGTCTCTCGTTAATGATTCGTGTTTGTAAATGGGGGATCATATGCTGATATGAATGGTTCTTTAAATTCGTATTAGTGTTCCAGTTCCGCATTGGGCATTGGGAGTCATACACTGAAAAGCCAAAGAAACTGGTACACCTGCCCAATATCTTGTCAGGCCCCGTGAGCACGCCCAAGTGCCGCAACTTGACGTGCATGGACTCGACTAATGTCTGGAGTAGTGCTGGAGAAAATTAAGACCATGAATCCTGCAGGGCTGTCCTAAGAGTACAAGGGGGTGGAGATATCTTCTGAACAGCACGTTGCAAGGCATCCCAGATATGATCATAACGTTCATGCCTGGGGAGTTTGGTGGCCACCGGAAGTGTTTACTCACGGGTGTGTTCCTGGAGCCACTCTGTAGCAATTCAGGAAGTGTGGGGTGTCACATGTCCTGCTGAAATTGCCAATGTCCGTCGGAATGCACAATGTGCGTGAATAGATGCAGGTGATCAGACAGGATGCTTACGTATGATTCACCTGTCAGAGTCGTATCTAGAAGCATCAGGTGTTCCATATCACTCCAACTGCACACGCTACACACCATTATAGAGCCTCCATAAAATTTGAAACGAGCCTCCTCCGACCAGGCAACATGTTTCCAGTCATCAACAGTCCAATGTCGGCGTTGACAGGCCTAGGCGAGGCGTAAATCTTTGTGTCGTGCAGTCACGAAGGGTACACGAGTGGGCCTTCGGCTCCGAAAGCCCATATCGATGACGTTTCGTTGAATAGTTCACACGCTGACACTTCTTGACAGCCCAGCCTTGAAATCTACAGCAATTTGCGGAAGGGTTGCATTTCTGTCACGTTGCACGATTCTCTTCAGTCGTCGTTCTTGCAGGATCTTTTTCCGGCCGCAGCGATGTCGGAGATTTGAGGTTTTGCCGGATTCCTGTTATTCACGGTACACTCGAGAAATGATGGTACGGGAAAATCCCCACTTCATCGCTCCCTCGTGCATGCTGTGTCCCATCGCTCGTGCGCCGACTATAGCATAACGTTCAAACTCAAATCTTGATAACCTACCATTGTAGCAGCAGTAACCTATCTAATAACTGCGCCAGATACTTGTCTTAGGCTGGGGCTGCCGACCGTAGCGCCGTATTCTGCCTGTTCACATATTCTGTATTTGAATACGCTTGTCTGTACTAGTTTCTTTGACGCTTCGGTGTAGAATCATAGTCACCGAGAGAACAGTGTGGTGCTTTATTGTTGTAAAAATGTAATTTACTTTCGCTTTGAGTAATAGAAACTCATTAGCGATGACTGATATTTCGACGGCACTAACGAATTTCTAAACGTGATAATTGACTGGTTGTACAGTGTTAATTCTGCTTGTTCATCGCCTAGACTTTACCTCAAAAGTCAGGTGACCTTTAAAGTAGACGAAGACAGTAGGACGCGATCAGCCAACATCTGAAGAGGCATAATTTTGCTCCAATCATTTGAATGGTATGGCTTATAAAGTAGTGGCGGCACGTGGGATTTACATAGCTTTACTGTGGATTATAACTTCTTGTCACTATCATTGATTTCTTCTGTAACGAAAATCTAATAAAGCCAAGGTGTGTTAAACCGAACTAACGAAGTTACGACTGTTAATTTCAATGAAAATTGAAGTTACCCCTTAACAGAAAGGAATATTAAAGTATATTTTCTCCGAGGAAAGAAAAGAAATTATTGGAACTGAAATGATAAAATTAAAGGAAATTGAATATTGTATGACAGGGATGTTCTTTGAAGCTATTATGTAATTGCAAGAATTACAAGTTTAAAGATTTTATACTTTGACATCATCTGAAAAAATATTGTCTGCAGGTAATATATAGCGCAAAACAGGAAATATTCAAATCAGATCGCTTGTCTGAGATGAGCTACAAAGAGGATAATCTTGAACGATTTATTTGGAGGGGAAATGAACAGACGTATGGCAAAGACATTAATTTTATTACATAAAACAAAACAAACAAATTGCAGGGAGAAAATATTGTATCGCTGACTGAGCAGCCAGTTACATCTCTGGATCTTAATTTGTCGACAGTTATTATTTATGAAAATTTAATTTCTTCAATGACCCTGTATCGTAAGTAATCAGTTATTTACGCGATATACCTGATGATGATAACGGAACATCGTAGGTAGGTGATTGCTATCTTCGTAATAAGTTATAGAGAGATATTTTGATTCGGCGTCACGTTAACGCATGCCATGATGATACGATTGAATCAACTGCGCACTTACACTCTTTCATAGGCGTTATTTATGGTGATTTATTTACTAAGATGATGGCTTACGATAAAGGAATTTATTGAGATTCATAATATTATTAAATAATTGCAAATACTTACTGCTGGATTTACGTTGTGTTAATACGGACACATTCACTATATGCAAAGAATGTTGTATACTTAGTGATTTTTACAGGGTATACGTTGTGTGTGTGTGAAGTCATAGTAGGAGCATATACATTGATGTGCTAACTGTAACATTAGGATATATACCAAATTTGTAATTTTACACGTACGAACATGTGCACAAATTCTATCTCTGATCACTGTCGATTCTGATGCGTATGCGTAAATAATTGTTTGTACGACTTTAATAACTTAATAATTGAAATCATATTTAGGTGGAACGGAGTAACTGTAGACGAAAATCAGGGAATTTGTACATATTTATGATTTCGTACAAGAAGGAGCTTACAAGCTGAGATCTGCTCCTTGCTACAGTACAAGAAGTGTTTGGCCGTTAATCGATAAGAGTTTTTCGAGCATATTGCACAAAACATAATTTATTTTACGTATAATTATACATTTACTTCACTTACATACTGCTTTTAATAATAATAATAATAATAATAATAATAATAATCTTTTGGGTGCAATGGCACTGTAGAAATGTCTGTTACGAAGGCGGTATGAAGTGATTCAATTTCTTCTTAGTCTGCTTCGCTGTGTGTTAATTGGAAATATTAATTTCGTTCTATTAAGGCACTATTCTTAAAAGAGTTGTAGTAACATCATTTACACCTCAAAACATTGAGTAATAAATAAAAATCTGCATGCGTTACTGGACTAGCAAAAAATCTCACGTTTCTCTTCTAGCGGTTCATAGTTTGCTACTTGTGCGCCTGCCGCGGTGGTCTAGCGGTTCAGGCGCTCAGTCCGGAACCGCGCGACTGCTACGGTCGCAGGTTCGAATCCTGCCTCGGGCATGGATGTGTGTGATGTCCTTAGGTTAGTTAGGTTTAAGTAGTTCTAAGTTCTAGGGGACTGATGACCACAGAAGTTAAGTCCCATAGTGCTCAGAGCCAGCTACTTGTGCAAATAAAACTGAATTTCGGGTTTAAAATCTACATTCATCGCAATCTGTTACTACGATTATAGGTATTCCACCTAATGCCACCAGAATCAGACATGTGGAATGTAAAGTTCGGGTCCATAGTACTAAATGCTATTTTACTTTCCTATTTCACACTTGTTCTTCAAAATACGTTCTACTGGCACCTCTGTCTGTGGTGATCCGTTCACTTCTTAAATTTATATCAGTTATAATAATGCGTATTTGGTTAATTATTAGTTATAGTTACATTATTGTATTTCTAAAAAATATAGCCCATCATTAATTTTGTAAAATAACAAAGCAGGTAAATGAAATTGTTCTATAGGCATTAAGTTGTAAAAAATTTCTGTTTGGCAGTCTAATGCAGGTTATTCCGTTATTTCGTCGCAGATACGCCACTGCTATCTTCCTAAGTGCACCAAGTTCATCTTTCAGATGTTCTGTTCGCTTTATAATTTTCTTCAAGTCTGAGATACCATTAAGTTAGTCTTACTTTACATTCTCTTTGGAGCAGAATACATTTTCGTGCAACAGTTCTGAGGGGCTTGTTCGCAAACATTGATTAGCCTGGTGATTGTACATAATTTAGATCAGTCACATCTTGCGATTGCCGCTTGATGCTAATCGATGAGGAGGGAAGTAAAGCGGCGTCATAAATTTAGAATTTTGTGTACATTTGCGATTAAAGTGACGCCACTCGAATGATGTCACCGGATTTGAATATGGAAGCACCCAAAATCCGGTCGTACCACCAGAGTGGCGCCACAGGGACCTAGGTATTTCCACACATGCGCTGCATGTGGAAACCCCAATGAAGGCTCTTGTGTCGTGATTAGTAAGAGCGCGACGCCGGTTCACTCCCAGCAGCTCTAATTTAGGTATTCTGTAATTTCCTTACCTTACTGAAGCAGATGTCAGTGCGAGTGTCCGACAGGATGAATTTCTCTCTCCTCTGGTCCTGCGGAACATTCGTCCACTTCCTTCTTCTCAATGTATACGTACTAATGTTACTCTAATTTACTACAGTGAGTAACCGAGGTCTTTCATATAACAAGTTTATTGGCGTACTTCAGATCCGTAGGCCTTTTCGACTTAGAACTTTCATACAACTGACTTTTTCTTTCTTAGCCAAATTATTCTTTTTTCCTTGTATAACATTAATATTTTTCCAAGGACGGCCTCTGCTCGAAGTACTACGTGGAACGGCGTTGGGGTCCCTTTGCTGCCCCTGTGCTGACGTCAGAGTATCTATTGCTGTGACCGCAACACCGTACGAAACCCAACGAATATCTCGAACACACATTACGAAACACAAGCTATACTTCGACCACCACAAAAATTTGAAAAATACACATATCGTTAACTGTCGATGACTTATTCACAGCATAATTTTTTAGATACGTTTTTATGTAAGAAGAGTCATGAACGTGGAAATATTCATACATCTGTGGTGAAAAGTCGCATTTACAACTAAGACTTAAATTTTTGACTTAAGTGTTCCTGAAAAATTTAAAACAATTACGAAATCTGGTAAAAGAAATCATGAAAGACATTTTTTAAAATGTAATGTACCTGACTTGATAACAATAATTTGAAAAGGCGGGCCTGAAGTCACCCCCTTTACCCCCCCCCTCCCCCCGGTCCCATGTTACGTCAAACTTACAATGTATAACGTGTACTCATTCGTATTTAATGCCGAGAGTACAGAAATTTGAAATCAAGGAAGACATTCATTGGAATCTCTTCAAACTGTAACCGGTCTAGTGTCCCATCTCTTATGACTTAGACACCGATAGTACAAAGGAACTGTTAGACTGATAGCATAATAGTCTCTATGGCTCCTCCTCGAAACTCTTCCTTAAAACATGTTATAAGAGTTCTTTAAAGCACACCCGAAAATTAAGTTCATCGACGGAGATGTGTTCAGCTTAATTTATAGCCTTAAGGTAGATGATTTAATACAGGAAGAAAGTTTAATATTTTACTGAAACACCAACGATATCGACTCTGTTTAAATTTCCGTCAAATACTGTATTTCTTGTACCTAAGACAATAATATTCAGTAACTTTGTTCTCCGCCAATATCTGCGCCTCGTGTCATTCTACCACATATGCTTTTTCAGAAAACATGAAATGTTAGTGAAAGTTTCGACGATATTTCGCAGTTGAGGAACAGTAATTACGATTCTGCTCTGAACTCATTTCTTTCCTTACTCGAATAAAAAAAAGGATGAATTCAGTTCCGTGATTAGAGAGGAGGCCTTTACTAGGAAATAGTCTATTTGACCAGCGTAGGAGGACTAAGTTACGTATAACTCTATAAAATTGGAGGTCGGAGATTGACTTGTATGGGAGCGACACTTAGTGCAGGAAAGTAATTGTTCACCATAAACATACTCGTAACCAATTGCTCATAAATTGGCGGAAAGATTCATTGTTGATTGGTTTTGACCTAGCGAAGCCACTTTGTCTAATGTTACAGGCCACGTCAGTCAATTATTCGAACTGTTCGCCCTGCACCTACTGAAGAAGCTAATGTCCCTCTTCAGGAGCTATACGTCAGTACAAGTGTACAGAGCGCTTTTTAGGTTGTATTTACAGTACGGCTGTCTGTCTCACTGAGGCAAGTAATCCACTCTGCTACACCCTGGGAAGTTCCATGGCTCATATTACTGCTTCTCCTAGGTTTATTACGAAATGATCATGACAATAGAATCACAGTAAATCGTACACAGATACTGTAGTTCTTTTTCAGATACCATCGGGGGGTGGGTAATGACTATTCTAGACGATGTACCGCGTGCCAAGAGGCATAACGCGACATGGGAGTACATATGTAGATGAGGGCGTGGTACACGAGTCTTGTAGTGTAGATGCATATTGCAGAGGTTACCGCTAAATTATATTCTGCTGCGGAGTTCTCAAAACTGTAATGAAATAGTTTGTGCGAGCTGTTCTGTTTCCCGATGCAAGTATCTCCCACCGAGAATGTACGGGTTGCACACAGCCTTTAGTTAGGCAACTCGCATCGTAGTAATGAGTATCGCGTAGCCCAACGCCCAGGCTGATTGTTCAATTGTAGGCTCGAATCTGCTGCCTGCGTTTTACATCGTGAACATCAGTGATCTATTACGCATTAGTGTATTGGTGACGACTCTCAACTGTAAACCAGTTTTTACATTTTCGGACAGGAACTGCGGCTTACAATGCGTGAGAGTTACAGTGCTAAAACATATGACTTGCGCATACTTAGATATTCGCTCATAGAGGCAAAAAGCTGCTGTGTTCTTACATTGTAGACGAGGCATAACATTTGTTAATGATCTTTTGTAACAAAAGTAGTTGTCGGAATCGTAGATGACCTAAGATACCGAAACTTTTGTTCCTGGTAATTGTAATCGGAGCGGCACAAGAAAGGCAAGAATGCGATAGTTTCGGCTCTCATGGAGAATGTTTTTTCGAACTATTGCACGATGTAGCAACTTTCATTGACATAAATAATAAAACAGATCTTCTATTAGATTGTTCCATTGGAATACATTTGTGCAAATAAAACAGTTTCGATACTACGTACACTTACATCTTCGCATCTTTTTTACTAAAAGGATAGTTGTTCCTTTTGGGCTTCACAGTTCTGAACATAGCACCCAAATAGTTGAGACCATCTTGTTACAACTGTTGAAGTCCATCACCCCACGATTTCTATTCTTTCTTCACCAGCCAAACGTTGCGCTTAGGTGGATCAAATGAAGCTCTCGAAATAACCTCATTTATTCATTATGGAGCAACACAGATTTGATTTTGCTAGTCGGACATTCTAACTCAATTTGGAACGTATTTCCCTCGGAACTATACATACTTCATGAAACTGTGCCTATCCCCTCCGATGCTTTATCAGGCTCACGGTTGTCTCGTCATAGGAACGAAAAGGCAGTACCGGAAAATCATGATAGATTCGTACGAAAAACTGAATACATCGTTAAAATTATACGAATTTCACGTACTTAATAATTACTTTATTGTTCAAGATAATGTTTCTTCCTGAGCTAAGATAATTGTTCGTTAAAAGTGCTTGTATAGTGAATTGTATCCAATCAAAAATTTATATGACGGGTAAGGGGAGGCTATACTACCACCGTTATAAGAACACCAGATTAACGAATAGGTATCGGTGTAATACGCTCGAGCCCGCATCTCGTGGTCGTGCGGTAGCGTTCTCGCTTCCCACGCCCGGGTTCCCGGGTTCGATTCCCGGCGGGGTCAGGGATTTTCTCTGCCTCGTGATGGCTGGGTGTTGTGTGCTGTCCTTAGGTTAGTTAGGTTTAAGTAGTTCTAAGTTCTAGGGGACTTATGACCACAGCAGTTGAGTCCCATAGTGCTCAGAGCCATAATACGCTCGAGGACAAAAGCGACGCACCGCGAAACAGTTAAGCAAATTGGTCACAAATTGATATCCATACAGGTATCGACGGAAGTGCAAAATTGAAACTATCGCGGCCGATGGATGAATGTGTACCACTACTGCGCAATTTCACTGTGCAGTAGGATAGTAAACAGGGGACACGTCGATACCAGGGCGAATTTCATTCCATGTACTCAGTTGGACAGTAACTATACCTCCCAGACAGTGAGTGTGCTTACATCGTTCGTCCAAGTCTCACGCCTCAGTAGTGTGCTGACATTTTGCGGCGTGCAGTTGCAGCTGTAGCGGTTATAAAGCTAAGTACTGACGAAGTTATTTGCGCAGTGTTTTACAGTTATTAAATTTAGTAGTTTTCAGTGGCGTTTCGTGCTGTTTGTGGCGAAATAAAGATTTAATAAACTTTTGGAAACGTTCGCTCGCTGTGTTTTTTAGAGTTTTCTGTGCATTGAGGTCGTTTAGTAAATTTCGTGCTTTAGTTATCAGTTGACGTTTCTTATTGTTTCCAGTGAAATGTTTCAGTAAAATTTTCATTCAGTGTTTTAACTTCGCTAAGTGTTCCAGTGGCCGCTTGAATTTTTGGTTTTAGCTAGTAATTTTGTGAAGTTTTATTGGTATTGGTATTAGCTGTGGTGTGGTAGTATTAACACAAGTGGTTGCTTTCTTAGTAGACAGAGAATTTCGAGATCGCTATTGTTAGTTCTATAAGTATTTCTAATGGTGTAACTGAACGTAGGTAACGTAGACGTATAGTTTTTTTTTTTACAGTAACCGTAAAATTTTACCATGAGTGAGAAGTGTGGGCTCTGTGGTAGGTTTGTGAGTAGTGGGCTGCGGTGTGGGATTTGTTCAAAGTATTTTCATTTGGGGGAATGCAGTGGGGAAGCCAGTGGTCATTATAGTGAGATCCTCTCCTGGAAATGCGGAATCTGTAGTAGAAATAAGTTGATAGAGGAGCAGGACCTACGATCTGTGCCCTTCAGGTGCAGTTACAACACGCAAAGGAGGAACTAGATAGGTTGAGGACGGTGAAGGATGGTGGGCAATGGGAACTGGCAGTTGGCCAGAAGGCAGCTAGGAGGAGGAGGAGGAGGAGATATTCAGACAATTATACGTTGCGTATATGCAATAGATTTGACCAACTGTCAGAGTTGAGTGGAGTGGAGTCTCTTGTAGCTGTAGATGTAGGGAACATGCAGCAGTTAGGAGGCCTAGGTCAATTGCAAAGTCTTACAGAAAGAAGAAAGTTCTGGTGCGAGGTAATTCGCACGGTAGAGGTGTGGGCCAGCAGTTGCAGGAAGTGTTGGGGAGTGAGTACCAGGTCACCAGCATTGTGAAGCTTAGTGCAGGTGACTGAGAGCGTAGGGGAGTTACGTAGGAAATTTACGGAGGAGGATCAGGTACTGATATTGGGTGGAGCAGGAAGTCTTGATAGGGACGGGGAATATGATGTATGTGGTGACCTGGTAAAGATAGCTACTCAAACTGGTGGCACTAATTGCATGTCGTGCAACTCTTTCAGCGTCATGATCGGCCTCATCTTAATGCGGCTGTTGGGCGCGTTAACATGGGGCTGGAGAGGGCGCTGATAGCAGAGGGCAAGGGTCACATTTCAGTGGTGCCAGCTGCGTCTATAAGAATATCGGGTTTCACTAGGCATAGCCTGCACCTCAATAGGTATGGGAAAGGGAGGCTGGCAAAGTTTATCGGTGAGGGTGTAGTGTGTGGTGGTGGGATCACTCACGGAAAATTTCCTGTTGTAGTTGGTGTTAGGAAGTCCTTCTAACTAAGGGTTCACCTTCAGAGGACGTCATGTTTCCACGTAGAGAAGGAATTAACATTTTTCATCAAAATATAAGAGGTATTATAGATGAAGTTAGTGAACTGAAATGTCGTGTGACTAGGGCCTCCCGTCGGGTAGACCGTTCGCCTGGTGCAAGTCTTTCGATTTGACGTCACTTGGGGGACTTGCGCGTCGATGATACAGATTAGCTGGGTGTTTTTCAAGGAGTTTTTTGCGGGGTGGGGGAGTGGCCATGTACATAAAAAACAGTATTTCATTTGAGTCCATAGATGTACCACGGCACTGCACTGAACAGATATTTGAATGTTGTGCGGTGGAAAATTAATTTAGTGTAACTAAACTTCTAATTGTTGTTTTTTAGGCCCCCTAACTCTGACTTCAGAGCATTTCTGCGTAAGCTAGATTGTGTTCTTGATTCACTTTGTAGGAAGTACCAGAAATTAGTTACAGGCCTATGTGGTGACTTCAATATAAATCTAATGGTGCAAGAAAAAGGATGTTGGTAGATTTCCTAAATTCATATGATGTGATGCAGATTGTGTTTTTTACGATTAGGATTCAGGGGAACAGTAGCACAGCCATAGATAATATTTTTAGTCATTCTTCATTACTAGATGGGCATTCTGTTAGTAAAAGGGTGAATGGCCTTTCAGACAATGATGCACAAATTTTAACACTAAAAGGATTTTTTACTCTAGAAAATGTCACATATAATTACAAACTATGTAGGAAAGTTAATTCAACAGCAATAGTTTTTTAAACCTTGTCAAGGAACAAGAGTGGCAGGATGTTTATAGTGCCGATAAATGACGATAAATATGCTTTACTTAACACATCTCTCATGCTCTTTCAGAGCTGCTTTCCATTAGAATTTTTTTTCGCTCAAGCTCCGACAACTGGTTTTAGAAACAGTGGAAACGCCTTTTTCTTCCTCTGTGGTCAAGTGTTTTAACTGTGAGGAGCATTCAGTAAGTAATGCAGCACACAGTTTTTGTGAAAGAATTTTTATTTTATTCGTGATTTCCGTACGCCAAATTATTCCCCAGTCTGTATGCTACAAAACCATGTTTTTCAACATAATCTCCGTTCACTGCGACGGTCTTACACCACGTTACTGCGAGGGCCTGTTTGCTGGCACGGTACCACTCTATTGGTCGACGGAGTCAGCGTCTCGCTACATCAATAATCTCCCCATCATCCATGTAGTGCTGCCTGCGTACTGCATCATTCATTTGGACAGACAGTACACTTCAGAGTTGTGTTGCACAATAAAAAAGGATACTGAAACAGATTAACCGCTTCAGAGTTCCAGAAGACCATCACCATGACTTTACTGGCAGAAGGTGCGAATTTGAGATTTTTCTTCGGGGGAGAGGAGGTTCGGCGCCACGCCATAGATTGCCGTTCTGTTTCCGGTTCTAACTGATTAACCCATGTTTCGTCGCCACAGACGATGTTCGACAAAAACTGTTACGATCAGCCTCGTAACGCGCAAGCAATACCTTACACAAGTTCTTTGCTCGTCGTTCTTTATTGACTTCTGTTAGGCGGCGAGGACGACTGTGTCAGCACTACCAACAGAGACGTTCAGTTGAGCAGCGAGGTTTTTGATTGTGATTCGTCGATCACCTCGAATGAGAGTGTCCGCCCGTTCCAACATTCCAGGTATCAAAGCTGTGTGCGGCCAGCCGGCACGCGGGAGACCGGGCGGGTTTGTGCGACCTTTTTGCAGGCGCCTATCCCAACGACTTACCGTGCTTTTGTTCACCGCCACGTTTCCGTAGACATTCTGCAAGCCCATATGGATAATTTCGATGCTCTGATTTTCCACCAAAAGCAACTCAGTGGAAGCTCCTTGCTTAGGACTCATCTGCATTACTGTCGCCATTTCGAGGGCTACGTATAACGCAGCCACCTAACGGAACTTAATGAAACAATAGAGGCTGAAGCGGGAATATTCCATCCTGTCTCTCAACAAATTCCGCAGAAAAAGTAGTCCATTTCGGGAATGTTATTGTCCACAGACCATAGCTGCTTTTTAACATTGTGGATTGTTATTAGTATCATTCATCGTCTCCAAACTTTTCCTATGTTGCATGCAGTGTACGATGCTGTAAATGTGTTCACATCCTTACGTATTTAGTGTGTTCTTACGCGCAATAAGGGGACCATGCCGTAACCTCAAAAACACCTCCATACCGTACACTATCTCCACTGTACTGTTGGCACTACGCATAGGGGCTGGTAATGTTTCCCAGGCATTCGCCAAACTCGAGCCCTTCCTTCGGATTACCATAGGCATGATTCATCACTCTAAAACACTCTTGTCGAGTTATCCGCTGTCCAGTCGCTTCACTTTTTTGCACCACCTGAAGCGTTGCCTAACAATGATTACAGAAGTGTGTTGCTCATGAGAAGCTGCTCCTCCATTGTGTGCCATTATTTTTAACTCCCTACGCGGAGTAATTGTGCTACTTGGTCTGCTGGTGGCGCTTTGGAACTCACTAGTGAATCTTTCCTTTGACTTCACGTAATTTCTTAGAATCACCCTCCGCAACACCCCATGATTCCTTGTCCGTTAGTACATGGCGTCTGCTTGGTCTTGGTTTAGCTGTGGTCGTTCCTTCGGATTTCCACTTCACAATCATATCAACAACAATCGACTTGGGCAGCTGTAGAAAGGTAGAAATATCCCTTATGGATTTGTTACAGGGGTGAGTCCAGTGACACGTGCAAGTGCGAAGTTACTAAGCTCTCCTGACCGACCCATTGTGATGTTGCTGCTTCTCTACTGAGAACCTAACACTCGTTGTCTGCATCTATATTGCCCCCCCCCCCCTGCCCCCGCCACGTGGCATGTCGTGGTCAATTCCACATTATATAGTGGTGTCCAGATACTTTTGATCAGATAGTGTACATTGTTCACACTCGACGGAATAACTGATGTAGGAGACAGTTGTAAGTACCATGCATGTGTGACAGCATCTCATTCAAAGCAATAGGTTCGGAAATAAACACAACCAATAAAAAATGAGCAGTGAACGTCAACAGGATGAGAGAAATGACCGTTCTGTATAAAGGTAAAATTGCAGCCGTACTGTACTGCATGTTGCTCACAAAGGTTTAGAGGTAGATCTCCTGGGTCAGTGAAAATCTACATAAATAGTATTCCAACGAGATAACTGTTAAATTAGTTATTTTTTCTTCCAAAATTCTAGAGGTCTTGGCAGCATAATGTTAAATGACCGCACCTCAACATGATACATATTTGTTGTCTCCCAAGACTTTAATTAACATAGCTGTAGTCTTTAATACCTGTCCTGTGATTCACATGGAACTTCCTTACTGTGTGTATTAATGCTATATCCCTGCTTCCACAACAGGACCGCAATATTGTTATTGATACTTCTCTCTTTAGTTTTTTTCTGCATATAGTACATCACTTTTTCCATGTGACAAATCACTGGCTAAAAAGATTATGGAATAATTTTTAATTCTTCACAATTTTTCCTTCATCCTCTCCAAAATAGTCCACTCCACTATACTTACACCGCTCCATTCGAAATTGCATCTGCTCAAAGCATTGTTTAAATTATCTTCTGAAGACACGTTCACGGTCTTCGTCTTTCTTTCACGACATTTGCTGGCTCAAATCTCATTCCTTTCAGTGCAGACGTCTTTTTCAGGAACAGAAAGAAGCCACAAGGAGGAAGATCTGGTGAATAGGCTGACTGTTCCACCATAGGAACCCCTTGCTCAGCAAAAGCGACTTGACAACCTGTGCACTATGGGTCGGGACGTTCTCTGATGCAGAATCGACGATTTGTTTTTCCACAAGTCATGTCGCTTTCTTCCTACTCGTTCACGGACAGTAGATAGGACTTCAAGATATTATTCCTTATTTGTAGTTTGATCTTCAGGCACCTCTTTCTTTTTTGCAAGTTTTTGTCTGTTGTTAACATTGTCACCTCTCATCTCCAGACTCTTCTCGTCCCTTTTGTACAAAAAGGTACCATTCAAAACCGTGATTGCTTGAAAGACTCATCACCGTAAACTTGCATCAGCACAGAATGGGTTCCTGTGGCGGACAACAAATTTTAAATTGATCCATTGACGTTTCAAAACACTTAAGCCTCTTTTTCGACAGGCTGAGAATACGCGGTCGGACACAGCGAAGTCCATGGCACGACTGCTGGGTCGGCACGTTTACCTGTTAGCGGGATAAAGAGGGTAAGACGTCAGATGACTTAAGAGTGTAGCATTTGATCTTGAGGCCTACGCTGTTTGTCTGTCAAAAAATCAGAACGGCTATTTTTAGCCAAACCTCGTATATAGTCAAATATCTGTGAAAGTAAATGTACAACTGTGTCACGAAACTGGATTTGATAGAAATGTTGCATTGTATGTAGCTTCTGAGGATGGGAGTGGTGCTCATGTACACTATGTCATCGAAAGTATCCGGACACCACCAAAAACATACGTTTTTCTTATTAGGTGTATTGTGCTGCCACCTACTGCCAGGTACTCCATATCAGCGACCTCAGTACTCATTAGACACCATGAGAGAGCGGAATGGGGCGCTCCGCGAGACTCGCGGACTTCGAACGTGGTAAGGTGAAATGGCTCTGAGCACTATGGGACTCAACATCTTAGGTCATAAGTCCCCTAGAACTTAGAACTACTTAAACCTAACTAACCTAAAGACATCACACACACCCATGCCCGAGGCAGGATTCGAACCTGCGACCGTAGCAGTCCCGCGGTTCCGGACTGCAGCGCCAGAACCGCTAGACCACCGCGGCCGGCTTGGTAAGGTGATTTGGTGTCACTTGCGTCATACGTCTGTGCGCGAGATTTTCACACTCCTAAACATCCCTAGGTCCACTGTCTCCGATGTGATAGTAAAGTGGAAACGTGAAGGGATGCGTATAACACAAAAGCGTATAGCCGACCACGTCTCTTGACTGACAGAGACCGCCGATAGTTGAAGAGGGTCGTAATGTGTAAATAGGCAGACATCTATCCAGACCGTCACACAGCAATTCCAAACTGCATCAGGATCCACTGCAAGTACTATGACAGTTAGGCGGGAGGAGAGAAATCTTGGATTTCATAAGCCACACATCACGCTGGTAAATGCCAAACGACGCCCCGCTTGGTGTTAGGAGCGTAAACATTGGACGATTGAACAGTGGAAAAAAGTTGTATGGAGTGACGATTCACGGTACACAATGTAGTGATCCGATGGCAGAGTGTGGGTATGGCGAATTCCCGGTGAACGTCATCTGCCATCGTGTGTAGTGCCAGCAGTAAAATTCGGAGGCGCTGATGTTATGGTGTGGACGTGTTTTTCATGGAGGGGCTTGCACCCCTTGTTTTGCGTGGCAATATCACGGCACAGGCGTACATTGATGTTTTAAGTACATTCAAGCTTCCCAATGTTGAAGAGCAATTCGGGGATGGCGATTGCGTCTTTTAACATGAGCGAGCACCTGTTCATAATGGACGGCCTGTGGCGGAATGGTTACTCGTAGACTTGGCCACTGTTTCTATGTTTCGATACAGTGTATCAATACGTGGAACTGTTTCTGTGTTTTGGAACGGCTGTGGTTCACTGTTTCGAAACAGTGGTGTTTCATTCCGCCCCTGTCTCGGATAACCGGACTTGATTCGATCTCGAGCCAGACACAGAAACTGTATCGTTGTTTCAAAATAAGGCTGTTTCAGTCCGCCTGTGTTTGGAACGGACTAATTGTATCGAAACAGTGATGTTTCATTCCGCTCTGTGTCGGACGAGATTCGGGCGCGGCACAGGTACTGAAACACAACATACCAC
The DNA here is from genome assembly GCF_023864275.1 of Schistocerca cancellata. Classification (NCBI taxonomy): domain Eukaryota; kingdom Metazoa; phylum Arthropoda; class Insecta; order Orthoptera; family Acrididae; genus Schistocerca; species Schistocerca cancellata. Next base: position 1,113,792,275 of record NC_064626.1, on the reverse strand, counting down.
TTCATGAAACACTTTCAAGAGTGTCGAAATCTTTTTGACAAGCAATAGCATGTAGCTTAAAATATCCTAAATAAAGCTTCGTTTCTAGCTGACTGTCCTATTCCGAAATGGCGTAACATCTGCTTTATAAACACTAACCAAACAATAAAACAACGCATACTATTCACATTCAAAATAATAGATATGTGAAAATCATTCAGTTAAATTACACTTTTTTATAACATACGTTTCTCTGTTCATGTACAGTAATCATATTAAGAAACGCAAGTAAGCCTACAACATTTTGAATAAAAAAAGGCCTAGAGTGACAGTTATTAGGCACATACATAAATCTGATGTAGGTATAATTGCAAGCAATCTGTTTGACATATCACTGATAGTGTAATGGTGAACGGGAAGGGCTGGGAAGCATCGTGAATTTATAGTAACGGTTCGAAGCACCTTGAAAAACAAAATTTTTTCTGTTAAATTTTGTTATTTATTCGAATTATTTGGCGTTATTTGTGAGTCTATAGTCACTGTGCCTATTATCCACAATGATTCCCTTTGTGTGCATGGAAATTAGCAGGATGGGTATATTACCCATACTAAGGGAATGTGGGAATCCCAGTAGCATATCCGTTGTTTCTGCAGTTTGCTCCCACCTCCAGTTCCGTTCGTGGTGGTTCTTCTGTCTTCAGCTATGGCTGTCCTCGGCCAATTGAAAAGTATGAAAGTCACACGACACAAAAGCAGCTCATTTGCTGCAGGAAATTCGAAACTGCCAAGACGCCTAAGTGATAGTTTCATACTTTCTGCGATATGATTAACGCTCTCACACCTCATTTGTGTTTATATAGACATACTTATACAGTAGACGTTCAAGATGATAAAATGTTTAGGTATATTAGATTACAAAACACAAACTGTTTCACTGTTTCGAAACACCGTATCGAAACATTACATTGTACTGTTTCATTTGTTTCGAAACAGTTACGTGTTTCAGTTTGCCCATCTCTAGTTACACGACAGTAACATCCCTGTAATGGAATGGCCTACACAGAGTCCTGACCTGAATCCTATGGAACACCCCTGGAATGTTTTGGAATGCCGACTTTGTACTGACCTCACCGACCGACATCGATACCTTTCCTCAGTGCAGCACTCCGTGAAGAATGGCCTGCCATTCCCCAAGAAAGCTTACGGCACCTGATTGAACGTATGCCTGCGAGAGTGGAATCTGTCATCAAGGGTAAGGGAGGGCCAACACCATACTGAATTCCAGCATTTCCGACGGAAGGCGCCACGAACTTGTAAGTCATTTTCAGCCAGGTGTCCGGATACTTGATCACATAGTGTAGATCTCCTGGAGCAGTGAAAACCTACATAAATAGTATTCTAACGAGATAAATGATTAAATAGTTAACTTTTTCTTCGAAAATTCTAGATTTTTTGGTACCAAAATGTTAGATGACCGCACCTCAACATCATACATATTTGTTGTCTCACAATAAGGTAATTACGGAGTTATGTTTAATACCTATGCTGTGGTTCGTATGGAACGTCCCTACTGTGTATATTAATGCTTTATCCCTCCTTTCATACAGGACCGCAATATTCATATTAATACTTGTCTCTGAGTTTTATCTGCATATAGCACATCACTTTCTCCTTGTGATGTAGCTGCGAAATATGGCTAAAAAGCAACCGAATTATGGAATAAGTCTTATTTTTACCTCTTCACACCTTTTCCATCATCCCCTTCAAAACAGTCCCCTCCACTCTACGTACACCGCTTTATGCGAAATTTCCACTGTTCAAAGCGTTGTTGGAAGTTATCATCTGAAGACACTTTCATGGTCTTCGTCGCTTTCTCTTTCACGGCTTCATCTGGCATATCTCGTTCCTTTCAATGCAGACTTCACTTTTATTAACAGAAAAAAATCACACGGAGCAAGATCCGATGAATACGATGGATGCTCCAACACTGGGACCCCATGGTTAGCCAAAACCGACTTGACAACCAGTGCACTATCGGCCGGGACGTTGTCCTAATGCAGAATCCACGATTAGTTTTTCCACAAGTCAGGTCGCTTTCTTCTTACGTTCGCGGAGCGTATATAGGACTTGAAGATATTATTCCTTATTTGTAGTTTGATCTCCAGGCACCTACTGTTTTTGCAATTATTTCTTCCGTTGTTGACGTTAAGTCACTCCTCATCTTCAGACTCTTCTCGTCCTTTTTGAACCGCTTAAATCATTCAAAACCTTGACTGTACACTTCCATCAGTAAAGAATGGGTTTCTGTGCATCAGCAAAGAATGCGTTTTTGTGGTGGACTTCGCAAGTTTCAAAAAAAAATTACATTGATCCGTTAACGTTTCAAAACAGTCAAGCCTCTTTTTCGACGGGTTGCGAATACGCGGTCTGATACAACGAAAGCCAGTGGCACAAATGCTGGGTCGGCAGGTTTACCTGGAAGCGGGGTAAAGAGAGGAAGCTCTGTCTCATGACTCGACAGTGTCGACACCTACGCTGCTTGTTTGTCGAAAAATCAGACCATCTATGTAGTCAAATACCTATGAAAGTAAATGTACAGCTGTGAGCGTGATGAAACAGGATTTGGTACAAATTGCATTGTGTGTAGCGTATTTCTGAGGCTGGGAGTGGTGCTCCTGTTTATCCCTCAGTGTTCTGCATATTACTATTACTTTATTCGAAATTACTGGTTTTTAAGGCGTATACTCTTACATTTACTTTATTTGTATTTATTTTATCCTTACTATGTTGTTTTAATTAAATAAAGTGAATAGTTCGAAGTATGAATACACCAACTACTTATAATGTGAAGATGTATTTTACTGAATATTTTAGTTTCAATGAAGGGATGAGCCCCTATTTGCTGCCTATTCTATTCTCAATGTTTTGTACCCGTGGTCGACGTATTTCTTGTAAACAGCCAATTGTCTGCTCGTACGTTTAAAATAATGAAATTTTTATCACAGTCTACTAGACGCTTGGTCAAGTGATGTCTGTGCAAGAGAAGTTCCATGCAGTGGCACAGTGGCGCACCCCGTGCCTAAGAATGTGTGGTAATAAAAGCAAATCCTGAAGGTGACGCATGTAATCCTTTAATTTTGTTTGCTAGTCCCGCACTCAAATGTTTGAGTTCAGTTAGTTTGACTCTGCTATAAAAGGATCACTGCAGAAGAACTTCATTATGACGTAATGGTGTGGCCTGTGACTTCATATGTGAGCAGGTAGATAGAGAATAGAATGCCTACTAATTATATCGCTTGTTTATTTTTTTAGGCTGTAAACAGTTTTGATGGACTGAACTGTAGAATCGCGATATGTCTACGTTGATGGATGTTACGCCTATTAGTTTTACGAGGGGTGCTGAATAAGTAATGTAACACTTTTTTTTTCCTCGGCCAATTTCGTTTGAAAAAAATGTGGAATCTTCCCGCTTCAGCTCCTAGAGTTTCGTGAAGTTCTGATAGGCGCTATACGTAGCCTTCAAAATGGTGTCGATATAAGGAAGGTTCGTTCCATGTAGGGAGCTGTCATTGACTTTGTTGTGGCGTATCAAGACAGCCACGCCACTCGGAAGTAGCCGAAATGCACGCGTTACACACGCCGGCTGGCGTGAGGTCTGAAACAGGATACGTAATGAATGCTATAAAGAAAAGTACGTAGCTTCTGTAATACTTAACTTTAATCCATCATTGTGGTACATCGCTCTTGTCGATACAAATGAGACTCTTTAAATACAAGCACTGTAAGGCTAATGGCGCCTTGCTAGGTCGTAGCCATGGACTTAGGTGAAGGCTATTCTAACTGTCTCTCGGCAATTGAGAGAAAGGCTTCGTCAGTGTAGTCGCTAGCAAAGTCGTCGTACAACTGGGGCGAGTCCTAGTACGTCTCTCTAGACCTGCCGTGTGGTGGCGCTCGGTCTGCAATTACTGACAGTGGCGACACGCGGGTCCGACATGTACTAATGGACCGCGGCCGATTTAAAGCTACCACCTAGCAAGTGTGGTGTCTGGCGGTGACACCTCAGACTTTCTTGTGGCGGAAAACCAGAGCATCGAAGATATTCACAGTCCCTTGCCGAATGTGTGCAGAGACCTGTCAGTGAACAAACGCACACTGGGTTGAGCGATGTGTCTGTCAACGTCGCAACAAGAGCGCGCAAACCCGTCAAATGTCGCGCGTGCCGGTTGGCCGCACACAGCTGTTGGGTGATCGACGGATCACAAACACCTCGTTAAGCAACTGGGCGTCTCTATTGGCAGTGCTGACGCACTCGTCCCCCAGTTGGAGTACGCAAAGGTGTGTTGTGTGTCCCCTGGTTTCCTCGCTCGTAACAGAAGACCATAAAGAGCAACGGACCGTCTGTGTGGAATTGCTTGCGCGTTACGAGGTTGATCGTGACGATATTTTTGTCGTATTTGGGCACAGGCGATGAAACATGGGTCCATCATATGGAACCGGAAACCAAACGGCAATTCATCTACTGGCGCTCCGAAGTAAAAAATGTAAGCGTGCTACCCCTGAGGAGATTGAAGAAACAACTGCAGTGTGTTCCTGGTCGCCAGAAAAACGTAAACTTGTAAATAAGTTACATACAACTGCAACCCGTCACTTTTTCAATAATAATGCTTTATTACATTAACCAGTTTTCGAACCCTTTCAGGTTCATCTTCAGATGATTTCGGGAGGATCCGGGAAGTTACATCATTACTGGTAGTAGCATAATGCTGGGTGCTGGTTTGTGATAGTATAGGCGGCTTTTTTCGTATCTGTCTGCCTCCATTTTGGTGTCCTGAACACTTTCACACGAACTATATTAGTTCACACTTTAACAGTGACACTTTACCAGCATCCAGCATGCGCTTTACAACTGACAGATAAGCAACAGTTGTAAAGCGCATGCTGGATGCCAAAATATTGGGAAATAATGTGGTGTATTTCAATCTTGAATAAAATCAACACGCTTTCAGAAAAAAATGTTGCCTTACATACTGAACACGCCTCGTAAATGAGTGGCTTATGCCGGCCATTTTGAGGACGTGATTGAGCGCAGCGTACGAGTTGTACCGGCAGGCAAATATATTCGTGTTTTGTAACGTTTTGTCAATTAAATATCTACCTAAAACCCGTCTTGGTCTTATTTCCTGCCCTTCCGCCTCTGCTCGTCGTTTGAGGGCCGTGGTGGCCGAGCGGTTCTAGACGCTTCAGTCCGGAACCGCGCGACTGCTACGGTCGCAGGTTCGAACCCTGCCTTGGGCATGGATGTGTGTGATGTCCTTAGGTTAGTTAGGTTTAAGTAGTTCTAAGTTTAGGGCACTGATGACCTCAGATGTTAAGCCCCATAGTCTCAGAGCCTCTACTCGTCGTTTCAGTATATGGCCATATAATCATGGCATCGATTGAGTCCTCAGTAGTTGTTACAGTTTAGCGTATATGCACTAATATACTGATATGCCATATATTAGTGCATATACGCACATACATGTATTTTTTCATCATTACTAACTTTTCTATTGGAGCGTGTATACAGTGTAAATGGCATATTACTATATACGTAACTAGGTCTACTTTGAGTCTTGGGATCTATTCCACAATGCCACGTCTTGTAGGCGATGACATCTCGATCGGCGAAAGATTCCAGTCCAGGAAGAGATGCGTTTCCGCAACGAATGATGGAAAGGGTAAACCAACCACTACCAGAGTTTCCAGTAGCGACATCCAAAGTAAAGTTAACCCTGCCTCGCTACGGCTGCCGGCAGCCGCACGTGAACGTGTGGACTCCACGGCCGGGGTGCGGGGCTCCAGCTGCCGTCAGCGCCACCATCTAGATGGGCTCCAGCCGCATTAGCATCGCATATGAATTCGAGACACTTTTATCCCATCACAACAGAATCCATTAACCTTTGGAATGTGACGTGTCGCATAAATCAGCGACCGGGCATAATTTTTCTTTGTGAGGCAATATTCATGAATGTTGGCGCGAAGCACACTTCGCGCTCGCCGAGTTGTGACCAGAAACAGAAGCGGTTGTTTTCTTTTGAGGCGACCATCTCCGATGATACGCCACGAAGTGGGCGCCGCCGGCCGACCGCAGGCCTCGTAGGCGGACAAGCGCATTTATCTGGCGCGACATTGATTTTCAAATGTTCTCGCCCGCTCTGAAAGCGAAGTACAGAAATATCCGTGTCGGCAAGCGAGGCGTGCCAGCTGACTGTCATACGCTGAGTGGTTATCCGTGACAAGTCTCAAGAAACTATATTGTTATCTGTACGTGATTTTGGAATCTCCTACGAAAATATTGTGGTTCAAACTATGCCACAATATTAAGAACAGAATATAGCAATATTGCGCCGGCCGGTGTGGCCGAGCGGTTCTAGGCGCTTCAGTCTGGAACCACGCGACCGCTACGGTCGCAGGTTCGAATCCTGCCTCGGGCATGGATGTGTGTGATGTCCTTAGGTTAAGTTAGGTTTAAGTAGCTCTAAGTTCTAGGGGACTGATGACCTCAGAAGTTAAGTCCCATAGTGCTCAGAGCCATTTGAATTTTTAGCAAGATTGCAATATGAGGTCATCGATCCTTACACGTCATGAAAGCTAGTGATGAAATGCATTATAATGAGTGCGTTTTGCTGATGATCAAACATTGCAATAAATAGCAAATGAAGTATAGCTCTAGAAGCATCGGTTATTAGACTGTTTTCATGGACATCAATAAATTGTTCCTATCCAATTCTCACAAGCGTCTTCTAACCAAACTGCGTGCCTACCGAGTATCGCCTCAGCTGTGCGACTGGATTCGTGATTTCCTGTCGCAAAGGTCACAGTTCGTAGTAATAGACGGAAAGTCATCGAGTAAAACAAATAATATCTGGCGTTCCCCTGGGAAGTGTTATAGGCCCTCTATTGTTCCTGATCTATATTAACGACATAGGAGACAATCTCAGTAGCCGTCTTAGATTGTTCTTAGTTTGTTTGCAGATGATGCTGTCATTTACTGTCTTGTAAAGTCATCAGATGACCAAAACGAATTGCAAAATGATTTAGTTAAGATATATCTGTATGGTGCGAAAAGTGGTAATTGACCCTGAATAAAGAAAAGCGTGAAGTTATTCACATGAGTACTAAAAGAAATCTGCTAAATTTCGATTACGCGATAAGTCCCACAAATTTGAAAGCTGTAAATTCAGCTAAATACTTAGGGATTACAATTACAAATAACCTAAATTGGAACGATCACATATATAATGTTGTGGGTAGAGCAAACCAAAGACTGCGATTCATTGTCAGACTTAGAAGGTGCAACAGGTCTACTAAAGAGACACCACGCTTGTCCGCACTATTCTGGAGTATTGATGTGCGGTGTGGCGTCCACATCAGGTGGGACTGACGGATGACATCGAAAAAGTACAAAGAAAGGCAGCTCGTTTTGTAGTATCACAAAGTATGGGAGATAATGCCACAGACAAGATACGTGAATTGGAGTGGCAGTAATTAAAACAAAGGCGTTTTTCTTTGCGACGGGATCTTCTCATGAAATTTCAGTCAACAGTTTTCTCCTCCGATTGCGAAAACATTCTGTTGGCACCCATCTACATAGGGAGAAATGATCATCACGATAAAATAAATCAGGGCTCGCACGGAAAAATTTAAGTGCTCCTTTTTCCCGGGCGCCGTTCGAGAGTGGAACAGTAGAGAGACAGTTTGAAGGTGGTTCATTGAACCGTCTGCCAGACACTTTATTGTGAATAGCAGAGTAATCACGTAGATGTAGATGTCTGTCAATAAACTCTGAAAAGATGTACAGTATATGTAGTTAAGAAATTCAGAGTTTTGTCACTTGACAAGCAGGTACAAGGGTTTGACAGTTTCATATTCTCAGGATTACCTAGTGACAATAAATTCATTTGGAAGAAGCATCCTATAGGACTGTCAAAGCGCCTAAACAAATCTTTATTTGCAATGCGGATGATCTTAGACATGGTCCTATAAAAATAAAGTAAAAACTAACATACTCTGCTGATATTCATCCCATAGTGTCAAAAGGGATCAATATCAAAAGGTAGTCCTAGGGTGCAATGGACTGGAATAAATTTTATCAAATGTGATCATTTTTTGTGTAGCTCATCAAGCCTATCCAGTTTCCCGAGTTCATAAGCGTGAAATAGGAATTACTTGAGACGTTGAACTGAAGCAAGTATTGAAGAGGGTTGTACCAGGTACTGGAAATACTAACCTCTGCTGCCAAATATATTTATTCCTTAAAGAAATAAACAGCATGTATCTTTTCCGAACCAACAGCTCAGTTAATGGAATGTAGATATGGAATCGATACTGAAAATAAGAATAATCTTCATATAGATTTAAAGCCAATTACTTTGGTCCAGAAATATGCCCTTTATTCGAGAACACACATCGTCAGTAACCATTTGGGGTGTAACTAATAGTATAAAATGTGTTACGTAAAATATGACTTCACCACATCTTCAGTGCAGTAATGTGAACAATGTACAGGGCGATAGTTATATAACTATATGAAAAAAACGTAAATTAGTAAGTATGGCGTGCGCATACTTTATTCAACATGTAAACGCCACTACAGATATTCGGATTTTGGTTAATGACATGTTCGATATGCATAATAATTGACGATGATGTGGCGCAGACGAATAGCGAAATTCTGCAAGACTCGCTGAAGTGTCTGAGCATCGATACCGTCGATTACCTCCTGAATGGCTCAGTGCAGCAATGGTTTTGGGGGTTATTGCTGTACACCTTGTCTTGAATATAGCCCACAAAAAAGAGTCGCATGTGTTCAGATCTGGAGAACATGGCGGCCAGAATGTGGTACCCCAGAGCCAGAATGTGGTCCCCAAAGTGCTCCTCCAGAACATCAAACATTCTCCTTCTTCGATGTCGTTGAGCCCTGTCTTGTATGAACCACATCTTGTCAAAACAAGGATCAAATCCTTTCCCAAAACCTTCACACTTCACATAACATTTGGTAGTCATTGTGCCACCAAGGAATATCTCGGCGATTATTCCGTGACTGGACATTGCACACCAGTCACCAGTTCAGGGTGAAGAGTCTTCTCGATCGCGAAATGCGGATTCGATGCGCCGATTTTCCTTATTGACGAACCCATCCAAATGAAAGTGGGCTTCGTCGCTAAACCAAACAAAGTGCTGTTCTTTGGACAGTGGTGTTGGCGAAACACAGCAGCTGTTCCACAGTCCTGCTGCTTAATGGCTGATGTTTGAATCTTGTATGAGAAGACATGCAGGTCTTCAACAATTTATCGCAGTGTCTTCTGGTTGTTTCCCACGTTGTGCAGCGCGTCTGATCGATTTCCTGTGGCTGGTTTGAAACACAGCTGTGTCTCAATGTCTTCAGTCGTTTTCACCCTTTTTGGACGACTGACATTTCCAACACTGTCATTACGAATACTACCCGGTCTCTCAAACTTGCGAATCAACTTCTTGATTGTTAGCACACTTGAACCGATTGTCTTCAGCTTGAACTGGGTCGCAAACTTCCTTTGAACCCGCAGTTTGGCTGTTACTGCTCGCAAAGTAGGCATTCACAAGCGCTATACGCCCAGGCACGTACAAATGGCCGAAAACAACAAGGCGTGTGAGCATGCGCATAGTAGTTCCCATGATGCCCCGCGGCCAGCCGTGCAGTTTGAACGTCCTAACACAAATAGTTTAGAAGTTGTGACGATTTTATTTCGCGTAGTTCGGTAATTGTCACTCTGTAAGAAAGTGCTGCAATTTGAATTTTTGTTAGATTGCGCAGGGCTACAGTGGCCTAATAATTACCATATACATCTCAGTTATTGTATGTTTACATGCTTTGCGACAAGTGTTAGTACTCCTCAAACGAAAGTATGTTTGGGACTTGTCCCACATCCAAGGCGTCCATTTTACTTGGGATGTGTGGAAGGAATATTACCTAACATATTTTTTTTGGTACACATGTATTATGTATTCGAGTTTTATGGCATATTTTACATCCCTGAGGATACCGTACTGATCTATGGGAAAAAAGTACACAGTCTATATTTCATCTGATTCATGGATAGACTAGGTTAACACCTGTCACCAGTAATAAATTTAACTAGCTGCAGTTTAACCTTTCTCGGAGAATAGTGATTGAACTAAAGTTAGATGTCAACCAGTACGATCAACAAAGTTAAGCATCTGCGAGTAAGTGTGCACCTAGCAAGGTGGCGTAGTGGTTAGCACGCTGGACTCGCATTCGGGAGCACGACGGTTCAAAGCTGCCATCTCGATACAGGTAAATCACGCCAGGCTAGTGACGGGAAGGTTTCTTTGAAAGGGCACGGCCTTTTTCCTTCCCCATCCTTGACATAATCCGAGCTTGTGCTCCATCTCTGCCCTCTGCCAGGCACTTAAATGTCATTTGCAGAGTATCCATGTTGATGTCCATCTAGACCTCGATGTCTGAGGGACGTTAAATCCAGTCTTCCTTCCTTCCTTCCTTTCTTTCTTCCTTCCCTCCCTTCAGTAAATGAGCATCTACATACTGTGCAAACGACTGCGCAATGGATGGCGGTAGGTGTTTTGTACCACCGCAAGTCATTCTCTTTCTTGTGCCACTCACAAATAGAGTGAGAGAGAAATGCTTGCTGGGGTAGGAATTTCACGATTTGAAAATATTCTTTTTTTTCTGAAAGGACGTGGTCATTAACTTGCCCATTTTCTAAATCATGAAAATGTAGTTAATAAAATCGGTACTACTTACGAGAACTGACTGACTTCATTCATGTATCAGGAACACATCGAATCGCCCTGGATTTCAGCGCAATGTTGGTAAAACTCCAATCTGCGAAGAAAACTGGCCAACTTGCGAGGTCTGTCTAAAAAGTATCCGACCTTTGATTTTCCCGCGCAAAATAGACAATAGCGCGGCGCCACTGTACACAGTAAAAGAAGAGACCTTTATGCGACACGCGTGAATTTTGTCCCCGCCTTCCAGCGTGTCAGTCGCTCCTGTCGGTCGCCGAGTGAGGTGCTGCACAACGTGTTCGTCGGATTACCGATTCTTTCAAGATGACTGAACGTGACAGGCAAAGATAGTGCATCACATTTTGTCAAAAGCTTGGTGATTCTCAAAGCGAATCAATTCGTAAGATTCATCAGGTGTTTGGAGAAGATGCGACGGGTGTAACACAAATTAAGGAGTGGTTCAACCGATTCAAAAATGGCCGCACATTAGCGAAGAATGACCAGTGTTCTGGCAGGTCCCAAACTGCTCGGAGTGCAGCTGTTGTTGAGAGGGTGCAAAATTTGATGGCAGATCGTCTGACCGTGCGGGTGATTGCCCAAGAGGTTGGAGTGATTAAGGTTCTGGACATGCAGTTTTGCGTGATGATTTGAACATACACCGAGTGGCTGCGAAATTCGTGCCCAAGTTGTTGTCGCCGAAACAAAAAGACCTCCGTTTTGACGTTGCACAGGCCCTTCTGAACACTGGGGTTTTTGAACACCGTGATAACTGGAGATGAAACATGGGTGTACGGGTACGACCCAGAAACAAAGACAGTCGTCGCAATGGAAGCATCTACATCTACATTTATACTACGCAAGCCACCCAACGGTGTGTGGCGGAGGGCACTTTACGTGCCACTGTCATTACCTCCCTTTTCTGTTCCAGTCGCGTATGGTTCGCGGGAAGAACGACTGCCGGAAAGCCTCCGTGCGCGCTCGAATCTCTCTAATTTTACATTCGTGATCTCCTCGGGAGGTGTAAGTAGGGGGAAGCAATATATTCGATACCTCATCCAGAAACGCACCCTCTCGAAACCTGGCGAGCAAGCTACACCGCGATGTAGAGCACCTCTCTTGCAGAGTCTGCCACTTGAGTTTGTTAAACATCTCCGTAACGCTATCACGGTTACCAAATAACCCTGTGACGAAACGCGCCGCTCTTCTTTGGATCTTCTCTATCTCCTCCGTCAACCCGATCTGGTACGGATCCCACACTGATGAGCAATACTCAAGTATAGGTCGAACGAGTGTTTTGTAAGCCACTTCCTTTGTTGATGGACTACATTTTCTAAGGACTCTCCCAATGAATCTCAACCTGGTACCCGCCTTACCAACAATTAATTTTATATGATCATTCCACTTCAAATCGTTCCGCCCGCATACTCCCAGACATTTTACAGAAGTAACTGCTACCAGTGTTTGTTCCGCTGTCATATAATCATACAATAAAGGATCCTTCTTTCTATGTATTCGCAATACATTACATTTGTCTATGTTAAGGGTCAGTTGCCACTCCCTGCACCAAGTGCCTATCCGCTGCAGATCTTCCTGCATTTCGCTACAATTTTCTAATGCTGCAACTTCTCTGTATACTACAGCATCATCCGCGAAAAGCCGCATGGAACTTGCGACACTCTCTACTAGGTCATTTATATATATTGTGAAAAGCAATGATCCCATAACACTCCCCTGTGGCACGCCAGAGGTTACTTTAACGTCTGTAGACGTCTCTCCATTGATAACAACATGCTGTGTTCTGTTTGCTAAAAACTCTTCAATCCAGCCACACAGCTGGTCTGATATTCCGTAGGCTCTTACTTTATCAGGCGACATTGCAGACCTGTATCGAACGCCTTCCGGAAGTCAGGGAAAATAGCATCTACCTGGGAGCCTGTATCTAATATTTTCTGGGTCTCATGAACAAATAAAGCGAGAGGGGGGTCACACGATCGCTGTTTCCGGAATCCATGTTGATTCCTACAGAGTAGATTCTGGGTTTCCTAAAACGACATGATACGCGAGCAAAAAACATGTTCTAAAATTCTACAACAGATCGACGTCAGAGATATAGGTCTATAGTTTTGCGCATCTGCTCGACTACCCTTCTTGAAGACTGGGACTCCCTGTGCTCTTTTCCAATCATTTGGAACCTTCCGTTCCTCTAGAGACTTGCGGTACACGGCTGTTAGAAGGGGGCAAGTTCTTTCGCGTACTCTGTGTAGAATCGAATTGGTATCCCGTCAGGTCCAGTGGACTTTCCTGTGTTGAGTCTGCAAGGCCGAAGAAAGAGCGGCAGGTGCGAAGCAAAATCAAGGTGATGCTGACTGTCTTCTTTGATGTCCATGGAAACAGTGACAAAGGAGTTCTATCAAGGTATTCTCCAGCAACCGTGTGACGCAGTTCGACGCAAAAGACCAGACATGTGGACGGCGAAAAACTGATAACTGCATCGCGACAACGCCCCGCACGTTCATCCCACTTGATTAAAAATTTCTTGGCCAAACATGGAATTACAGCAGTTCCCCAACCTCCCCACTCCCCAGACACGGCTCCTTGCGACTTCTGGTTGTTTTCAAAATTGAAGACGCCACTGAAAGGATCCCGTTTTGAGAGTAGAGAAGAGAGAATGCGGAACACGACGACGGAGCTGAACACCACTCCAAAAGAAGACTCGCAGAGGTGTTTCCAGCAATGGAAGGATTGGTGGGCTAAGTGTGTGCAAGCACAAGGGGCCTACTTTGAAGGGGATTAGGGTCCCAACCCCGTCAGGTATTCGAAATATTTTTTCTAGCCAAAGGTCGGATACTTTTTAGACAGGCCTCGTATCTTACCGCTCTTAGAATATTCACCATATTTCCTGACAATCTGAGCGAAAGAACTCTACTAGGTACGCCAGTTTGAAAAGCTACAGCACACAGTATCTGAGTCGGTTGTGGAGTGAACAGCTTGCATGCGAGGCAGTATTTTGGTAAAACCACTGGGAGTCGCAGCATCAAAGCAAGTGTCCATTGGGCTGATTTGTGAGCAACTCTTAACTGCTCACGAATTTCGACACCAGCCTTAAATTTACTTCACAAGCTGTGTGTTCCGCCACATCCTTTCAAGCGCTTATGCTCGTGTTTTTTTAAAAAAATGGTAAATATCGTTTACTTATCTAACAAATATTAGTGTGATGAAATAATAAGAAGTGATGTTTCCAATGTAACCTTTGCTCCTTACTCAGTAAACCAAAAATTATCTTACCTTCAAAAAATTACAGTTGTCTAGGTTTATTACCCCCTGATTGCAACCAGTGCGCTAAAAGTTCTGTTTATAGAACGCAAAAGTCTGTAGCATTTTTTAAATATTTTTTTGTGCTGCCATCAGTCCTCTGATTGGCGCGATGCGGTCGCCCACGACTTCCTCTCATGCGCCAACGTCTTCATCTCGGAGCAGTACTTGCGCTCAACGCCCTCAGTTAAACTACGCAGAAGAATTAGGAAAACATGACTTTAGGCGTCTGCCATACTCCATTGAACAATAATTGCGGACTTGATTGTGCTATCAAATTATACTTTTATCTTTCAAAAATTAAGCGCACGCAGCAGGACATCGTTACAGCCTCTATCGTTGACAAAAAAAAAAAAAAAGAAATGTCTGACAGGATTCGAAAAAAAGTGGAAATATGCTTCATCCCGCCAATCTGGATGCTTTTTATAGGACTTCGAGAGCTTCAATAACGTGTATGCCCTCAGTGAGCGTTTATCATTGTCTACATCTTCGTTGCATGCTCCGCATAAGCCTATGGAGGTCACCCTGTGTTATCCATTCCCATTCTTCAAGGAGAGCCAATGAGAGTTTTTGGAGAGTCTTTAGTGGAACAGGACTGCCACGAACACATCTGTCAAACGTCCCACGTATGCACGATGGAGTTTAGGTCGGCACCCACCGCAGGCCATTCCATTACTACAGTATCCAGGCTTCGCAGGACATCCCCGCTGACGCCCGCCACATAGGCACTGCATTAGAAGGAATTCAGAGCCACCACCCTATGTAGCAGCCACTACACGGTCCAACGGGATGTGTACTGTCTGGCGGTAAGATGACCATGGACATCGACAAGATCCCTATGGATGGCAAAACTGAAGCCTCCCCACATCACAGAACCTTGTAAATTTATCGATTTCGTGGACAACATTTGCCAGATATCGCTTAGCACGGCGTCTCCACTCACTATCATGGACATAACCTTGTGTCAGCTGAAATCTGGGCTCAGTTGTAACACGTTTCGCCAGTGTCAAAGCTGTCAATTGACATGGGAAGGGCAGAACTGAAAGCGAGCTGCAAGATGATTCGAGTCAAGCGGGGTACACGAACAGGACGTCTCGGTCGTAAGATCTTTTCTCGTAACCTGTTCATTACAGTCTGATAGGACACAGCGGCTCCACTCGCCCTTCTGAGAGCGTCTTGCAGTTCTCTGGCAGTACCTACAGGGTTATTACAAAAGATTGAAGCGATTTCATAGCTCTACAATAACTTTATTATTTGAGATATTTTCACAATGCTTTGCACACACATACAAAAACTCAAAGTTTTTTAGGCATTCACAAATGTTCGATATGTGCCCCTTTAGTGATTCGGCAGACATCAAGCCGATAATCAAGTTCCTCCCACACTCGGCGCAGCATGTCCCCATCAAATGAGTTCGAAAGCATCGTTGATGCGAGCTCGCAGTTCTGGAACGTTTCTTGGTAGAGGAGGTTTAAACACTGAATCTTTCACATAACCCCACAGAAAGAAATCGCATGGGGTTAAGTCGGGAGAGCGTGGAGGCCATGACATGAATTGCTGATCATGATCTCCACCACGACCGATCCATCGGTTTTCCAATCTCCTGTTTAAGAAATGCCGAACATCATGATGGAAGTGCGGTGGAGCACCATCCTGTTGAAAGATGAAGTCGGCGCTGTCGGTCTGCAGTTTTGGCATGAGCCAATTTTCCAGCATGTCCAGACACACGTGTCCTGTAACGTTTTTTTCGCAAAAGAAAAAGGGGCCGTAAACTTTAAACCGTGAGATTGCACAAAACACGTTAACTTTTGGTGAATTGCGAATTTGCTGCACGAATGCGTGAGGATTCTCTACCGCCCAGATTCGCACATTGTGTCTGTTCACTTTCACCATTAAGAAAAAATGTTGCTTCATCACTGAAAACAAGTTACGCACTGAACGCATCCTCTTCCATGAGCTGTTGCAACCGCGCCGAGAATTCAAAGCGTTTGACTTTGTCATCGGGTGTCAGGGCTTGTAGCAATTGTAAACGGTAAGGCTTCTGCTTTAGCCTTTTCCATAAGATTTTCCAAACCGTCGGCTGTGGTACGTTTAGCTCCCTGCTTCCTTTATTCGTCGACTTCCGTGGGCTACGCGTGAAACTTGCCCGCACGCGTTCAACCGTTTCTTCGCTCACTGCAGGCCGACCCGTTGATTTCCCCTTACAGAGGCATCCAGAAGCTTTAAGCTGCGCATACCATCGGCGAATGGAGTTAGCAGTTGGTGGATCTTTGTTGAACTTCGTCCTGAAGTGTCGTTGCACTGTTATGACTGACTGATGTGAGTGCATTTCAAGCACGACACACACTTTCTCGGCTCCTGTCGCCATTTTGTCTCACTGCGCTCTCGAGCGCTCTGGCGGCAGAAACTTGAAGTGCGGCTTCAGCCGAACAAAACTTAAGAGTTTTTCTACGTATCTGTAGCGTGTGGTGACCATATGTCAATGAATGGAGTTACAGTGAATTTATGAAATCGCTCCAATCATTTGTAATAGTCCCGTATATGACGCCGCAACACTGAGATGGCCAGATATGTCTCCAGGTGGAGTTCTAATGCATCGACGGCCTTGTCCAACTCGCTTCTCTACTGACCTGTCTCCATGAAGCGTGTCCGCAACCTGTCGATGACACATTGAAAGGGATTGGCATGTGTAACAACGGGATCAAAAATCCATCCTTTTTGGATCAAACAGGCCGCCGTAGCACTAATATATTGCATTGCGTGTGCTTTGTTGACGTCCAGAAATAACTGCCAACTGTGTACCTCTACAGAAAACAGTGGGTCACTGGCACTCACTTCCTTTTGAGGAATAACATGAAACTGTACGAGATCTGTTCAAAAAATCCCGGAACTTTGTCCACAAAATTTTCCTTCGAAATACTAATCTCCACAATTGATACACCGCTCCCAACGCCGTCTCCGCTTCCCCGAACCAGTCTTGGTACGCCTCTCGCTGCATCGTGCGAAGCGTCGTTTGCGAAGTTTCTTTTATCTGGTCTATCGTTGCAAATATTCGTCCTTTCAACGGGGTTTTCAACTTTTGAAGTAATAAAAAAGTCCGCAGGGCCCACGTCTGGAGAGTACGGAGGATGAGGCAGCACAGTGACTTCGTTTATTGCGGCCGAGCGGTTCTAGGCGCTTCAGTCTGGAACCGCGCGACCGCTATGGTTGCAGCTTCGAATCCTGCCTCGGGCATGGATGTGTGTCATGTCCTTAGGTTAGTTAGGTTTAAGTAGTTCTAAGTTCTAGGGGACTGATGACCTCAGATGTTAAGTCTCATAGTGCTCAGAGCCATTTGAACTTGGTTTATTGTGCTATAGTCACGCACCACGAGGGATGAACGCGCGGATGCATTATCGTGAATTGTCTCCCCACATTTCAGGCCCTTTCCTTCTCACGTTTTCTCCAGGGGCCACAACGCTACCCGACTGTACCGTCGATTAACTGTTTGTCCCGGTGGCACGAATTCATGATGAAATAATCCTTCAAAGGAAACTCATCGACATGGCTTTGGCATGTGACGTGACCTGACGAGCATTTCTTTGTCTTGGAGATCTTTCCCGACCCATTGTGAAGATTTAACCTTGGTCTCAACATCATAACCGTAGACCCACGTCTCATCACCATCTATGATTCTCTTAAGGAACAGCTTGCTCTCATTTCCACGATCCAAAATCTCTTCACAGATTGCGAGGCGTAGGTCTTTCTGGTCTTGACTCATCAGCCGTGGGACGAACTTGGCGCCAACGCGATACATTCCAAGATTCTGTGTCAGGATTTCATGACATAATCCAAGTGAAATGTTATATTCTTCTGCAATCTCTCGAACAGTCAATCTTCGATTGGCACGTGCAGTTTCGTTGACGTTCCTGACAAGAGCGTCGTTGGTAGACGTCGAAGGGCGTCCTGAATGATGGTCACCTTTAATTTCCGTCCGGCCATTTTTAAACCAAGTGAATCATTCGTAACACCGATTACGGCTTTAGCACCCTTCATCCTAGGCTTCCTGCATTATCTGGTGTATCTCTGTAAAGGTTTTCTGTTGTTTCGCGCAAAATTTAATGCAAACGCGTTACTCCTATAACTCGGCCATCTCGAAATTCGCAATCTGTTCGACACAACGTTCTTCTCAACAGAGCACTGATCAATAACTATCAGGCATGCAGCAATGAAACTTCCGGCAGCTACACATTAAATGTAGGCGTGTATAGGGATACCAACCGAATTTCGCTACAACACATCATCGGCGCGAAATTACGAATGTTCTGGAATTTTTTGAACAGACCTCGTAATGCAAAACACAGCCAATAGATGCCGAATGATTATAATTATTGTCTACATTGAAAGCGAAGCTCTCAAACCACGCAATAAGATCCCGCGTACTGCCTGTATCAAAACAGATTTAACATACCAGACGCTGATACATGGGTTCCCCTAATTCTTTTGAACAGTGTATTTTATGGTTGTATTCCAGTCTCTCTCTCCCCCTACAGTTCTTACCCCTACACATCCCCCGTACCATGAATGTTGCACACGGCCTATCATTCTGTCCTTTATACTTGTCAGTGTTTTCGACGATTTCCTTTTGTCACTGTTTCTCATCCTATCTACAGCATTAATTTCCAAAGTAAAGACATGATAACCACGGAATATTGACATTTGGATCTGGATCACAGTACGTCCTGTTGTGGGTTTTGACAGTTTTCCGTAACTGTTGAGGTAAATGACAGGTTGGCCCCACATCTGCGCCTCAGATATAGCAACAAATTACAAAAACAAACGGAACATATTAACAATTCAAGTCATGAGCCTAGTCAGCCTTACCATGGCGGTCGATAGGTGGTCCTAAGAGAAGCACTGGGGATAATTTCTGCTCCTCAGACAAGGGGAAATTGATCCGCTTCTCAGCTACTGAAGGGCTCCAGAAAATAAGAGCCGGGATAATATTTCATAACAAACTTGGTCAAAAGCTGAAGCATATAAGGAAGTGGCCATTTCCTAATAGTAACATCTTCAGGGATGGGAAAGACCCAACATGGATTAATATCCATGTTAGAGAACTGCCAAGTAAACAGGGAGAGCTTCATCGCAGAATCAAAACAAGCCAAAACCTAGCTGACAAAGAATAGCTGAACGGAGCGAAATTGAGTGTAAAGAGAACAACGAGAGAAGCGTTGAATGATGCTGAAAGCAGAATTTTGCCAACCGATCTGAGTAAAAACCCTAAGAGATATTTGTCTTGTGTAATATCAGTGAGTTGTTCGAAATTATCTATTCTTTCACTCAGTGGCCATACAGCCACCGAAACGGAAGATAACGGAGAGAAGGCCGAAATACTGAATTCGGTCTTCCGAAATTGTTTCATCGTGGAAGGTCGTAACAAGGTCTCTCCTTACAATCATCGTACGAACGTCGAAATGGCATATGTTGAGATAAACGAACGCGGAACTGGGAAAGCAACTACAATCAATTAACAGTGAAGAGGCATCAGGATCAGATGAGATATCTGTAGGATTCTACAAAGATGATGCGAAAGAACTTCTGCCTTCTGGCAGCAGTTTATCGTAGATCGCTGGAGCAACGAAGGGTACTTAGAGACTGGAAAAAAGCACAGGTCGTTCTCATATTAAAGAAGGGCCGTAGGACAGGTGCACATAATTATAGGTCTATATATACAGGGTTATTACAAATGATTGAAGCGATTTCACAGCTCTACAATAACTTTATTATTTGAGATATTTTCACAATGCTTTGCACACACATACAAAAACTCCAAAAGTTTTTTAGGCATTCACAAATGTTCGATATATGCCACTTTAGTGATTCGGCAGACATCAAGCCGATAATCAAGTTCCACCCACACACGGCGCTCACTGCAGGCCGACCTGTTGATTTCCCCTTACAGAGGCATCCAGAAGCTTTAAACTGCGCATACCATCGCCCAATGGAGTTAGCAGTTGGTGGATCTTTGTTAAACTTCGTCCTGAAGTGTCGTTGCACTGTTATGACTGACTGATGTGAGTGCATTTCAAGCACGACATACGCTTTCTCGGCTCCTGTCGCCATTTTGTCTCACTGCGCTCTCGAGCGCTCTGGCGGCAGAAACCTGAAGTGCGACTTCAGCCGAACAAAACTTTGAGTTTTTCTACGTATCTGTAGTGTGTCGTGACCATATGTCAATGAATGGAGCTACAGTGAATTTATGAAATCGCTTCAATCATTTGTAATAGCCCTGTATATATTTTTTTCCATTGTTGGCACCAGTCTGTTGCAGAATTATGGGAGATGTTTCATGCTTAACAATTAAGACTTTTTGTGAACGAAAAATTCCTGTCTAAAATTTAACGTGGAGATCTTGCGAAACTCAGCTCGCTCTTTTCCTCCATGAGATCCATAGCGCTGCAGGCAACGGCGCTCAGATTGATGCCGTGTTCCTTGACTTCGGGGAGGTATCTGGCACCGTTCCGCTCTGCCATGTAGTGAAAAAAATACGAGCTTATCGAGTATCGCATCAGATATTCTCCTGGATTCAAGACTTCCTTGCCGATAGAGTTGAACATGTTGCTCCTAACGGAATAAAATCGACAGATATAATTTCCGGAGTACTACAGGGATGTGTTACAGGACTGTTATTGTTTACGCTGTATACAAATGATCTAGTAGAAAACGTCGGGTGTTCTTTCAAACTGTTTGCAGATGCTGCGTTTGTCCGTAACAAAGTAGCAACGCCAGAAGACAGTATCGATTTGCAGAATTTCCTGCAGTGGGTTGATGAATGGTGTAGGCTCTGGCCGTTGAACCTGAACACACGTAAACTTAACATTGCGCACACATAGGAAAAGAAATCCTGTGCTGTACAACTACACTGTTGATAAACTTCTGGAAACGATATCTGCCTTAAAATACACTCCTGGAAATTGAAATAAGAACACCGCGAATTCATTGTCCCAGGAAGGGAAAGCTTGATTGACACATTCCTGGGGTCAGATACATCACATGATCACACTGACAGAACCACAGGCACATAGACACAGGCAACAGAGCATGCACAATGTCGGCACTAGTACAGTGTATATCCACCTTTCGCAGCAATGCAGGCTGCTATTCTCCCATGGAGACGATCGTAGAGATGCTGGATGTAGTCCTGTGGAGCGGCTTGCCATGCCATTTCCACCTGGCGCCTCAGTTGGACCAGCGTTCGTGCTGGACGTGCAGACCGCGAGAGACGACGCTTCATCCAGTCCCAAACATGCTCAATGGGGGACAGGTCCGGAGATCTTGCTGGCCAGGGTAGTTGACTTACACCTTGTAGAGCACGTTGGGTGGCACGGGATACATGCGGACGTGCATTGTCCTGTTGGAACAGCAAGTTCCCTTGCTGGTCTAGGAATGGTAGAACGATGGGTTCCATGACGGTTTGGATGTACCGTGCCCTATTCAGTGTCCCCTCGACGATCACCAGTGGTGTACGGCCAGTGTAGGAGATCGCTCCCCACACCATGATGCCGGGTGTTGGCCCTGTGTGCCTCGGTCGTATGCAGTCCTGATTGTGGCGCTCACTTGCACGGCGCCAAACACGCATACGACCATCATTGGCACCAAGGCAGAAGCGACTCTCATCGCTGAAGACGACACGTCTCCATTCGTCCCTCCATTCACGCCTGTCGCGACACCACTGGTGGCGGGCTGCACGATGTTGGGGCGTGAGCGGAAGACGGCCTAACGGTGTGCGGGACCGTAGCCCAGCTTCATGGAGACGGTTGCGAATGGTCCTCGCCGATACCCCAGGAGCAACAGTGTCCCTAATTTGCTGGGAAGTGGCGGTGCGGTCCCCTACGGCACTGCGTAGGATCCTACGGTCTTGGCGTGCATCCGTGCGTCGCTGCGGTCCGGTCCCACGTCGACGGGCACGTGCACCTTCCGCCGACCACTGGCGACAACATCGATGTACTGTGGAGACGTCACGCCCCACGTGTTGAGCAATTCGGCGGTACGTCCACCCGGCCTCCCGCATGCCCACTATACGCCCTCGCTCAAAGTCCGTCAACTGCACATACGGTTCACGTCCACGCTGTCGCGGCATGCTACCAGTGTTAAAGACTGCGATGGAGCTCCGTATGCCACGGCAAACTGGCTGACACTGACGGCGGCGGTGCACAAATGCTGCGCAGCTAGCGCCATTCGACGGCCAACACCGCGGCTCCTGGTGTGTCCGCTGTGCCGTGCGTGTGATCATTGCTTGTACAGCCCTCTCGCAGTGTCCGGAGCAAGTATGGTGGGTCTGACACACCGGTGCCAATGTGTTCTTTTTTCCATTTCCAGGAGTGTATCTACGAGTAACTAACCAGAACGACCTTAGTGCAGTTCCAACTCTACACAAGGTGGAAATTCTAATGTCTCTTCTGTTATGCTTTACCTATTTGGCAAAATTTCCTCCGGTGTGAAGCCCATGGATTCAAGGTGTAGGACGTTCATGACAATTTGGAATTCTAAAACAAACTTGCCCCGTGCCCAACTGTTGTGGTGGCAGTAAGTTCTGCATAATCTACCTAGCTCACGCATACAGCGAGTAACCTCACTACTTGCTGGGTGCTAGTCCGAAAAATACAATGCCAGAAAAAAAAAAATAGTTCACTCAAGGTTTATTGTTGCAGCTATGCATATGAAGTATACGAAATGATTACGTTTAGAAACAATGGCACAAGTGGTTCTAAGGTGCCATGATGGAAACATGCTGAAACACTTGTGTTAGTTACGTGGTGTAGCCTCCACGGGTGACAATGGCTCCGGCATCCAGTTGATCGTACAATGGCGAATAGTGTCTAGCGCTACGTAATCCATGCCTGCTCGAACTTTTCACGTAGTTCTGTAAGAAATCTTGACTGACGAGTCACACAAGTCACTTCTCGTCTCCTCATATCCCACTCGTGCTCGACTGGAGACTAGGCTGGAGAACATGCTGGCCAGGGTAGTCGCTGCACGTCTTGCAGAGCACTTGAATTTCACGGCCAATGCTTGAGTGAGCATTATTTTCGAACGACTGTTTAGGAATCTGCTCCAAACGACCCAGCCATTTCGTATACGTGCTACGGACTGTCTCAAGGATCTGGATCTCTCGCCCCCAGGGATGGGATGCACTGCCGCCTTGGTGTCTTCAGAGGCCCAAAGTGATTTTAAGCTTGACACAGTACACGAAAAGTTTTACTCCAGATGTGGTTTTTACAACTTTGTTTTCGTCTATTTTAAGTATGTAACATAGTTTTATCGTTATTTATATAGATGGATCTCAGCAGGAGAGTTCTTTGGTTTTCCTGATGGAGTTTTTGAAGTGCGTCTTCCAGAACAATTTACAAATTATGATGCGGAGTTATGTGACATTCTGATGGCACTGGAAAGTGTTCAGACATTACTGTACGAGTTTTCTTGTCTGTTCCGACCCTCGTAGTGCACTGCAAGCACTTCACCAAATTTTTCCGGTAGACCCGCTGATTCAGATCATCCATGACTGCTTACAGCGGCTTCAACGCCGTGGCAAGGAGGTGATCTTTTGCTGGGTACCTGGCCACGTTGGGACAAAGGGTAACGACATGGCTGACAACGCTGCCAAGGAAGCATGTTGGGATGGTGCTGTCCATCAATGTCCCATCCCGTTGCACGCCATTATCTCATTTTCTGACAGATGCATCATGCGTCAGTGGGAGACTGAATGGTTGCAGGTGTCAGACAGCAAACTGCGGTCGCTCAGATCTACCACAAAGGCTTGGCGGACTTCGTGTCAGCCTCGTCGCTTGAAGGAGGTTTTGCTTACCAGACTGCGCATCGGGCATAGCCCTTTCACACGTGGCTTCCTCGTCTGACGGGAGGATCCACCATTTTGTGAAGTTTGTGGAGTGCCGCTTTCAGTTCAGCATATTGTGGAAACGTGTGTCCTGTATACTGACATTAGGGCAGCCCTCGGTCTCGCTGGAGATCCGCCCACCATCCTCGCAGATACCGATACCAGTGTTTGTGGAAACGTGTGTCCTGTATACTGACATTAGGGCAGCCCTCTGTCTCGCTGGAGATCCGCCCACCATCCTCGCAGATACCGATACCAGTGTTAACAGAGTGGTGAAATTTTGCGCACTGTCAGGCCTCATCCCTAAACTGGTAGGGAACGGCAGCAGACTTTAGTACGTTATAAACTGCTCCGCATGTGGGGACAGACTTCGTCCCCACCCGTGAGATTTCATGTTCACTTTTTGTCAGAGCGCCGATGACCATGATGTCGAGTGCCCCCTCAACTAAATCATCATCATCATCATCATCACGATCCTGGCGGCCGTCTGTGCTGCGTAGAATTCCAGAACCTCGTCTACGGGTGAGAGAATCGTTGTCAACTAACGAAGTACCTCCAAACTTCTGTGGAAATTCCCCGAAATGACCATCCCGCTGCTCAGAAGGCCATAATTTGACCCCTTCGAAATTCGCTGAGTTGGCTGTAGGAAGCACGAGTGTGTGTCCCTGGCATGGTTGCCTGCTTGCTTCAAAAGTCTGCACCACCCGCAGCTTTCTGGCTATGAGCATTCCCTATTAAAGGGTTGACACAGATGGTGCTCTAGCAGCTATGCCACTATGCTATCTGTTCGTGGACTAAGTTGAAACCATTGTCCGTACATCTACTGTCCCCCGGGTGACATTTTTTTCTGGCAGTGTATTGTGCTTGGACATTGTACTGCTTCATACTTTCCAAATCTTTGAAATAAACTGGGGACCATTATTTGATAGCATTGATTTAGGTTTTCCTATTGCACTAAATTATTCTACCACCTTACTGAATTCTGCTTTAGTAGTTGCCCTCTGGACACGGAAAAGTTTGATAAATTATGAAAATTCTTCTGATACTATTAACATACACTCCTGGAAATGGAAAAAAGAACACATTGACACCGGTGTGTCAGACCCACCATACTTGCTCCGGACACTGCGAGAGGGCTGTACAAGCAATGATCACACGCACGGCACAGCGGACACACCGGGAACCGCGGTGTTGGCCGTCGAATGGCGCTAGCTGCGCAGCATTTGTGCGCCGCCGCCGTCAGTGTCAGCCAGTTTGCCGTGGCATACGGAGCTCCATCGCAGTCTTTAACACTGGTAGCATGCCGCGACAGCGTGGACGTGAACCGTATGTGCAGTTGACGGACTTTGAGCGAGGGCGTATAGTGGGCATGCGGGAGGCCGGGTGGACGTACCGCCGAATTGCTCAACACGTGGGGCGTGAGGTCTCCACAGTACATCGATATTGTCGCCAGTGGTCGGCGGAAGGTGCACGTCCCCGTCGACCTGGGACCGGACCGCAGCGACGCACGGATGCACGCCAAGACCGTAGGATCCTACGCAGTGCCGTAGGGGACCGCACCGCCACTTCCCAGCAAATTAGGGACACTGTTGCTCCTGGGGTATCGGCGAGGACCATTCGCAACCGTCTCCATGAAGCTGGGCTACGGTCCCGCACACCGTTAGGTCGTCTTCCGCTCACGCCCCAACATCGTGCAGCCCGCCTCCAGTGGTGTCGCGACAGGCGTGAATGGAGGGAGGGACGAATGGAGACGTGTCGTCTTCAGCGATGAGAGTCGCTTCTGCCTTGGTGCCAATGATGGTCGTATGCGTGTTTGGCGCCGTGCAGGTGAGCGCCACAATCAGGACTGCATACGACCGAGGCACACAGGGCCAACACCCGGCATCATGGTGTGGGGAGCGATCTCCTACACTGGCCGTACACCACTGGTGATCGTCGAGGGGACACTGAATAGTGCACGGTACATCCAAACCGTCATCGAACCCATCGTTCTACCATTCCTAGACCGGCAAGGGAACTTGCTGTTCCAACAGGACAATGCACGTCCGCATGTATCCCGTGCCACCCAACGTGCTCTAGAAGGTGTAAGTCAACTACCCTGGCCAGCAAGATCTCCGGACCTGTCCCCCATTGAGCATGTTTGGGACTGGATGAAGCGTCGTCTCACGCGGTCTGCACGTCCAGCACGAACGCTGGTCCAACTGAGGCGCCAGGTGGAAATGGCATGGCAAGCCGTTCCACAGGACTACATCCAGCATCTCTACGATCGTCTCCATGGGAGAATAGCAGCCTGCATTGCTGCGAAAGGTGGATATACACTGTACTAGTGCCGACATTGTGCATGCTCTGTTGCCTGTGTCTATGTGCCTGTGTTTCTGTCAGTGTGATCATGTGATGTATCTGACCCCAGGAATGTGTCAATAAAGTTTCCCCTTCCTGGGACAATGAATTCACGGTGTTCTTATTTCAATTTCCAGGAGTGTATATGTAGAATTCCCAGACGTTTTCGGGATGGGGCTGCACAAATCCAAGGACAGTAAGTCCAGTGAATCTTCGGGTATGTTGTTTTGAATAGGACCTTGGTTTGTTCGATTTGTTATCTTCGCTCTTTAGCAAATGTCACAAGACTTTTTACGCTCGGTTACCGATATTGCTATTATACTTGAATGCCTTTCTACACATTTTTTCCGTCCACAGTGTACTAATGCAATGTGAAAATAATCTCTCATCTCAATCTCGAATTGAGATGACCAACACACTTTCCAAACCTCCCTATCCAAATGGTTTAGTTTATACAAAATGCCTTTAAACGTCTTGTAATATTTAGCAAATTGGGGTTAATTTGCACTATCAAAATTGGCTTTTACTGATTTCCGAACTTTGTTCATTTTGGTAATGATTCGTGTTTCTACAAATCTGTTCAATTTTCCTTTTCCCAGTCACTTCTTCAATGAACCTCATTTGGAAATTACCATCCTCATTATTTTATTTTGGCACACAGTTTAGATCTTATGGTAATCTAAATAATGCTTCTCCTAGGTAATAGTCAGTGTCTTTGACGCAACAGATCTCGTAATCGAACTTTTGAAGGTACAGTGCCCAGCGAGTTAATCCGCCGGTTAATAGGCGGCAATTTCCCAGAAATGTTAATACTTTATTAACTGTTTGGATAATTATTTTATGTCCCCATAAATAATTTCGGAATTTTTTCAAACCCCATATGATCGCTAAGGCTTCCTCTCCGACAGGGTGTAATTCCCGTCATATTTAGTTGAAGCCCTAGTTGTGAAAGCTATTGGCTATTTTGTGACGTGACTCTTCTGTACTAATGGTTTCTTGGAAAATCTGAAACCCTATTCTATATGCTCTACTGCTTGCACCCGTGTGAAGAGATTCCATTAATACGGGATGGTGTAAAGCATCTCTCATTAGTTCACTTTTTTAATTTCTCGAAGTCATCCTGACATTCATTAGTCCAAAGAAAAGCACTATTCTTTCTAAGTACGTTTTTGAAATGGGGACTGTTAGACGCTTGCCCCTTCGCAAATTTGCGATGAAATCTGCAGAGATAAAGAAATGCTTAAAATAGCGTTTTGTTCTCAGGTGAAGTGCATTTTTCGGTAGCATATAATTTTTCCGGGTTCTTGCCTGTTCCTAAAATGAGGATGATATATCCCAGGAATTTTTCCCTTCGCTTAATAAATTCACTTTTTTAAAGTTTTAATATCATATCCGCTGTTTGAAGAGCAGAAAATACTTCCTTGAACCATTCACTGTGTTCTTGCCATTCTTCTGCGGCGGTCAACAAGTCGTCTACATAAATTGTCAATCTAGCACTTAGTTCCCGTCCTAGTATTGAACTTAAAGCTCTGAAAAATACCAAAAGAGATGCATTAGGACTAAAAGGGACAGCTTTGTATTAGTAAAACATTCCAGCAATTAAAAATTCGGCATATTTGAGAGATTCTTCGTTGTACGGATCTGCCAGTACCCAGCCGTCAAATTAAAGCTGGTTAAGTATCTCACATTATGAAATTTTTGCAATCTCCCGTCCAAATTTTCGGGTGTGTGAACTTCTCTTCTGACAGTCT
This sequence comes from Schistocerca cancellata, assembly GCF_023864275.1. NCBI lineage: Eukaryota > Metazoa > Arthropoda > Insecta > Orthoptera > Acrididae > Schistocerca > Schistocerca cancellata. The sequence continues at coordinate 1,113,764,231 of NC_064626.1, read as the reverse complement.
TGTGTAAAGTTTTTGAGTCAGTCACCACTCGCACGCCCCCATCCTTCTCATTTACAATAATGATAGGGCTGTTATATTCACTCTGCTTCATTCAGTTACCCCTCCCTCCTATTCAACCATTTTATCTACACACATCAAAAAAAGTTTTGCATCACCTCGGTTCCGAGAGTACTGGAACATGTACAGAAAATTGGAATAGAGACCAGCATAAACATCATTTTCGCCCTTTTTATTGCTCATGAAAACCACACATTGTATGTTGTACTACCATACAGCGAGACCTTCAGAGGTCGTAGTTCAGATTGCTGTACACACCGGTACCTCTAGTACCCAGTAGCACTTCCTCTTGCATTGATGAATGCCTGTATTCGTCGTGGCATACTAGCCAAAAGTTCATCAAGGCACTGTGGTCCAGATTGTTCCACTCCTCAACGGCGATTCGGCATAGATCCGTCAGAGTGGTTGGTGGGTCACGTCGGCCATAAACAGCTCTTTTCAGTCTATCCCAGGCATGTACTATAGGGCCCATTTCTGGAGAACATGCTGACAACTCTAGTCGAGCGATGTCGTTATCCTGAAGGAAGTCATTCACAAGATGTGCACGATGGGGGCGCGAATTGTCGTCCATGAAGACGAATGCCTCACCAATATGCTGCTGATGTGGTTGCACTATCGGTCGGAGGATGGCATTCACGTATCGTACACCGTTGCGGCGCCTTCCGTGACCACCAGCGGCGTACGTCGGCCCCACGTAATGCCACCCCAAAAGTGCAGGCAACCTCCACCTTGCTGCACTCGCTAGACAGTGTGTCTAAGGCGCAGAGCCTGACCGGTCTGCCTCCAAACACGTCTCCGACGATTGTCTGGTTGAAGGCACATGTGACACTCATCAGTGAAAACGTGATGGCAATCCTGAGCGGTCCATTCGGCGTGTTGTTGGGCCCATCTATACCGCGCTGCATGGTGTCGTGGTTGCAAAGATGGACCTCGCCATGGCCGCCAGGAGTGAAGTTCCGCATTATGGAGCCTATTGCGCAGAGTTTGAGTCGTAACATGACGTCCTGTGGCTGCACGAAAAGCGTTATTCGACGTCGTGGCGTTGATGTCAGGGTTCCTCCGAGCCATAATTCGTAGGTAGCGGTCATCCACTGCACCTTGGGCGGCCTGTGCGAGGCATGTCATCGACAGTTCCTGTTTCTCTGTAACTCCTCCATGTCCCAACAACATCGCTTTGGTTCATTCCGAAACTCCTGAACACCTCCCTTGTTGAGAGCCCTTCCTGGCACAAAGTAACAATGCGGACGCGATCGAACCGCGGTATTGACCGTCGAGGCATAGTTGAACTGCAGACAACACGAGCCGTGTACTTCCTTCCTGGTGGGATGACTGGAACTGATCGGCTGTCGGACCCCCTCCGTCTAATAGACGCTGCTCATGCGTAGTTGTTTACATCTTTGGGCGAGTTTAGTGACATCTCTGAACAGTCAAAGGGACTGTGTGTGTGATACAATATCCACAGTCAACGTCTATCTTCAAGAGTTCTGGTAACCGAGGTGATGCAAAACCTTTTTTGATGTGTGTAGACAAGGGAACCGAATAAGATCTCACAAAAAATGATTCGTGTATCAGTGCTTTGATACGGTACCCGAAGTTCTCAACCCGTCCAGATTTATCTTAAAATACATCCCGGTTTCTTTCTAATACGCTGAACAGTTCAGATTTTTGTTCTGGTGTGTGATCGTCTAAGTTTTCGATGATTTCTTTAAAATCACCCCCTTTTTTGGTCATCAGTTCAGCTTTCAACGTGGTAAAATTCAAAAATACTGCACAAACATTCATTCTCAGGGTCAGTTTTTAATTGCAATGCCTCAAATTTAGCGTCTTGTGAAATTTCAGTTTCTTCAAATCCTATTTCCAAATTACCTGAGATTTTGATAACATCTTTACGACAATCAGCAATTATTTTCCTTTATCCAATCAGTCGATCCCCAAAATCATTTCGGCGTGCAAATCTGTAACGACCTGGAAATCATGTTTGAATTCTCGTCCTTAAATTTTGAATTCTTTCAATACTTGACTTTTAATCGGCTTGGTGGTTTTAGCAGTAGCCTCTACGACTTTGAAGAAATTTACGGACATCATTACTAATCCGGCTTCTCTGAAATTTACTGAAAATGTAACTGTGATGTGGCACTGATTTGCGACCCAGTATCTGAAAGTTGTAAATTTCGACAGGTATGATGGTTTGCGTAATTGTTCTACTGTCGGACTTACTTTGTTTCTCCTTTAACGAATCTAGGCCGACACCTAAGATCATTCCAAGACATGTTGTTCGCCTGTAGACCTATGTTTGGAGGTTTTCGGATTTCAAAAATCTTTTGTGACTTGAATCCGGTGTGAGCTAGGTATTATATCATCCAGAGGTTCTTTCTTTCTTTGTTCTGTGTTTACCTCTGGTTCTTGTACTGAAATTGCTTCATCTGGTGGTACAAAACTATTTCGTCATGCATTCCTCGATTTGTGTTACTTCAACATATTCTTCATCCGAACTATTTTCTACATCTGACCATTCTGGGACAGTGTAGGATTCTAGCGGAAATGCTTTTCTTAGAAAGATGTTAATTTCCGTATCCGATCTTTTGTCGGGTCTTATATGCTCAGGGTCATAGTTTTCTCTTAGTGTTATTAGATCTGTTTCTGTCCAGGTTCTTCGTCTGAGCTGTCATCTTAATCAGCTCTAATGACGTCTAGTTTCACTTCGTGTTTTGTGTAGTCTTCGTGAACGTCAATAATTATTGAACAGTCCACCTTTTCCGGCATACTGACAACAGTTTCTTCTGCTGGCGATTCGCTAGTCAGGAATGTTTCGTCAGCAATGCTAAGGATTTCATCTTCTTCCATTCTCCTCATTGTGACCGTATTTCTTTTCTTCCTGTTAACCTCAGTTTTATTGGCGGCTCGCGTACTTTGCGCTGTGTTCTTTTCCTCACTGTCTATTGATTACCTTTTTACAAACTGCTGCTCGCGGACTGTGCGCGGCGCTAAATACCTCCATGTCCTCTTTGCTATCGGGCCACGTCTTATTCTCGACGTCCCTTTTTCTCCTTTCACTACCACCTAACTTTCCGGTCGCATAATTTCTTTTGAAATCCTCCCAGTCGCACTGCTTTAGTCCTTGATGCAGGTCATCGATCTATTCATACCAACTTGTGATCCCTGACAACTCATTTTCAGTAAGGGAAATAATAGCAAATATATAATGGGAACTTAGAAACTAAACTGTAATTCAGAACTAGCCAGTGCAGCGCGTAAAGGAGAAACAACATGGAGCCCGATAGCCATTACCGAAATGAATTCACAGATAGGGTCATGGCAACTGGGGGGGGGGGGGGGGTCGTCACAAAGAAAACAGAAACTTAACGACGGAACACGTGAGAAAGCTTACATGGAGGATATTGGTTATGCGAATGAATCGCTTGATATGTTCAGTTCGCCAAAAATAGAGGAAGAACTGATAGAATCACATTATGTGGTATCAGTGCATGAGGGTACGGTAGAGCAGGATAGTAAAAACATGTGAGCATTAACGATATGTTAAAAATTTTATCTACACAAATTAAGGTACCATTAGTAATGTTAATAATCAAAGCACATGCAAGTAGCATCAGTGATTAGCTCAAGACACAACAAAAAATAGACAAACAAGTAGGCCTTTTGACTACTGCAGTCAATGAAATGAATGCCATAAATACTTAAGTGGCCATTATTCAGGGGCAGCTCAATGATATCAACGAAAGGTTCGATTCAGAAATCATAAAGATCCAAGACACTGTAGAACCGTTAGTAATAACAAAAGTGGACGAAAAAGATTTCGGCCTGAAAACCGAAATCATTGATGAATGTAGAAATGAAATTTCACGTTTGAGAAAGACAGTATCTGATTCTGAAAAGGCAATGGGTAAACAAGTAACTATTTGCGAACAGAAGTGTGACCAAAACACTTCACAAATTCAAGGCAAAATTTGTGATCTTGGGCAGAAAGAGACGAGCCTAGTTGTGTGACTGATGAGACACCATGTAATAAAATATTAGATGACGAAGCACGGTGTGATCCTGCCAAAAGACGTACTAACTAGCACCCACTGGATTTTCTGAAAAATTGCGAAAGATTTTTCGTGAATATTTAAGAGATCAGAAAAAATTTACGTATTAACAGTGCATTGGCAGGTGATACTAAACGACTGGGACCAAATCTGAACACTGATTAGATGACAGTCTATGAATTTAAGCAAAAATTTACCTAAGAATATTAGTCAGAGCAGAAACAAGATGATTTGTGTTGAGAGTTTATAATGGCCACATTATATGACAATAGGGGCAGGAACTCCATGAAACGTATCTGCGAATCCTGCTACCGGAAAGTGACACGCTTAAGAAGTAGACGATCCGAATCTGAGATTATTTAGGAACTATGGGAACAGCTGCCAGAGGATTCGAAGAGGTTCCTAGGAAGCAATCATAAAAGCTTTCCTGGGTTTCTGGAAAGAATTGTGGATGATCATTGGCGAGGTAATCGTAATTGTCGTCAAAATGACAGAACAATAGGGGTTATCGCAATGACCGTGAACAGAATGAGGGTGATAGGTTCCGCGTTACTATGGCTCAAAGAGGTAGGGGCAGAGGTTGAGGTATTTCAGCAGTTCGTAGTAGAGGATTTGCACATTAACATGACAACAACACGGTAAACTGAGGATCGCGTATGTTGCGGGTCAGACTAGCGTGGACAGATTTTCACGGCCCAAACGCAAGAAACAATAATGCCTTAGACGTAATGAATTTAGCACACGAGAGAGCGACTGCGAAGCACCGCAGGAAGCTGCAAGCGACGCGACAGATGGACTGAGGAATGAGTCACAGCAGGCACGCGATGAAGCAAAAATTAGCTGGTGGTTGGAGCGCCCGCCAGTAACGAATAAATCAGATCAATCAGTTTTCCGTATAGAAGGTGTAGTTACGGCAGCAGAACAAAATGAGTGCGTCTCGCTGCGGCAGATAACGACTCCTTAGCAAGAGGAAACGTGAATACATTCGAAACGAGGAAGAAAACGCCGTCAGCTGCAATTTAGTGTCGCTGGACGTTTAGTGTTTGTAATACGTTTGTTTCACATGTAGTACAGTTACAGCGGTCTGTATTTTGATGTATCACAAGCCAAAAACAGTACTGTCATGCGGCGACAGCTGTAACAAACATTACCAGCTACTACTAATTTATTAATACACCAATAATGTTACTGCTGTGAAAGGATTTTACTTTAACCGTGATCTTGCTTATATTCATTAAGGTAGCGGACTATTTTCGCTTCTCTAAAGATTTCTGTTCACAGGAAGCAGTAGCAGAACAAGTGGAAATCGAACCAAAGTTCTAGTACTAATAATGTCTACTATAATTACGTAAATGGAATCAATCAGCAACTTAATTAGGCAAAGTTGTACCAAGTATTAGTAAGGTTCATAAATAAGGTTAACTACTGGAACTGACTTTAATTGATACTGAAATTATGTTTAGCGCATAACATACCAAACAGGAGCGCAATTTGTCAAGAAGTATAACGGTAGCCTGTGGCCTGTAATTGAAGAAGTGTCATGATGATCTCTGCTTTAGCAAAAGATTCCGGGATAATCCCCCATTCATCTCCGGGAGGGTACTACCAACGTGGAGGTTACCCTGAGAAAAAGATTGAATAACGAAATGACAACATTCTACGAGTCGGGGCGTGGAATGTCAGAAGCTTGAACGTAGTAGGGAAACTAGAAAATCTGAAAAAGGAAATGCGAAGGCTCAATCTAAATATAGTAGAGGTCAGTGTAGTGGAAAGAAGACAAAGATTTCTGGTCAAATGAGTGTAGGGTAATATGAACAGCAGCAGAAAATGGTATAACGAGAGTAGGATTCGTTATGAATCGGAAGGTAGGGCAGAGAGTGTGTTACTGAGAACACTTCAGTGACAGGATTGTTCTTATCAGAATCGACAGCAAACCAACACCGACAACGATAGTTCGGTTATACATGCCGACGTCGCAAGCTGAAGATGAAGAGATAGAGAAAGTGTATGAGGATATTGAAAGGGTAATACAGTATGTAAAGGGAGATGAAAATCTAATAGTCATGGGGGACTGAAATTCAGTTGTAGGGGAAGGAACAGAAGAATAGGTTACAGGAGAATATGGGCTTGGGACAAGGAATGAGAGAGGAGAAAGATTGTGTTCTGTAATAAACTTCTGCTAGTAATAGTAAATACTCTGTTCTGAAATCACAAGAGGAGGCGACATGCTTGGAAAAGGCCGGGCGATACGGGAAGATTGTGTTAGATTACATCAAGGTCATACAGAGATTCCGAAATCAGATACTGGATTGTAAGATGTACCAAGGAGCAAATATAGACCCAGACCACAACATAGTAGTGATGAAGAGTAGGCTGAAGTTTAAGACATTAACCAGGAAGAATCAGTACCCAAAGAAGTGGGATACGGAAGTACTAAGGAATGACGAGATACGCTTGAAGTTCTCTACGGCTGTAGACACAGCAATAAGGAATAGCTTAATAGGCAGTACTGTTGAAGAGGAATGGACATCCCTAAAAAGGGCGATAACAGAAGGCGAGAAGGAAAACATAGGTACAAATAAGATAACTGTGAAGAAACAGTGGGTAACGGAAGAAATACGTCAATTTATCGGACAAACGAGGAAGTACAAAAATGTTCCGGGAGACTTAGGAATACAGAAATACAAGTCGCTGAGGAGTGAAATAAATAGGAAGTGCAGGGAAACTAAGACGAAAAGGCTGCATGAAAAATGTGAAGAAATGAAAAAGAAATGATCGCCAGTAGACCTGACTCAGCATACAGGAAAGTAAAAACAACCTTTGGTGACATTAAAAGCAAGGGTGATAACATTAAGAGTGCAACGGGAATTCCACTGTTAAATGCAGACGTGAAAGCGGATAGGTGGAAAGAATACATTGAACACATCTATGAGGGGGAAGATTTGTCTGGTGTGTTAGAAGAAGGAACAGGAGTTGATTTAGAAGAGATAGGTGACCCAGTTTTAGAATCAGAATTTAAAAGAGCTTTCGAGGACTTAAGATCAAACAATCCGAAGGGATATATAACATTCCATCAGAATTTCTAAAATCGTTGGCGGAAGTGGCAACAAAACGACTATTCACGTAGGTGTGTAGAATGTATGACTGGCGACATACCATCTGACTTTCGGAAAAACATCATCCACAAGTTCCGAAGCCGGCAAGACCTGACAAGTGCGAGAATTATCGTGCAATCAGCTTAAAAGCTCAGGCATTAAAGTTGCTGAAAATAATACAGGGCTATTACAAATGATTGAAGCGATTTCATAAATTCACTGTAGCTCCATTGACATATGGTCACGACACACTACAGATACGTAGAAAAACTCATAAAGTTTTGTTCGGCTGAAGCCGCACTTCAGGTTTCTGCCGTCAGAGCGCTCGAGAGCGCAGTGAGACAAAATGGCGACAGGAGCCGAGAAAGCGTATGTCGTGCTTGAAATGCACTCACATCAGTCAGTCATAACTGTGCAACGACACTTCAGGACGAAGTTCAACAAAGGTCCACCAACTGCTAACTCCATTCGGCGATGGTATGCGCAGTTTAAAGCTTCTGGATGCCTCTGTAAGGGGAAATCAACGGGTCGGCCTGCAGTGAGCGAAGAAACGGTCGAACGCGTGCGGGCAAGTTTCACGCGTAGCCCGCGGAAAATTGGCTCATTCCACAACTGGAGACCGACAGCGCCGACTTCATCTTTCAACAGGATGGTGCTCCACCGCACTTCCATCATGATGTTCGGCATTTCTTAAGCAGGAGACTGGAAAACCGATGGATCGGTCGTGGTGGAGATCATGATCAGCAATTCATGTCATGGCCTCCACGCTCTCCCGACTTAACCCCATCCGATTTCTTTCTGTGGGGTTATGTGAAAGATTCAGTGTTTAAACCTCCTCTACCAAGAAACGTTCCAGAACTGCGAGCTCGCATCAACGATGCTTTCGAACTCATTTGATGGGGACATGCTGCGCCGAGTGTGGGAGGAACTTGATAATCGGCTTGATGTCTGCCGAATCACTAAAGGGGCACATACCGAACATTTGTGAATGCCTAAAAAAAACTTTTTGAGTTTTTGTATGTGTGTGCAAATCGTTTTGAAAATATCTCAAATAATAAAGTTATTGTAGAGCTGTGAAATCGCTTCAATCATTTGTAATAACCCTGTATACAGAAGAATGGAAAAGAAAATTGAGGATTCGCTAGATGACTATCAGTTTGGCTTTAGGAAAGGTAAAGGCACGAGAGAGGCAATTCTGACGTTGGGGTTAAGACTAAAGAAAAATCAAAACACGTTCATAAGATCTGTCGACCTGGGAAAAACGTTCGACAATGTAAAATGGTGAAAGATGTTCGAAATTGTGAGAAAAATAGGTGTAAGCTATAGGGAGAGAAGGGTCTTATACAATATGTACAACAGCCAAAGCCGTGCGGTCTCAGGAAGCTTGCCACGGTTCGTGCGGCTCCCCCTGTTGGAGGTTCGAGTCCTAACTCGGGCATGGGTGTGTGTGTTGTCCTTAGCATAAGTTAGCGTAAGTCAGATTAAGTAGTGTGTAAGCCTAGGGACCGATGACCTCAGCAGTTCGATCCCATAGGAACTAGCAATCACAAGAGGGAATAATAAGAGTGGACGACCAAGAACGAAGATCCCGTATTAAAAAGGGTGTAAGACAAGGATGTAGTGTTTCGCCCCTACTGTTCAATTTGTACATCGGAGAAACAATGATGGAAATAAAGGAAAGGTCCAAGAGTTGAATTAAAATTCAAGGTGAAAGGATATCGATGATACGATTCGCTGATGACATTGCTATCCTGATTGTAAGAGAAGAATTTAATGATTTCCTGAATGGAATGAAGACTAGTGAGTATAGAGTATGGATTGAGAGTAAATCGATGAAAGACGAAGTTAATGAGAAGTAGTAGAAATGGGAACAGCGAGAAACTTAATATCATGATCGATGGTGACGAAGTAGATGAAGTTAAGAAATTCTGATACCTGAGCAGTAAAATGAGTGAGGGGCCGAGCAAGGAGGACATCGAAAGCAGACTAGCAATGGCAAAAATGGCATTCCTGGCCAGGAAAAGTCTACTAATGTCAAATATCGGACTTCATTTGAGGAAGAAATTGCTGAGAATGTACGTCTGGAGTACAGCATTGTATGGTAGTAAACATGGACTGTGGAAAAACTGGAACAGAAGAGAATCGAAGCATTTGAGATGTGGTGCTACAGACGAATGTTGAAAATTAGTTGGACTGATAAGGTAAGGAATGAGGAGGTTCTGTGCAGAATCGGAGAGGAAAGGAATGTGTGGAAAACACTGACAAGGGGAGGGGACAGGATGATAGGACATCTGTTAAGACATGAGAGAATGACTTCCATGGTACTAGAGGGAGCTGTAGAAAGCAAAAACTCTTGAGGAAGACAGGGATTGAAACACATCCAGCAAATAATAGAGGACATAGGTTACAAGTGCTACTCTGAGATGAAGAGATTGGCACAGGAGAGGAATTCGTGGCGGGCCGCATCAAACCAGTCAGAACACTGATGACAAAAAAAATTAAAAAACAAAAATAAAAAACACCGGTAGTGTGCCAGGAACAACACAGAAGAAATATTAACCGTATTTGCAACAACTGGCTCTCGATAACCCATATTATCTGTATATTGAAGCAGAAAGCTAATGATTATTACAGGTAAATAATTAATAATTGTGGAGCAATATTATCTAGGACAAGAGGATCTTTTAAGAGAGTAATTATTCGAAAATACTGTCAGTGAAGTGGTTTTCGGGTAATTATCTTCTCTATTCCGATTATTATTTGTATTCTCAAGTAGCATTCACTTCATTAAAGTATTTAGCTCAAATCGACCAAGTGGTACCTGGATCTAGTATAAATTGAATAGTTGCAACCAGTTGCTTATTATAACACACACATGTAAGAGGACTAGCTCGTGCACTTCCTTAATGCTGTAGTTATAATATGAAACTTAAATTTGGCTCGACTGTTAGCATGGGAGCCTAGTCTATCAGTAGACTCAGATCAAGGATGAACATTTTAGTCACAACACACACAATATAAGAAGCTCTATTAACTATATATACTGTACATATAAACACTGTTAGCTATATACACATAACCTGCACAATAATTAATTCTTATGCTGGCCGTTCAAGCCAGTAAATATCGTGAATCATCACAGTTTTAGCAAGTAACTGTAAAACTGCACTGAGTTTTTTTATAAGAACAGTCTTTAAGTTGCATACTTTAAATCTTTTGTTGGCAACTTTAACTGTCCTTTTATGGAAAATACATGGAGTACATCAAAACGTATGCTCACCAGATAATTATGAAACTTCCTACTACCCAAAGTATATTAACTGTAGTGAAAGTTTGCTGAAAAGACTTTTCAGCTCAATAAAATAAGATTCCCGGAAATATCGTAACATTTGGGATAGGACTCTCTCTAGACAAATGACTAAGGATAAAACACGGTTGCGCAACACAAAGTTTAAAGAACACAAACTTATAATTGAAAAAGAAACTGCATAACTGGTCCATACAGTTACACAGTACTCAAATGATAATTTGAGATGAAGTTGATGACAGTGCCGATCTCCTATGTTTATTAAAAAAGGCGGCAAAACTATTCACGGCTCTTGCTGTACAACAAGCTGTAAAAATTCTCCTGTTAGCAACGGATTTTCGTAGTACAGAGCTACCAAAGTATGCCACATCCGAGGCTATGTTATATAATATTACTGTTCTTCTTGCCTCGTTCAGGTCACAAGATGCGAACACTTTGCCTGCTTTCCACTGACTTACTGTTGCCGCAAAGGAACTGTTCAGTTCGACCGCCAAATCCACCTTTTCTATTTCCGCCAAGCCAGTTTTGTTGCAGAGGGACTTTCCTCCAAGTTTTACGTGTTTACGAACCTACGTTTCATATGCGTGAACGGTATTACAAGTCAAGTTTTAACATCTCCATTCTTTTACAGAACATATATTTATTAAAATTATATCCATATATCAGTAACGTTGACATAAATCGACATAAATAATGCATAAAACGTTTATATAGATGTTACACCAAAAGGCTGGTTGATACGTACGTCAACATTAAGTGAAACATACAAAGAAGTTCGATAAGACAAATATGTAATACTGATATGGTGTTACAGTTTGGACTGTGATTCTATTGTGTCCAGTAGATGCTGATAGGATACGCATGATGGCTTTTTTGACAGTATTACAAGTAACAGCCTTTAAATAGAAATTTTCGTGGCTATAGTTGTTTACCCCCATGAAGTAGCCGATATGTGTCTGTTTCGTTCGTGGTTCACTTGTGGTTGCAGGTAATGCGAAATACCGGTTCAGTTCTTCAGCAGGAACAGCGGGATCAGGTGCAGCTCGTGCTTTGTCTACAAGACCACACAGAGACGATGATTGTTTCTATGAATATGACAGGACACGCTGTTATAAAGAAGCATTTGTGAACCAATGGTTTCTACATCCACACAGATACTCCGCAAGCCACTTTACGGTGCGTGGCGGAGGGTATCCTGTACCACTGCTATTCATTTCCTTTCGTGTTCCATTCTCAAATAGAGCTAGATAAAAGCGACTGTCTGTAGGCCTCCGCATGAGCAGTAATTTCTCGGCCCGCATCTCGTGGTCGTGCGGTAGCGTTCTCGCTTCCCACGCCCGGGTTCCCGGGTTCGATTCCCGGCGGGGTCAGGGATTTTCTCTGCCTCGTGATGGCTGGGTGTTGTGTGCTGTCCTTAGGTTAGTTAGGTTTAAGTAGTTCTAAGTTCTAGGGGACTGATGACCATAGATGTTAAGTCCCATAGTGCTCAGAGCCATTTTTTAGTAATTTCTCGTATCTTATCTTCGCGGTCCTCAGTGAAGTGTGTGTTGGGGACGGGAGAATCGTGTGGTACTCAGTTTCAAATGCCGGTACTCTAAATTTTCTGAATAGTGTTTCTCGAAAAGAAGGTCGCCTTTTCTCCTAGGATTCGCATTTGAGTTCCCGAACCATCTCCGTAAGAGTTAACGTGTTTTTGTTCGAACCTATCGGTGACAAATCTAGCTGCCCGCCTCTGCTTCGTTGTCTTCCTTCAATTCGACCTGGTACGGATCCCAAACACTTGAGCAGTACTGAAGAATAGGTCGCACCAGAGTCCTACATGCAGTCTCCTTTACAGGTGAACGACTCTTTCCTAAAATTCTCCCAATAAACGGAAGTCGACCATTCGCTTTCTCTACCACATGTCCCACATGCTCGTTTCATTTTATATCGTTTGGCAACTTTGTGCCCAGATTTAAACGATTTGACTGTGTCATGCAGTATTCTAGTAATACTGTATCCGAACATTACAGGCTTGCTTTTACTATCATCCGCATTAACTTATATTTTTCTACGTTTAGAGCCAGCTGCCACTCATCACACCAACTAGAAATTTTGTCTAAGCTGTCTTGTATCTTTCTGCAGTCACTCAACTTCCACACCTTACCGTACATCATAGCATAACCAGTAATCTTTCTGCAATGGATTGTCGCGCCCAACGCCCTGCCTGAACCTAATGGAACACTTTTGGGATGAATTAGAACCTTTACTTCGCTCCAGACCCCGGCGGCTAACGTCACTAGTTTCTCTGGTTTCGGCTATAGTGGAAGGTGTAATGTCTCTTTCTGCTATAAGTTATATGAGGATCCTATTAGTTCGTGAAGTTAAATTTCGTAAAGCTATCTTTCATAAAACCTCGTAAGAAACCATTACAAATAAGCAATATTATGTTTGCAGGTTGCCAAATTAAACTTTAAATTCTTATTGAAAACGAGCGCCAGGCTCCCTGAAAAAATATCAGATGCGTTAGTCTAATAAAATTTATGCAAAGAGGCACCTGACCTATAATAAATTGTATCACTGAAAATAGTCACTTTATGATAAAGGCCGGCCGCGGTGGTCTAGCGGTTCTAGGCGCTCAGTCCGGAACCGCGCACTGCTACGGTCGCAGGTTCGAATCCTGCCTCGGGCATGGATGTGTGTGATGTCCTTAGGTTCATTAGGTTTAAGTAGTTCTAAGTTCTAGGGGACTGATGACTACAGATGTTAAGTCCCATAGTGCTCAGAGCCATTTGATTTTTTTATGATAAAATAAATCTTGTGATTTGATGCTAATTAATTTTGATAGTATTTTTAAATAAGTTCTTCTGCTCCGGCTTCGTCGTATTTCCTGTGGAAATAAAAAGTTTAAATGCGCCGCGTAATGGCGGCCAACTTTCTCAGTTGTAACTAGCTCCGCAGCAGCTGCAAAAAATGTTACATAAACTCTTGCGTTATAAAAGATGTGCCGTGGGTTCCGTAAATGATTACTCTGCACTCCAGATTAGCTAATTATATTTTCGTAACTCTTTTGCACATCAATTATGTTCTAGTAATTAAACGAGAGCAAGACAAAAGCTACCGCAATACAATCGTACCTTCTGCACTCAAACAATAGCTAAGTCACAAGAAAACATCAGAAGACTACTCAGTTCATTGTCTTCCAGTCCTTTTATAATATAACAAAGATTATAGTGTTCAGTTCTTTAGTTTACACATATGATCTTATATCACGGAGAATAATGTCTTTTTTTCTGTTATCAGAATCGATAAATTCTCTTAAGTCATTTCGCCTTTTTGTCCGTATCACAATTAGGCATTAAAGTTCACACAACATTACGCATGTGTAGTTCTTTTGTCGTTATTTATATTGTTCATGTCAAATATATGGAAAGGGACACTATAAAGGATGAGACATTCAGACAACTCACTGAAAGTGTCCCCAGCAGAGTGACACGGCGGTCGGGCAGTACCGTTAGGGTCTTCCGAGACCTGCTCGAACGGAGTTAGGTTTAAAAAAGTACTAAAGTATTAAGCATAAAACAAAATATATACATCCTTCAAAGATAACTGACATCACTGACAAGACATTTCGAGTAAATACATACATGTTATAATTAATAACATGTAAGGAGAATGTCGTACTCCAGAATTCCTAAGTTAGTAACTTCGCGCTGGAAGAACATAGCTCCTTGCTGCTGTATGAATTACATTGGAATGGGATGGATGTTGTTCTTTATGTATTCTGGAAGCGTTGATTCTAGGCTATGGCTTCACACACCCTGATAATCAGAGTTTGTCTCATGTCCCCTGCTGTATACTTTTGTAAGCACTCTCCTCTCCCCTGGCGCAGTCCAGAGTGAGCATCACTGACGCCAAGGCAAAAATACGCTTTCTTCAATACACTTAACAAGCTCACCATATTTTATCAGAATTCGTAACAGCTGAGTATTTATCACAATCAAGCGAAAGAGGAACGAAGTATGGCTGTACTGGAGAGAGATGGCCCAGATTGAAAAGAGCGGAGGCTGCTGCGACGTAGATGAGGATGTCTCCGTGGCGTGATAATTCTCGGACGACCGACGCCAGTCGAGTAGGTGCTCCAAGGCGAGAGCTCTCGCGCACGTGGCTCGAGAGGGCACTGGCGGCGGCGGCGGCAGCGGCGGGATTGACGGTTAGGGCCCCGTCTCAGTTCCCGCCGGCCTGATGGTCTTGGTCACGAGCATTTAAAGAGGCTTCACTCACGAGGGAGAATGCAGTTCCGCCCGTTGGCGTCGTATTCGAAGCAGGCAAAGTAAACTTATCAGCAACTTATTTAATACAGGGTGATTCAAAAAGAATGCCACAACTTTAGGAATTTAAAACTCTGCAACGACAAAAGGCAGAGCTAAGCACTATCTGTCGGCGAATTAAGGGAGCTATAAAGTCTCATTTAGTTGTACATTTGTTCGCTTGAGGCGCTGTTGACTAGGCGTCAGCGTCAGTTGATGCTAAGATGGCGACCGCTCAACAGAAAGCTTTTTGTGTTATTGAGTACGGCAGAAGTGAATCGACGACAGTTGTTCAGCGTGCATTTCGAACGAAGTATGGTGTTAAACCTCCTGATAGGTGGTGTATTAAACGTTGGTATAAACAGTTTACAGAGAATGGGTGTTTGTGCAAAGGGAAAAGTTCTGGACGGCCGAGAACGAGTGATGAAAATGTAGCACGCATCCAGCAAGCATTTGTTCGCAGCCCAGGAAAATCGACTAGCAGAGCTAGCAGAGAGCTGCAAATTCCACAATCAACTGTATGGAGAGTCCTACGAAAAAGGTTAGTTATGAAACCTTATCGTCTGAAATTGGTTCAAACACTGTCTGCAGCTGATAAGATTAAAAGAATCGATTTCTGTGATTTTATCCTTGCTCAAATGGAAACAGATGAATCTTTCGTTTCAAAGATTGTGTTTAGTGATGAAGCAACTTTCCACATTAACGGGAAAGTCAACCGTCACAATGTCTGTATATGGGGCACTGAGAATCCGCGGGAAACAACTCAGTATGAACATGACTCGCCTAAGGTGAACGTTTTCTGTTCCATTTCAGCCAATAAAGTTTTTGGTCCCTTTCTCTTCGAAGGTGCTACTGTAACTGGACTACAGTATCTGGAGATGTTAGAGAATTGGCTGTTCCCTCAGCTCGAACAAGAAGCACAACAATTCATATTTCAGCAGGATGGAGCGCCATCACGTTGGCACTTATCTGTCCGTAACTACCTGAACGTCAACTACCCGAGGCGATGGATCGGCCGCCAGGCAGCCCGTGACAGAGCACTTCATCACCGGCCTCCAAGAAGCCCTGATCTTACCCCCTGCGATTTTTTCTTATGGGGGTATGTTAAGGATATGGTGTTTCGGCCACCTCTCCCAGCCACCATTGATGATTTGAAACGAGAAATAACAGCAGCTATCCAAACTGTTACGCCTGATATGCTACAGAGAGTGTGGAACGAGTTGGAGTATCGGGTTGATATTGCTCGAGTGTCTGGAGGGGGCCATATTGAAAATCTCTGAACTTGTTTTTGAGTGAAAAAAAAACCTTTTTAAATACTCTTTGTAATGATGTATAACAGAAGGTTATATTATGTTTCTTTCATTAAATACACATTTTTAAAGTTGTGGTATTCTTTTTGAATCACCCTGTATACTGACAGAAAAAGAATCGCAACACCCAGAAGGAGTTGTGCGACATAAACGAAAATTGGTAGATGTTTTTCTACATCCGAAAGATGATGTCTATTCAAATTCCGCGCCAGTCTCATTAGAATGGTGCTAGTAGCGCCACTATGAAGATGCAAATCAGGTTTGCTTTACATATGGTCGTGAGCGTTAGTTAGAATTTGAAATTCAACCTGCTGTGTTGATGTTGGTGAAGAATGCCTTTGAGGCGACAAAGACGCCTTTATCAACACCTCACTGAGTTTGAACCAGGTCGTGTAGTAGGGCTATGAGAAGCTGGATGTTACTTCTGCAATATTACAGAAAGACTTGGCAGGAAAGTAGCCACTGTGTATGACTGCTGGCAGCGATGGTCACGATAATGTACGGTCGCAAGAAGACCAGTCTCCGGACGGCCACGTGGCACTACCGACAGGGATGACCATCGTGTATGGCTCTGGCGCATCGTACTGCATCTGCACTCTGCAGCAGTAGTAGTTTGCACCACACTGACACAACGAACGGTCACAAATCGGTTACTTCAAGGACAGCTCCGAGCCAGACGCCATGTAGCGTTCATTCCACTGTCCCAAAACCACCACCGTTTGCGACTTCAGTGGTGGAGACCGAGGTGGAAGTCTGTCGTGTTTTCTGATGGGAACTGGTTCTGCCTCGGTGCCAGTGATGGCCCTGTGTTGGTTAGGTGGATGCTACACGAAGGCCTGCAAGCAACCTGTCATCGTACTATGAGCACTGGACCGACAGCTGCAGTTATGGTCTGGGGTGTGATTATGTATGACAGCAGAGGCACTCTCGTCGTTATCCCACGCAACCTGTACGTCAGTTATGAGTCGAGTTGTTGTGCTGCCGTTCATGAACAGCATTTCAGGGAGCGTTTTTCAACAGGGTAACACTCGCACACATCAACTTGTTGCCCAACGTGCCCCACAGTGTGTCGACATGTTGTCTTGGCCTGCTCGACCACCACATCTGTTTCCAATTGAGCACATATGGGACTTCATTAGACGACAACTCCATCGTCATACGCAAAAAGCATTAACTGCCCCTGTATTGACCGCCCAAGTGCAACAGGCATGGAACTCCATCCCACAAACTGACATCCAACAAATGTACGACACAATGCGTGAACGTTTGCTTGCACTCAACATCCTGGCTTTGCACCAAATGATCAGCATATGACAATTGCAATGACACCTCGTGCTTACATTAACCTGTCAGGTTGCAGTGTTAATCACTTAAATGTGGTACCTAGACAAATGTATTCCCGAATTTTCGTTATTAAGCATTAATTATTATTTAGTGTTCGCATTTTATTCCGTCAGTGTATTTCGATCTTACGTTCTACACTCACTGAAGTGGAACGCTTCATTCACTGAAGTGCAACGAGTTACACCCTGGAGACCTTGTTTTAACGCCACCAAACTGATGCTCCAGTATTTCTGCGTTGTGGGTTATACTGATTAAAGTTCCATCGTGATGCGAGCATTTTCAGTACAGACGAAGGCCATTGCTGGAGATGAAGAATACTTTGAGTATAAAATGGATGGTGTTTGTCTAATGTTGTATTGTATTGTATGATAAGGGATGTTAACTGGGGCCTAGAAACGACAGAGAGGCTCCGCCCCACCGCAGCTGCAATGGTTCACAACCCCACGACGACTATCACAGTCCACTTCACCCCTCCGCCGCACCACACCGAACCCTGGGTTATTGTGCGGTCCAGTCCCCGGTGGACCCCCCAGGGAACGTCTCACACCAGACGAGTGTAATTCCTATTTTTTCGTGGTAGAGTAATGGTGGTGTACACGTATGTGGAGGACTTTGCGCAGCAATCGCCGACGTAGTGTAACTGGGACGGAATAAGGGGAACCAGCCCGCAATTGCCGAGGCAGATGGAAAACCACCTCAAAACCATCCACAGACTGGCCGGTTCACCGGACCTTGACACAGATCTGCTGGGCGGATTCATGCCGGGGACCAGGCGCTCCTTCCCGCCCGGAAAGCCGTGTGTTAGACTGCACGGCCAACCGGGTGGGCTTTATCTAATGTTAATAGAACTCTTCGAGTAGAGATGACAACGCAACATGCCCAGAGGAAGGCCAAGTGCAACTGATCACCATCTTTCAGACGTTGGAAAATGCGGAATCATTACCACGAGGGTCATGGCACCATTGAGAGGTGGCAGAAGCCCCCTCTCATATTTCTATCTTACTCTAATTCGATTTTCCTCTCTAATTGCGTGCGGTGAAAAGTTGCTATTCCTTCACACGTGGACTTCCCACGCAGCGTCTCTCATCTCCCGGGTGGTCCGGTGTCAGGCGGGCACTGCTGATCTTGAAAGGGTTAAGCCGACGGGTGTGAGGGAGTCGCGTGAATGCTTTCCAGACGCCGACATTGTCATAATAGCGGCGGAGACACGCCCGCATGGGCCTGAAGGAGCGGCTGGGCTAGAGATTCCGTTACTTCGCAGAAAATTAGCGAAAACACTTTCTGGCGGGCTACCAGCGAGGCGTGGGAATGACTTGTGTTCCCAGGCAGTCTGGGCGGGCAAATTCCCGCGTTTTCTGCAAAATCGTAACTGTGATTAGCTTGCTCAGGGCATAGCTCCGTGACATAGCAACATCGGTGCAGAAATTGGAGCCAAGAATCTCCATTGGTGGAATGGTAGTGCTTCGGCAATAGAGTGGAATTTTCCGCCGGTTTTCGAGTTGCTGATTGGAACGTTTAACCACGGCCACTGTTGTGGGGGTGGGAATGTTCTGTGTTCAGCTTGTATGGGTGCTCTTGAGAGGGTCGGCTCTCGCCTTTCGATCAGGGTAGGTTACAAGACTGAGCTCTCGCTGCTCTGGACAGCCTGCCTTCCGTTGGCTGTCTAACATACTTTTATTTGATTGTAACTGTTTAACGAAGTTGCTGAAGTTTCGACTTCAACGTAACTTTCCGAGTACAGTTGGCAATTGAGCGTTCTGCGTACAAGCGGCCTATGTTGTCTGTCTTGGGCAGTTTTGGCTAAAGTTGACTGTATCAGAGTTACTGTGTGACTTCGCTTGTGAAAATCAATCACTGTACCGTCAGTGATTGTGTGGCGAGCCTTGTTCGTCTCCCTCAGAGGTGCGTTTGTATTGATAGGAAGTCTTTAGTCTGGAACAACCAGACCAGGACAATTTGTTTCGGACTATACTCGCGACATTATCATCACCACGACGGGACGTCGAAGCAACCAGCCATCGCTTCCAGTACGCCAGATCGTGTCCTTGCAGCTAAGAAGACAGCTTGGTAATATACGTCCGCAGCACCGGCAAAGCAGGCATTTTTGCTAGGCGATAATCAGAGCTCAGCAGAGCGCGCCTGTTCGTCTTTTCTAACTTTGTTCTGTCTTGGATGTTCATTGTCTGAATTCTCACTACTGTAGCAGCAATTAATGTTGGGTTGGCTGTATGTTTCTCTTAAGATTTGAGTTGCAAGGAATTGGCTCCACATACCACTTCGTCATAAATGTCACAATTAGTTTAGGGACAACTTCACCTTCACAGCATTTATTTGAGTATCCAATTTGAGCTAATTTGATGTATTGTAAATGTCTCATGTGTTTTGTTTATTATTTTGAGTTTAGTAATAGTAAATCAAATTGTTATTTTGGACAGAACTTTCATTCTGTTAATCGGTAAAGCAATCCTTTCATTTCTCACTACGTTACTGAAACTTTCCTTTATTTAATTAATGTCTATCAAATTAAATTATTGCAGGTGCCAAACTCTTTCCTACTCCACTTGCAGGGTCGATTACAGTCAGTTCGCGTTTCTTCTTAATCCATGTGCAACAGCAAAAGTAAGAGTTAGAAAAGGGGGGGGGCTTAGAGCATCATTTCCATATGAAAATTCGAGAATAATTTAGTGTTAAGTACACTGCTAGCTGCGGCACCTCGCACCATCATACCATCGTGTCGCTAGGGCAGGTGGCTATAGTGTAATGATTACGGAACGACAGGTGATGAGGTGGACTCAGGACAGCAATGCAGCAACAAGGGTATGCGCTAGAAGATAGCAGGGTTGTTAGACTGGCTATAGCAGCTGAAATCCGTGCAGAAGTTACAGCCAGATTAGTGGAAGCTGAGTTGAGATCTCAAGTTGCTATTCTCCGTTTACGCCTGACCCCATACCATAGAAATAGGTACTTGCATGATGCAGAGTCAGTGTTAGCAAACGGCATTGTGTGTTATTCACCGTCGTCGTCTTTTAATAGTATTTTATCTACATTAGTGGGAATATTGAAATTTAGGCCCTTTTGTAACAAGGAATTTATATCATCAGAAAGATTAGTGTCCGTAGTATTAACTACTCTGTCTGCAAAAGAATGTTCGTTAGTAGTGACATCAGTAGTGCTAGCCAGGGTCTGCTGGGCTACAAGCGCCTGCAGTATGCGGTCATGCTTTCTGGCAATAGCGTTAGTTCCCAGAAGACACAATCGCTAATCAAATCACGTGGATCATAAAACAAAAAACCAGGAAGAACATCTGACAAATGATTTCATAAGTCAGTACCTCCAATCTCAGCCATGTGTCTGGATCTATGAGCCACGCGAATTTCACGTTTTATGAATAGAGGTTCACGCTTTATCTTGGCACTACTTGCGCTTAAGACCACACAGTTAAATTTAAGCTTTGCATATTTTGGACCGAAACCACCCGCCACACAGTTTTTATTGAAGTTAATTCGTAGTCGACTAGCCATTTGTCTTTAGAAAGGGTGATAACTTGGCATGCCTAATTGCCCAGCTTGGCATAAAATTATATAAATGTGTCACACAGCCATGCAGGAGGCAAGCGACCATTATTATAATAGCCAGTAGTTCTGCATTCAAGCTGACCTGTCACAATGGTAAGAGTCAAACATCAAGCAAGCAAAACTTAATTGCTCACGTAACGCGTTTCGAAACTGATTCATGACATATCTACAGAAAAATCAAATAAAAAAATACTTTATAAAACATAGCAATGCATAGCTATAGCATACCAGTTTTATTGAAAACACCTGCCGCAAACATCACTACTGGCCATTAAAATTGCTACACCACGAAGATGACGTGCTACAGACGCGAAATTTGACAGACAGGAAGAAGATGCTGTGATATGCAAATGATTAGCTTTTCAGAGCATTCACACAAGATTGGCGCCGGTAGCGATACCTACAACGTGCTGCATGAAGAAAGTTTCCAACCGATTTCTCACACACAAACAGCAGTTGACCGGCGTTGCCTGGTGAAACGTTGTTGTGATGCCTCGTGTAAGGAGGAGAAATGCGTACCATCACGTTTCCGACTTTGATAAAGGCCGGATTGTAGCCTATCGTGATTGCGGTTTATCGTATCGCGACATTGCTGCTCGCGTTGGTCGAGATCCAATGACTGTTAGCAGAATATGGAATCGGTGGATTCAGGAGGGTAATACGGAATACCGTGCTGGATCCCAACGGCCTCGTATCACTAGCAGTCGAGATGACAGGCTTCTTATCCGCATGGCTGTAACGGATCGTGCAGCCGCGTCTCGATCCCTGAGTCAACAGATGGGGACGTTTGCAACACAACCATCTGCACGAACAGTTTGACGACGTTTGCAGCAGCATGGACTATCAGCTCGGGGACCATGGCTGCGGTTATCCTTGACGCTGTATCACAGACAGGAGCGCATGCGATGGTGTACTCAACGACGAACCTGGGTGTACGCATGGCAAAACGTCATTTTTTTTTGGATGAATCTAGGTTCTGTTTACAGCATCATGATGGTCGCATCCGTGTTTGGCGACATCGCAGTGAACGCACATTGGAAGTGTGTATTCGTCATCGCCATACTGGCGTATCACCCGGCATGATGCTATAGGGTGCCACTGGTTACACATCTCGGTCACCTCTTGTTCGCATTGACGGGACGTGGAACAGTGGACGTTACATTTCAGATGTGTTACGACCCGTGGCTCTATCCTTCATTCGACCTGCGAAACCCTACATTTCAGCAGGATAATGCATGACCGCATGTTGCACGTTCTGTACGGGCCTTTCTGGATACAGAAAATGTTTCACTGCTGCCATGGCCAGCACATTCTCCAGATTTCTCAGCAATGGAAAACGTCTGGTCAATAGTGGCCGAGCAACTGGCTCGTCACAATACGCCAGTCACTACTCTTGATGAGCTGTGGTATCGTGTGGAAGCTGCATGGGCAGCTGTACCCGTACACACCATCCAAGCTCTGTTTGACTCAATGCTCAGGCGTTTCAAGGCCGTTATTATGGCCAGAGGTGGTTGTTCTGGGTACTGATTTCTCAGGATCTATGCACCCAAATTGCGTGAAAACGTAATCACATGTCAGTTCTAGTATAATATATTTGTCCAATGAAAACCCGTTTATCATCTGCATTTCTTCTTGGTGTAGCAATTTTAATGGTCAGTAGTGTATAATGCAGCTACCCAGGAGCGATTTCTGTAAGTAACTGTAGATCTTATTTAATTTGTTCCCATTTTAACAAAGTTTAAAATGTAGTAGCTTTAAATATTTGTGAACTTAAAAAAATAGGAAACTGTAATGCTTAAAACTGATAATTTTTGTATTAAGAAGATAGGAAAATAGGAAGACAGGAAAGAGCTCAAATTTATAGACTGCGAGCACCGATCCTGTGCAGCAAGGAGTGGCTCGCTCCTGGCCAGCCTCCACCCCATCTGTGACCACTCGCCATCCGAGGGCGACGCACTCAGCAGTATTTTGAGCCTCTCGCCCTCAGATGGCGTGGTCTTGCATGAACGTTAGGATACTTCACGTAGCAGCCTGTGCTGTGTTCTATTTTGTACATGTCTCTTACAATCTAATATTGTCTTACAAACACTTGTTTCTGTGACTGTCCAGTGACTACATACAGGGTGTTTCAAAAATGACCGGTATATTTGAAACGGCAATAAAAACTAAACGAGCAGCGATAGAAATACACCGTTTGTTGCAATAGGCTTGGGACAACAGTACATTTTCAGGCGGACAAACTTTCGAAATTACAGTAGTTACAATTTTCAACAACAGATGGCGCTGCAAGTGATGTGAAAGATATAGAAGAGAACGCTGTCTGTGGGTGCGCCATTCTGTACGTCGTCTTTCTGCTGTTAGCGTGTGCTGTTCACAACGTGCAAGTGTGCTGTAGACAACATAGTTTATTCCTTAGAACAGAGGATTTTTCTGGTGTTGGAATTCCACCGCCTAGAACACAGTGTTGTTGCAACAAGACGAAGTTTTCAACGGAGTTTTAATGTAACCAAAGGACCGAAAAGCGATACAATAAAGGATATGTTTGAAAAATTTCAACGGACTGGGAACGTGACGGATGAACGTGCTGGAAAGGTAGGGCGACCGCGTACGGCAACCACAGAGGGCAACGCGCAGCTAGTGCAGCAGGTGATCCAACAGCGGCCTCGGGTTTCCGTTCGCCGTGTTGCAGCTGCCGTCCAAATGACGCCAACGTCCACGTATCGTCTCATGCGCCAGAGTTTACACCTCTATCCATACAAAATTCAAACGCGGCAACCCCTCAGCGCCGCTACCATTGCTGCACGAGAGACATTCGCTAACGATATAGTGCACAGGATTGATGACGGCGATATGCATGTGGGCAGCATTTGGTTTACTGACGAAGCTTATTTTTACCTGGACGGCTTCGTCAATAAACAGAACTGGCGCATATGGGGAACCGAAAAGCCCCATGTTGCAGTCCCATCGTCCCTGCATCCTCAAAAAGTATTGGTCTGGGCCGTCATTTCTTCCAAAGGAATCATTGGCCCATTTTTCAGATCCGAAACGATTACTGCATCACGCTATCTGGACATTCTTCGTGAATTTGTGGCGGTACAAACTGCCTTAGACGACACTGCGAACACCTCGTGGTTTATGCAAGATGGTGCCCGGCCACATCGCACGGCCAACGTCTTTAATTTCCTGAATGAGTATTTCGATGATCGTGTGATTGCTTTGGGCTATCCGAAACATACAGGAGGCGGCGTGGATTGGCCTCCCTATTCGCCAGACATGAACCCCTGTGACTTCTTTCTGTGGGGACACTTGAAAGACCAGGTGTACCGCCAGAATCCAGAAACAATTGAACAGCTGAAGCAGTACATCTCATCTGCATGTGAAGCCATTCCGCCAGACACGTTGTCAAAGGTTTCAGGTAATTTCATTCAGAGACTACGCCATATTATTGCTACGCATGGTGGATATGTGGAAAATATCGTACTATAGAGTTTCCCAGACCGCAGTGCCATCTGTTGTTGAAAATTGTAACTACTGTAATTTCGAAAGTTTGTCTGCCTGAAAATGTACTGTTGTCCCAAGCATATTGCAACAAACGGTGTATTTCTATCGCTGCTCATTTAGTTTTTATTGCCGTTTCAAATATACCGGTCATTTTTGAAACACCCTGTATTTAGTCCTTAGTTTACGTTTGGTTGTCTTCGTCTATGTCGATGTAACCTCGTCTCCTTCCAATATTATTGTCGTCTGTTTCATTAGTATCGTCTGTGGAGTCATTTGTCGCGTGCACTCGTTGCTGCCTGTAATCTTGCCGTTGCAGTTGCTCTTTATGCAGGGCACTAGATATTTTGTCTGCCCAGTCGAGATCAGCCCACAAAGACTGGTCTCTAAATGGTTGTGTTATTTCCTCGCGTGGGTTTTTAGTCGTCTTTCCTGCGACTAACAATCACAATATTGAAGTACGTGTACTGGAGTCCCTCTCTCTCCACGTGCAGAGTCAGCCTGCTGACCGAGGTTTACACGCAAGAAACGCGTGGGGGTATGGCCCATGGTCGTTTAATAAATGAACCATGCCTCAACTGGGAATGACATGTTTCGTTCTCATTTGATCGCTGATGCGGGGGAAGAATGCGTATACCCTGTGGCCCTTTCCGGAGTTGTCCCATTCCCTTTACCACAAATCCACTTTCCAGGTTGTAAGCGCTCTCAAGGTCTGTATTTCCTCCTCTAAGTTCTCTCTCATTGTGTCTGGTCTGCCCATTTTCAGCCAACATGTTGCCACGTGGTATTCGATAGTTGTTTGTTTCCGAGCTACAAGCGGAATACCTCCCTGACGTCGTGTCGAAAATTGACGAAACCATTGGTTTTAAATTTGTCTTCGGTAAGTACTTGTAAAAAGTTTAGTGGAAGGAGTCAGTGAAAGAAAATGCTAATGCGCAGTTTAGTAAGGATTAGTCTGATCAGGTTGTCTGTTGTGTTTTCAGCGCCACCACAAGCTAGTAACAATAAGTTTCATATGTACCGATAGATAACACTGTACACTATATGCACGTATACTTCACCTTACGCTGTTGTCAATGTAGTAACTGAATGCTACTGTTAACTCTGCCCAAGTAACAGAAGAATGTTTCCCTGCTACAATTCCTTAATTTTGGTCACTGCACGCTATGATTATTAAACACTTGTCTGGTAGGGCAACACTATAACAAAGATGTGCCAATACAATAAGAAATGGCAAATAATATTGATTCAGAGTATGTTCAAAAATAGCACTTAACTTCCATTGACTTCGGTGTGTGACCCTTGATGTTGTAAAGCTAATATACTACTAACTTTGCTGCCTCTTCGCAGTCTATGATATCGTAAGTATCAAATGGTTCAAATGGCTCTGAGCACTATGGGACGTAACTTCTAAGGTCATCAGTCCCGTAGCGGTTGCGCGGTTCCAGACTGTAGCGCCTAGAACCGCTCGGTCACCCCGGCCGGCGTAAGTATCACTGATAGTAATGTTCAAAGACACCCTGTTATTTGTCGTAGACTCCATAAACGACGACTGTTACGTTTGCGTGTAGTCTTCACAGTACTGTACAGATCTAATCGCAGGCACTGAACAGCGCTGTCTTATTGCTGCTTTGGAACTGTCTTGAGCGTCCGTGTCCGTCCTCATTCCGTATGAGGTGGAAGCAAAGTAATCCATGGATGACAGCGTTCCCTATTGGCTGTCCACACTATCGCTGGACGTACATGCCAAAGGAAGTGGTACAGAAGCAGGAAGTGGTCCGTGTTTGTGAACGCCATTTGGAAGTTCCCACACGCCAGGCAAGTGATTGTACCCGCGTGGTCGCGGCCTCTTGTGGAATTTGTTGTGTACCTCTTGCTTGGTTCGCGACGTATTGCATTTATGCTTTTGTCTCTGAATGTAATCAAACATACACTCAAGTGACAAAAGTCATAGGATACCTCCCTGCAGCAACTCGACGTGACATAGACTCAACAAGTTGTTGGAAGTCCCCTGCAGAAACAATGAGCCATGCGGCCTCTATAGCCGTCTATAATTGCGAAACTGTTGCCAGTGCAGGATTTTGTGCACCAACTGGCCCCTCTGATGGGATTCATGTCGGACGATCTGGGTGATCAGAATAGTTGTGGCCCGGTGACATGGCGCATTGTCAATCAAAAGAACTCCATTGTTGTTGAGAACATGAAGTTTATGGATGGTTGCAAATGGTCTCCAAGTAGCCGAAAATAACCATTTCCAGTCAATGATCGGTTCAGTTGGACCAGAGCACTCAGTCCATGTAAACACAGCCCACACCATTATGGACCCACCACCGGCTTTCACAGTACCTTGTTGGCAGCTTGGGTCCATGACTTTTCGTGGGGTCTGCGCCACACTCAATCCCACCATCAGCTCTTGTCAATTAAAATCGGGACTCATGTAACCAGGCCATGGTTTTCCAGTCGTGTAGGGTCCAACTGATATGGTCACGAGCACAGGATATGGGCTGCAGGCGATGTCGTGGTGTTAGCAAAGGCACTCGCGTCTCTCGTGTGCTGCCATAGCCCATTAGCACCCAAATTTCGCCGCACTGTCCTAACGGATACATTCGCCGTACGACCATATTGATTTGAACAGTTATTTCACGCATTGTTGCTTGTCTGTTAGCACTGACAACTCTATGCAAACGCCGCTGCTCTCGATCGTTAAGTGACGGCCGTCGGTCTCTGCGTTTTCCGTTGTGAGAGGTAATACTTGAAATCTGGTATTCTCGGCACGCTCTTGACACTGTGGATCCCGGAATATTGAAATCCCTAACGATTTCCAAAATGAAATGTCCCATGCGTAGCTCCAACTACAATTAAGCTTTCGAAGTCTTTTTAATTCCTGTCGTGCGAACACAATCTCATCGGAAACCTTCTACCATGAATCACCTGAGTGCAAATGACAGCTGCGCCAATGCACTGCCCTTTAACATCTCGTGTACTACCGCCTTCTCTATATCTGCCTACCGCTATCTCACGGCTTGTGTCACCTCAGTGTATGAGACACAGTAGCGGAAAATAGGCTCCTGTGGGTTAGTATTTTCTTCCGCCGATCCATTCAGTTCTATTTCACTCTATTCGTTTCACCTGCCAATGGAGAGCACATTTTTCGTGTCTAATTCATTTGTGACTTGTTTTCCTACGTGTAAACCTGTATTACAAAAGTAACTTTATGGTACGGCCCACAGGGTACTGTGTGTACCACATTGTTTCCCTAGTTCCTGTTCCAGTCACTAAAAGTGTGCGGTAAGAACGACTATTAGTAATGGTTCGAATGAGCTCGAAAGCTCTCATTTTTACGGTTCCGTACCGCTGTGAGTAAAAACGGAAACCTTACATAACCAGAATCATTTTATTATCCATCCGTCTGTCTGTCTCATTTTCTCAGCAACGGGTGTCGTATCAAGTTGAAATTTGCGTCACGTCCTGGTGGTTTAGAGACCAGTCAACGAAACAATTATTGCACGGTTCTAGGAGGGAGTGATCTGAACAACATTCTAGAAGTCCTGACCGGTGGTGTGTGAGCGTTGGGTTGGAGGCGGGGGCATTTAAAGGTCACTTCTTTATGCTTTTCTCGAATAATTCCAAAACTGCAGCTTCTAGCAAAAATGTTTACTAGTACGAAGTTACACTACATTAAATGTCCTACAAAAAACGACATAATCATTTATCTCTACGACTAATATTTTACGCGTTGCAGGGATGAAAAAATAGCACATTATTAAAAATATTGTTATGGCGGATTAAAATTAATACTTATCTTTAAATCAAGTTGTTAAAATTAAATATTAAATGGATGTAACAGGGTCGCGGGGAGATGTGTGGATTAAAATCGCATGGGAAGGCAGGTCGCCGGATTGTGTTCGTGCACTTCCCCATTACATACACTATGTGATCAAAAGCATCAGGACACATGGCTGAGAATGACTGACAAGTTCTTGTCGCCCTCCATCGGTAATGCTGGTATTAAATATGGTGTTGGCCCACCTTAGCCTTCATGACAGTTTCCACTCTTGCAGGCATATGTTCAATCAGGTGCTGGAAGGTTTCTTGGGGAATGGCAGCCCATTCTTCATGGGGTACTACACTGAGGAGAGGTATCGATGTCGGTTGGTGAGACCTGGCACGAAGTCAGCGTTCCAAAACATTCCAAAGGTGTTCTATAGGATTCAAGTCAGAACTCTGTGTAGGCCAGTCCATTGCAGGGATGTTACTGTCGTGTAACTATTCCGGCACAGGCTGTGCATTATAAACAGCTGCTCGATCGTGTTGAAAGATACAGTCGCCATCCCCGAATTGCTTTTCAACAGTGGGAAACAACTAGGTGCTTAAAACATCAGTATAGGCCTGTGCTGTGATAGTGGCACGCAAAACAACAAGGGGTGCAAGGCCCCTCCATGAAAAACACGAACACACCATAACACCACCGCCTCCGAATTTTACTGTTAGCATACACATGCTGGCAGATGACGTTCATCGGGCATTCGCCATACCCAAACCCTGCCATCGGATCGTTACATTGTGTACCGTGATTCTTCACTGCGCACAACGTTCAATCGTCCAATGTTTTCGCTCCTTACAGCATGCAAGGCGTCGTTTGGCATTTACCGACGTGATGTGTGGCATATGAGCAGCCACTCGACCATGAAGTACAAGTTTTCTCACCTCCCGCCTAACTGTCATAGTACTTGCAGTGAATCGTGATGCAATTTGGAATTCCTGTGTGATGGTGTGGATAGATGTCTGCCTATTACACATTACGACCCTCTTCAACTGTCGGCGGTCTCTGTCAGTCAACAGACGAGGTCGGCCTGTACGCTTGTGTTGCACGTGTCCCTTCACGTTTCCACTTCACTATCACATCGGAAACAGTGAACCTAGGGATGTTTAGGAGTGTGGAAATGTCGCGTACAGACGTATGACACAAGTGACAGTCATTCACCTGACCAGGTTCGAAGTCCGTGAATTCCGCGGAACGGCCCATTCTGCTCTCTCACGATGTCTGATGACTAATGGTGTCGCTTATATGGAGTACCTGGCAGTAGGTGGCAGCTCAATGCACCTAATATGAAAAAATATGTTTTCGTGGATGTTCAAATGGTTCAAATGGCTCTGGACACTATGGGACCTGAAATCTGAGGCATCAGTCCCCAAGACTTAGAACTACTTAAACCTAACTAACCTAAGGACATCACACACATCCATGCCCGAGGCAGGATTCGAACCTGCGAGCGCAGCAGCCGCGTGGTTCCAGACTGAAGCGCCTATAACCGCTCGGCCACCGCGGCCGGCTTTCGGGGGTATCCGGATACTTTTGATCACCCAGTGTAAGTCTGCAAACTGAAGCTCGAGCACGTGTTTTCCTACTATAGCTACCTCAGTACGTCACAGGAAGCAACTAAAACATGTTTCACAATGTTATAGGGTCCGTTCACAGCGTGCTTTATCAATCACTCGCGTCGCAGTGCACAGACAAGGGGGCAGGGGGGAGCTGTGTTTGGATGTTTATAATCCACAGAGTGTATTAATCTAACTGGATAGCAGATATGATTTACTAATAATACCAACGCAAGAATACACATGGACAGATTGTACGTAAATCTGTGCACCCTGTTCTGCACTGGCAGAGGACAAATTGATTCTTACTCATCCTGTACGATAGCTTGTAACTTAGCGAGTCTACGGAGAAACCCTAGGTGAACTGAACATAAGACGTAATTAATGTTTGTTGAGCGGTTGAGAACGCGCTTACAATAGAAGACTGTAACCTAACGAGTCCTTGGAGAACCCCGAGACTTCAGTGAAACATAAAGGAAGGTAAAGTAGGTTTTGAGTCTGAGTAAATATGAGCAGAAATCTGGAAGCATGGAAATGGTTTCCGTTAAGCTCGTATGGAGAGGTCGTACGGACAATGACAAGATAGCACTAACTAGCGACTGGGTTTTACCGGTAGAGCGATTAGAGGCGGCCACAGGACAGCCGCGATGGACCGCAGGTAGATGGACGCTGAAATATGCAGCTTGTTAACGGCAGACTGAGTAATAACGTTAGTAACACGAAAGGAGACTAAGAAGGCAGGTACAGTAAATACAGGAGCATCAAATCAATCAGCAGGGTGCAATACATCGTACAAAAACTTGCCAACAGCATTCATCGACATAATTACACTTAAACTATTCATTCCACCACAAATTTTTGCGCTTATTGACCGATAAATAATTTTATAAAACACTATAAACCATATGGTCGGTAATGGCATTGCAGAATAGCCATAATCGAACAGACAATGAGTATGACATTGTTGTTGTTAAATATTCTGTAATATTAAGTTTATATGTCTAAGGGTGTCAAACCAGATCGTTCTCCACAATTATACAGATAAACTAGCTATAACCGGTCAACTTCGTTCCGCCTCTGAAAATCTTTGTGTGTTGTAGCTGACTCGGCAAACGTTGTTTTGCCATATAAACTATCTGTAGTCTATAATAATAATGTATACGTGAAACACAATGTATACGTGTAACACAATAGCCATTGTTGGCGGGAGCTCGTGACAAACAATAATAATGGCCGAGAAATGGGTAGGGAGTGAGTCTTTGTTCCACTAAAAGAATTTGATCGTACGATATATTTAAATCGATGGGTGTGCGCTAGGCGTAAATGTCGGTTTGACGAATGACGCGTGCTACCTAGTTAAACTTTTCGGTCTAGTTATGTCGATTCAGAGAGGGATATTCGAGTCGTTGCTTTTGGTACGATTTCTTCAATTACCTATCTATCGAATCGTGAAAGACTATCACCGGTAGACACCTGGCGGGGATAGCTGATCAAGTGATCAGTTATCGACTGAGGTTGAAAATTACTAAAATCGCTATTAAAATAGGGGTTGGTGGTAGAAGGGTGAAAATTTAAGGTTGTGTGTATTTTTTAATGCCACATCATAAAAAAGTAAAAATAAAAAGTTCTGTCCGAAAAATAAGAAAATTTTTTTGGGGTGGACCACCCTTATCACTTAGGGGTATGAAAAATAGATTACGACCGATTCTCAGACCTACCGAATATACATGTAAAATTTCATCAGTATCGATCGAGCCGTTTCGGAGGAGTATGGCAACTAACACTGTGACACGAGAATTTTATGTATAAGGAAGGAAGCAGTGAACCGATTTATTAATTTATGATCAAAGTTGATTATAATACAAATGAGGCTGCGCCAGAAACACACACATGTGCTCTGTGGGGTTTCTGTCATCGCACGTGTCACGCTAGATAATTCATGGGCTGTGGTATATTTCAATAATTAACTTTACTTACGTGTAAAACTGCTTGTAGGACCTCCATTCAGTAGGAGTTTGGACGTTACTGAGTACATCATCTGCTCTTAAAAATTAAATCTGCAGTATTGCCTATGTTTATTACAAATGTTTCCCTGTTTGTTTATGTTCATTAATTTATAATTCGCATAACTTGTCTACACCCAGTTATTCGACCGCATGATGAAGCTGAATAAAATATTAGACTAATACACCAAGAGGGCGTAAAGCAGACTGTGTACGGCTCGTCCCTAAGACATTTACGAGCCAAATTATTCAGAGCCGTACATTTACCCCTCTGTCTCATTAACGCAGAGTAGTAACGTCGCAAGCTGTAGTGTTCTTGCCGGCCGGAGTGGCCGTGCGGTTCTAGGCGCTACAGTCTGCAGCCGAGCGACCGCTACGGTCGCAGGTTCGAATCCTGCCTCGGGCATGGATGTGTGTGATGTCCTTAGGTTAGTTAGGTTTAATCAGTTCTAAGTTCTATGGGACTGATGACCACAGATGTTAAGTCCCATAGTGCTCAGAGCCATTTGAATCATTTGAACAATGCATTTTCCTTAGTCACTTATGTACTTCTTTACTGCACTTATTTCCAATACGAGAGAACAAGTGCGATAATTTCGTTGTCAGCTAATAGTCACGTAACTTGTCTGGCCCAGCCGACCTAACTGGGTGAATGAAGCACTAACATGGTCAGACATGTAACGCTGCGTTTGTTCAAAGTTAGTTCTAACAGTCTAGCGTTCGCACTAGTCATGAGGTGTTGGATTACATAGCAATAGTAGAGATACGGTAGACCGAGTGATTACGTGATTACACAAGTTTACGTTTGACATTCTATGTAAATATTTCACGAAACTCGTGTGTGTGTGTGTGTGTGTGTGTGTGTGTGTGTGTGTGTGTGTGTGTGCGCGAGCGCGCGCGCTTGGTGGAGGGGGGCGGTAGCCATAGAGGCAAGTGAACGTCTTCCCTTCATGTAGTGGCACTGCTTTCCGTCCAATTGAGTTGCTCATCCAAAGCTACACGGAAGTTCTTCACTGTTTTCCGATACTTTACAAGAATATCGTCGAGAAGCAAAGTTGCATAAGGTATTGGTAGGGAGTAATTTTAAGTGGAAAGACCGCATAAAATTAATCGAGAGTAAGGCGGATGCCAGACTTAGATTCATTATAAGATTCTTGAGGACGTGTAGTCCACCCGCAAAGAGGTATCTTAGAAAACCTTCCCTCGACCAATACCTGAATATTGCTGTTCAGCCTGGGATCCGTACCAACAGAATTATTAGAAGAAATAGAGAAGGTACAAAGAAGAGCAGCGGGTTTCGTTACAGGTTCATTTAGTAAGGCGGATGCTCAGCCAACTCCTGTGGCAGACGATGCGAAAGAGGCGTTCTGCATCACGGTATGGCCTACAGTTAAAGTTCCGAAAGCGTACGTCCTAGAGGAGTCAACCAGTGTATTCCTTCCTCCTACATATATCTCGTTAAAAGGCGATGAAGATAGAGATTCGAGCTCACACGCCGGCTAACCAGCAGTCGTTCTTCCCTTAACAATATGCGATGGAACAGGATGCGCCACACACCCTAAAGTGGCTTGCGGAGTATAGATGTACGAGTATATGTAGACGAGGGGGCAGTTATTCGCGGATTAGGAACGGCAGTTATCACTGAAACAACTGGTTTTCGGTTACACCGGTTCTTACTGTCTCCAGTTTAACCTAACTGTTAAAACCTCTCAAAATAACCGATTTCTGAAATAACCAGTTTTCGGTTTTTTATTGCTATCATTTCGGCAACAGACGTACACATCGAACAAAGACTGAAAAACTCTTACTTGTCTCATACTTTTACATTGAACGTTTCAGGATATATACAGGGTGGTCCATTGATCGTGACCGGGCCAAATACCTCATAAAATAAGCGTCAAACGAAAAAACTTCAAAGAACGAAACTTGTCTAGCTTGAAGGGGGAAACAGATGGCGCTATGTTGGTCCGCTAGACGGCGCTGCCATAGGTCAAACGGATATCAACTGCGTTTTTTAAATATGAACCCCCATTTTTTATTACATATTCGTGTAGTACGTAAAGAAATGTAAATGTTTTAGTTGGGCCACTTTCTTCGCTTTGTGATAGATGGCGCTGTAATAGTCACAAACATATGGCTCACAATTTTAGACGAACAGTTGGTAACACGTAGGTTTTTTAAATTGAAATACAGAACATAGGTACGTTTGAACATTTTATTTCGGTTGTTACAATGTGATACATGTGCATTTGTGAACTTATCATTTCTGAGAACGCATGCTGTACAGCGTGATTACCAGTAAATACCACATTAATGCAATAAATGCTCAGAATTATGTCCGGCAACCTCAATGCATTTGGCAATACGTGTAACGACATTCGTCTCAACAGCGAGTAGTTCGCCTTCCGGAATGTTCGCACATGCATTGACAATGCGCTGACGCAAGTTGTCTGGCGTTGTCGGTGGACCACGATAGCAAATATCCTTCAACTTTCCCTACAGAAAGAAATCCGGGTACGTCAGATCCGGTGAACGTGCGGGCCATGATATGGTGCTACGACGACCAATCCACCTGTCATGTAATATGCTATTCAATACCGCTTCAACCGCACGCGAGCTATGTGCCGGACATCCATCATGTTGGAAGCACAACGCCATTCTGTCATGCAGTGAAACATCTTGTAGTAACATCGGTAGAACATTACGTAGGAAATCAGCATACATTTCACCAATTAGATTACCATCGATAAAATGGGGGCCAATTATTCTTCCTCCCAAGGTCGCTGAAGTTACACTTGTCGCAGCCATCGTGGATTTTCCGTTGCTAAATAGTGGATATTATGCCGGTTTTACGTTACGGCTGTTGGTGAATGACGCTTCGTAGCTAAATAGAACGCGTGAAAAAAATCTGTCATCGTCCCGTAATTTCTCTTGTGCCCAGTTGCAGAACTGCACACAACGTTCTACGTCGTCGCCATGCAATTCCTGGTGCATAGAAATATTATACGGGTGCAATCGATGTTGATGTAGCGTTCTCAACACCGACATTTTTGAGATTTCCGATTCTCGCGCAATTTGACTGCTACTGATGTGCGGATTAGCCGCGACAGTAGCTAAACCACCTACTTGGGCATTATCATTTGTTGCAGGTCGTGGTTGACGTTTCACATATGGCTGAACACTTCCTGTTTCCTTAAATAATGTAACTATCCGGCGATCGGTCCGGACACATGGATGATGTCGTCCAGGAAACCGAGCAGCCCGTTGGGCATTTTGATGACAACAGCCATACATCAACACAATATCGATCATTTCCGCAATTTGTAAACGGTCCATTTTAACACGGGTAGTGTATCACGAAGCAAATACCGTCCGCACTGGCGGAATGTTACCTGATACCACGTACTTATACGTTTGTGACTGTTACAGCGCCATGTATCACAAAGCGAAAAAAGTGGTCCAATTAAAACATTAATATTACTTTACGTACTACACGAATATGTAATAAAAAATGGGGGTTCATATTTAAAAAACGCAGTTGATATGCGTTTGACCTATGGCAGCGCCATCTAGCGAGCCAACATAGCGCCATCTGGTTTCCCCCTTCAAGCTAGACGAGTTTCGTTCTTAGTAGTTTTTTCGTTTGATGCTTATTTCGTGAGATATTTGGCCCGCTCACTATCAATGGACCACCCTGTATATTGAAAGTGTCAAGTAAAATAGGTAAATTAAAGAAAACTTAGATTGTCCATCAATCACAGCTTTTCTCGAAAAGTAATGCGGAGCTGAATACTGCAAAAATTTCACCAGTATGCCCCTAAAGATTATATCTCTCCTCAAAAATCATGGTGTAGTCGAGGATCAGAACACTATTTGGGCATTACAACTGAGGTTGGAGAACTCTATTTCTTTGTATTAAGTTTTCCGTTACCAAGGGCTACAAGCAGATAAAGGCATATTATGCAGATACAGGCAGAAGATCAGCTATTTTCTAGTTCCATTGCGAACTATGAAAGAATTTTAAGTTTTTAATTTATTAATGTTGTCCATAACTTCCTTTCGCTATTATTGTTCCGGTGTAACGATAAGCGCCGGCACGAAGACGATGAAGGCAAGAGCAAAGAGGGCTTTGAGACGACGGCAGCCAATAGCACGCTGACTAATACGTCACCACAGCAGTGAGCGGCCTCTATAAGAAGAGAACAGAAGCGCCGCTACTGCCGAGCCTCGGCCGGTCAGTAGAATAAGGACACTAGTACACACGGACTTGTGATCCATATCCATTACTTGTATGGAAATTGTATCTAGTGAAAGACTGTGACTTTTTGCGTGTCGCCAATCTCTTGTAAACCAAAGTTAAGTATTGTCAATCTCTTACTTTATAGTAATAAAAACCATTTATGTGATTTGCTTCAATTGTTGTTTAGCTATCCGAGAAAGTGACATCCTTTAGGCACCCTCTAAGAGAAGAGTGGGCAGGACCCCACAGTTATTATTTCCTACAAATTATAGACAAATAATAAGCTTTTCTGTGGAATATGTAGCGTTGTTTTTCTTTAATTATTTCAAATGAAAAACCCATGTTTTAGTCAAATATGTATGTTTACTTTATAACGGGAATTTGAGAAAGATTGAGTTTTTACTGATAAAAATAAAACAATGCTCTTTCAAGAAATTCAAACGAATACGAGTAAGTTAGATAATAGGCAAAATATGACATTTACAAAGAACAAATACATGAAAACAGTGAAAATTTCAATAATGAATTAATGCATCCGCCAATATTTATTTTTCAATCTGTCCATCAATACTCGTTCGATACTGTGTTTATGAGTTGACTCACTTCACCAGAGACAAATCATTAAAAGACTATACCAGTCTTTCAGAAACGACAGAACTTACTACCAAACTGTTTTTTTAAAAAAAAATTATTTGAAAACCAAAAATTTTAATACCACTCGTATGGCACATATGGGTTTTATATCTGGTTACCAATAAAAAAATAAAAATACCTGTTCAGTTTTAGCCGGTCGGTTTTTTCTATTCGTATCGCGGACCGGACGCGTTTCGCATGCGCGTAGGTGTAGTTGAGCCTAGCGTTTTATAACATCCGCATGGTGTGTCGACGACGCAGACTGGAGAGAAGAGGCCGAATTGAATACGTGACTGTTGTTCGGAGCCCGTGTGTCAATACGAGACTGCCGATGTCCATCCGCTTATCGGGGACTGACAAGAGCTTCAAACCTTGTGTTCGCGCAACGTCGCTGAAGTGCTACAGGCGTGGAAATGTCTGCCCACAGTCCGGTGGCGCATGCTGCTCCGGCCGGTCAGAGTGGCCGAGCGGTTCCAGGCGCTTCAGTCTGGAACCGCGCGACCGCTACGGTCGCAGGTTCGAATCCTGCGTCGGGCGTGGATGTGTGTGATGTCCTTAGGTTAGTTAGGTTTAAGTAGTTCTACGTTCTAGGGGACTGATGGCCTCCGATGTTGAGTCCCATAGTGCTCAGAGCCATTTGAACAATACTGCTCCGTGAACTACATGCGTGCAGTCCTTTATTTGCGATATCTTTTAGAGCCAATGAAAGATTTTTGTACATGCAATACACTTGTCAATACCAAACATAGCCAACTGCCACCAGACGGCCTTGCTTCAGGATCAAAGTGAAAACGTACAGGACGGACCTTGAAAGTAAAAGCCATTTACTTATATTTAAATTTCGCAGCTCAGGACAGAGCATCACGAATGCAGGACCTCAGAACTCATAGTTTTAGTTTCAGTAGCTGTAAAACTGTGGTCGAAGACAGTCAACAATTGCTTCGAGAATCGGTTTCCGCCAACTTTGAAATACAGGCTTCAATTCGATTTTTGATTGCTAATGGATCCACAGCCGCCAAATTTCGTCAGGAGTTTTGGCTACTTTTTGGATCTACAGTGGTGAGTAAAGGACTAATGGGACGTACTTGAGAGTTAGGGAGTTTTGTGCGGGGAGAAACATAATAAACAACATTCCTACCCTAACTTACGTATCCTCCCACATCCCCGTTAGGCCAACATTACATAAAGCGTACAGAAAACGCTATCTTCGTTTAACCTTTATAGATAAACTGAACTCCACGGTACCAACAGATGAATAATTCCTGAATTGATGTCGAAAAACTCACGTGACCTACATTGCTAAATGAAAGTCCGCGATACTAACCAGAAATAAACCATTATCTAACAAACCAAAGAAAGCAAGCGCTCATTCATACCTAATTCCGTTAACGTTAACTTAAGTGCACATGTGAAACATAATCCTTAACACCAAATAAACATATGGCATACTCCTCAAAACAAACAAACAATATATTTACTAATCAACCAAAATCGATCGTCATACAAAACAAAATCTCTAGACTAGCGCAGCAAAAAGAAAAACGCCGCCATTCAATAACGAACAGAACACTAGAAAACAGAACAAAATACAGCCCATCTGTCTCACCAATTACTCCAAAAACCCAACCTCCCCAAACCGCAACCCGTCCACCAAAAGCGACCTATTCACCAACTAACGCTTACCCTCAACGCAGAACACAAGTACAAATAAAATTAACACAAATTATTAAATCCAATAAGCATGACTAAAATAAAATCAAAGACATAACAAAAGTACAAAACTACTAATAATCCAAACCTTATAACAAAGCACATGCCACTGTCAATGTTCAGTTGCAACCACACACTAATATCAACACAACTATCAAGTTCCGAAATATCGAAATTTAACTCTAGACAGCGCCGCCACACAGTGCCGAACGCCCTCTACAAATACATTATATTTCAAATACGCACCCCAGTCATGACGTCACACAGCTGAATGTAGTTACGTCACGAATCAAAGCCGAGGCTTGGTACCATTGTTTCTGTTGATCCAATGATGCTGAGACGTTGAAAGTAGGGCAGAAATGAGCGTGATTAAGAGCAGAGTCGCAAATGAAATGGTACAGCAAGTGGATCAAAACCTGCCATCAGATCGATTACTGACAACTTGTGCTCAGGATGATGAATTTTCTCGTGTTGGACATACCACTATTTACACGAATGTTGCAGAAAAGCTCAGATATCGGATATTGCTTGCAATATGGGGTACCGAAAATGCTTACTGACCAACATAAAGAGCGAAGTGTATCACACGGACAGGCGTCCTTGTACCGCTATCGACGAGATATAGATGATCTGTTTTCCCACTTCGCTGCGTGCGGGCAGACATGGATATTTTACGCTAACGCGGAAGCATAACAGCAGTGTATGAAATGACGCGATTTAACTACGCCAGAAGAGAAAAGCTCAGAAGTCGTTATATTGACGTTTTGTAGGATTAAAAGAGAGTACGGCTGGTAGATTTAATGAAACGTGAGTCAACAATTACAGCTGATGTGCACTGCAGTGTTCACCAAACTGAAACGTACCATCTAAAATCCACAACCTGCCGTCTGAGACAGTCATACCGCACGACAACGCGAGTTCACAGGGAACGGTTGATCGTACCAAGGATAACATTCAACATTTCCACGGACATACTACATTCCGCCCTACAGCCCAAACCTCCCACTATTACCTGTTTTTGCGCTTGAAAGAATGATTTGGTGGACAATGGTTTGAAGATGACGAGGAAATGTAAACTAAAACCATCAATAAAATTTTTTTTCCAACAAACTCCCCTTAATTTTTGGATACACATCATATCGTGGTAAGCTGCTGTGGAAGTGAGCAGCAAAAAATGGTTCAAATGGCTCTGAGCACTATGGGACTCAACATCTTAGGTCATTAGTCCCCTAGAACTTAGAACTACTTAAACCTAACTAACCTAAGGACATCACACACACCCATGCCCGAGGCAGGATTCGAACCTGCGACCGTAGCGGTCGCGCGGTTCCAGACTGTAGCGCCTAGAACCGCTCGGCTGCTCTAGCCGGCGTCTGTTGTACAGCCATGCCTAGACGGTCAATACCGCGGTTCGGTCGCGCCCGCATTATTAGTTTGTGCCAGGAAGGGCTCTCAGCAAGGGAAGTGAACCAAAGCGATGTTGTTCGGACATGGAGGAGATAGAGAGAGATAGGAACTGTCGATGACATGCCTCGCTCAGGCCGCCCAAGCACTACTACTACTACAGTGGATGACCGCTACCTACGGATTATGGCTCAGAGGAACCCTGATAGCAACTCCACCATATTGAATAATGCTTTTCGTGCAGCCACGGGACGTGTTGCGACTCAAACTGTGCGCAATGGGCTGCATGATGCGCAACTTCACTCCCGACGTCCATGGTGAGGTCCATCTTTGCAACCACGACACCGTGCAGCGCGGTACAGGTGGGCCCAACAACATGCCGAATGGACCGCTCAGGATTGGCATCACGTTCTTTTCACCGATGAGTGTCGCATATGCCTTCAACCAGACAATCGTCGGAGACGTGTTTGGAGGCAACCCGGTCAGGCTGAACGCCTTAGACACACTGTCCAGCGAGTGCATCAAGGTGGAGGTTCCCTGCTGTTTTCGGGTGGCATTATGTGGGGTTGACGTACGCCGCTGGTGGTCATGGAAGGCGCCGTAACGGCTGTACGATACGTGAATGCTATCCTGCGACCGATAGTGCAACCATACTGGCAGCATATTGGCGAGGCATTCGTCTTCACTGACGACAATTCGCGCCCCCATCGTGCACATCTTGTAAATGACTTCCTTCAGAGTAACGACATCGCTCGACTAGACTGGCCAGTATGTTCTCCAGACATGAACCCTATCGAACATGCCTGGGATAGATTGGAAAGGGCTGCTTATGGACGACGTGACCCACCAACCACTCTGAGGGATCTACGCCGAAACGCCGTTTAGGAGTGGGACGCTCTGGACCAACAGTGCCTTGATGAACTTGTGGATAGTATGCCACGACGAATAGAGGCATGCATCAGTGTAAAAGGACGTGCTACTGAATATTAGAGATACCGGTGTGTACAGCAATCTGGACCACCACCTCTTTATGGTGGTACAACATGCAATGTGTGGTTTTCATGAGCATTAAAAAGGGCAGAAATGATGTTTATGTTGATCTCTATTCAAATTTCCTGTACATGCTCCGGAACTCTCGGGCCTGAGGTGATTCAAAACCTTTCTTGATATGTGTAGTTTCTCAGTCATTAGGACTCTCTCGGATCATCAATAATGGATTGGATGTATCCTACTTACGTATTCTGCCATAAGTAAAAGGTCAACACTTTTGTATAACTCGGTATTATTCAAACACAAAATGAACTAAGACTCTGGCCAGCCATATACAAGTATGGTCAAGTAATCAGTTGGATCTTTCTTCAAGCCGAGATGTCGTCGGTGCAATGTAAGGCATTGTTTGTTGGCAGTATGTGACACTGGCTCTTCTTCTTGTAGCTGCGTAAAAAATGAAACTGGGCCCACTATGTTAATTTGTATCCTCTTTCGGTAATTATACTGTGCCTGTGTAATGCCATATACCTACTCCGCCCGTCCACACCAAACGTACGCCGAACCATTACATACTTTACGACCATTTCTCAACAAAAAAAGCCACAGCGCGACTCTCTCTCTCTCAAAACACACTTTAGATTCTGCTCTGCACCGAAAACTGCTTGCGCATCCAGCGATAATGGAACTGCCAGTTTACTATACTCTCTGGTAATTCATCGTCCTGACTAAGCCAGCGTGTCAGCTTGCAAGTAACATTTATTTAACTTTACAATGAGAAAACGTTCCATTTTATCATATAAACATTAGTACACTCATGTACAAATTTTGATTCATAGAAAAATACCTAGAAAGATAAAATTGCAAGGAAAAACCTTGGTAGCCCACAGAGTAGTTGTGTTACAACTTCTGACAAGATTGATACTGTCTCTTCAGTCCAATAACTGATCTCTTATAGAATTTCTTCGTTTTTTCCCCCACTGGCTCAGAGAGGTTACATGATTTCAAATTAATAGAATAAAATATCTCAGGGATTTAAATGTAGTACATCATTTGCCGTTCTCACTGTATAACATTGTCGTTTCGACAAGGTAGTCCACATTGTACTGTGTCTTGCAGATCAATGAAAAGCAAGTAGCACATAGAAATATGTTCTTGAGCGTAGTGTGTAGAATAATATTTCTAACTGAGCGACAAAAACTTGATGGGAAATTGTAAAGCTGGCACCTTATAACGTTCCTTTGTCTCGTTCTCGGAGAACTGAGGCGCCGTGCGAAGTCCCTGCAGCGGCCGGAATCCTCGCACTTTCAAATGGTTCAAATGGCTCTGAGCACTATGGGACTCAACATCTTAAGTCATAAGTCCCCTAGAACTTAGAACTACTTAAACCTAACTAACCTAAGGACATCACACACACCCATGCCCGAGGCAGGATTCGAACCTGCGACCGTAGCAGTCCCGCGGTTCCGGACTGCAGCGCCAGAACCGCACGCCCACCCCTCGCACTTTCAGCGATGTGCGGTGCGCGAGAGAGAGAGTTTATGCAGCGTATTGCACCAGTGAATTGCAAGCAGACGTTTACCGGCGGACGCGGATCAAGTAGTGTCATTGTTACTCTTACAAAGGATCCTTAATAAGCGGCCGTCAACTTGGTTTACACCCTTGAGAGAGGGCTAAAATTGTCAGTACTCCCACACGAATAGTGAATGTCCTCTAGGAGTATAACTGCTGTCAGAAACGCGTCTAAAGCACTGGATAACACTCGGTGCACTGCACCCGACTGGTTTCTCGCAACTTCTGCAGATATGTGCACGAAGACAAAACACTTCGCGGGTCGAAAGACCAAAAAGCACCCTGCAGCCAGGAGTGCTGCGCCTGACACTCAGACTCCTTGAGTTACCAAGAACTGCAGCCTCCAGCTTCACCTAGATGCCGTACACGAAGATATCAATACTGTGATTCTATTTCATCAGTAAGAATGGCGTAAAACCTAATTCTTAAATAAATGTGTGGAGAGCTGAACTAAATGTTTGAATTGTTTGGATATAACTCTGGCTGAAAATATATCAACTGGGCAGAAAATATTATCCCGACATGCTGTAAAACTCCGCCTGCCTCTATGCTATCCAGAAGTTTCGGAGCATACAGAAGTGGACAGAAGTACTCAAATCTGTGGATGTGCAGCTTTAACTGTTGAATTAATCGACACAGAAGAGGGATTGTTTATTATTTCGTGATTCCATTGAGGCGTTATCGTGTGTCTCGAACACATACACAGTACACAAATTTTAAGAATACGTTAGTATTATTCAACGCTAGCTTTTTCCCACGACTTATTCCTCGTGATCTCAAACCTGCGTGTATTTTGAAAAATCGTGGAGCTTATTAACGGCGAGAAAAACTAACATAAAAAAGTGAACGTTAGGGTGTCAAAAGGCCGCATTAGTAAAGA
Organism: Schistocerca cancellata; assembly: GCF_023864275.1. Taxonomy (NCBI): domain Eukaryota; kingdom Metazoa; phylum Arthropoda; class Insecta; order Orthoptera; family Acrididae; genus Schistocerca; species Schistocerca cancellata. The sequence goes on along the minus strand of NC_064626.1, from coordinate 1,113,720,902 downwards.
ATTGATGTGTTTATAAGCACAAGTACAGATATTTGGAATATGAAATCTCAACAGGCCTGGTTAGGGGAATAATCTAGCGTTGTATTTAAAGAAATTACGAAAATTAAAGATTCTTTATATACAACATTTGATTTTTTCCTCATAGGAGCCATTATAAACAAACTACATGAGTTGTTGACCCGCGAGCAAGCTACGTGTTATCCATGTGAAAAACAGTTCGTCCACACCGACATTGGACTGTTGATGACTGGAAATTTGTTGCCTGGTCGGACGAGTCTCGTTTCAAATTGTATGGAGCGCATGGACGTGTACGGGTATGGAGACAACCTCATGAATCCGTGGACCCTGCATGTCAACAGGGGACTGTTCAAGCTGGTAGAGGCTCTGTAATGATGTGGAGCGTGTGCAGTTGAAATTGTATGGGACCCCTGAAACGTCTACGTACGACTCTGACAGGTCACACGTACGTAAGCATCCTATCTGATCGCCTGCATCCATTCCTGCCCATTTTGCGTTGCCACGGACTTGGGCAATTCCAGCAGGACAATGCGACACCCCACATGTCTAGAATTGCTACACAGTGGCTCCAGAAACACTCTTCTGAGTTTAAACACTTCCGCTGCTCACCAAACTCTCCAGACATGAACATTATTGAGCATATCTGGAAGATTTGCAACCTACTGTTCAGAAGGGACAGCCCTGCAGGATTCATGGTGTCAATTCTCTCCAGCACTATTTCAGACATTAGTCGAGTCTTTGCCTCGTCGTTTTACGGCACTTCTGCGTGCTCGCGGGGGCCCTACATGATGTTAGGCAGGTGCACCAGTATTTTGCTCTTCAGTGTATTAAGATGCGACACCACTTTAAGGCGAGTTCCATTACACAGCTTTGTAGGAGTTAAGTTTTGAAGCAGCATAGTGGGAATACCGACTTTAAGGGCGATGTCGTGTGGGGAGTCCGAAAGCTGAAGCAGACGCAGCTGACAGCAGCTGGCATCAGTAGTCCTATCCCTTTCCTTTCTCTCCCTCCACCTTCATTTTAGATAAGGTGTTAAAAAACTCTACCAGATAAGTGGTAGCATCCGTCCGGTCCGGAACTGTATTTATGGATTGATATACTACCTCGTTCCCCTCAATTTTTTGCAAAATTCTCTCGTTTATAACAGCCGCTTGATCATTTTTGGGCGTCAGTATTACTCATTCTCAACATGAAGCCAAGAATTCTCGTGACGTGCTATTTGGGATACATCTCCATAAACGAAACGAATAATTTTCTCCGCCGAAGGAACAACTACACTAAGGCTCTCTGGCAGAGTCACTAACCACTTCGTTTCGGGCAATATGCTGTCACCGATTCTTAATAAAATTACCACCCAATTGAGCCCTCATGTTCTCCATCGGACCCAATTTCTGTACACGATATCAAAGCACGGAGCGTTTGAGACATGCGCTCACCCTGTCTGTTCAAGTTCCTCGAGTTATAGCGGGTAGAGTCTGGCGGAAATTACCACAAAATAAAATAGTGACGCCTCTCATAATGCGATCGTTTCGCAGGATCCACATGGATCCCATAGCATGGATACATCACCGGACTGCTCCAATACCTTGGTTTATTTAGTTTGGTTTTATAAAACTTCTACTGTCCCGTTCTATTTTCTTCGAATAAAATGAAATGATCCTTATACGAAACGGAGTCAGCCCACATCAAAAATAAATTTCACCAATTTTACTTATTTTCATGGGCAATTCACGCTTGACCAGAAATTTGATTAAGGCAAAATTGTTTTCCCAAAAAAGGCTCTTAAAGGTACCTAAGGCAGCTTTCGTGTACCTCATATAGATTCCAGTTCCCCAGTACTGACCCAGTTAAAGAAAGCACACTGTGTTTATAGATAACTCGCTTTCTAGACCGCATATTAAGATGAAACATGTACCAGATTTTACGTTAGATCTCCAACAATACAACTGTGAAAACCGCATCCAATTTCGTGCGATAGATTATGCGTGATGGACGTATAAACATACTGACTGACAGACAGACAAACAAACAAAACTTCTAAAAATAATTATTTTGGCTTCTATTATTGTTATAAACACCCCGCATATTAAGTTTTCTTAAGTATCTCGTATGTACAGACATCGGTCTGGTACAATTTTATTTCACACACACACACACACACACACATATATATATATATATATATATATATATATATATATATATATATATATATAGGGTGATTCAAAAAGAATACCACAACTTTAGGAATTTAAAACTCTGCAACGACAAAAGGCAGAGCTAAGCACTATCTGTCGGCGAATTAAGGGAGCTATAAAGTCTCATTTAGTTGTACATTTGTTCGCTTGAGGCGCTGTTGACTAGGCGTCAGCGTCAGTTGATGCTAAGATGGCGACCGCTCAACAGAAAGCTTTTTGTGTTATTGAGTACGGCAGAAGTGAATCGACGACAGTTGTTCAGCGTGCATTTCGAACGAAGTATGGTGTTAAACCTCCTGATAGGTGGTGTATTAAACGTTGGTATAAACAGTTTACAGAGAATGGGTGTTTGTGCAAAGGGAAAAGTTCTGGACGGCCGAGAACGAGTGATGAAAATGTAGCACGCATCCAGCAAGCATTTGTTCGCAGCCCAGGAAAATCGACTCGCAGAGCTAGGAGAGAGCTGCAAATTCCACAATCAACTGTATGGAGAGTCCTACGAAAAAGGTTAGATATGAAACCTGAACGTCAACTACCCGAGGCGATGGACTGGCCGCCAGGCATCCCGTGACAGAGTACTTCATCACTGGCCTCCAAGAAGCCCTGATCTTACCCCCAGCAATTTTTTCTTATGGGGGTATGTTAAGGATATGGTGTTTCGGCCACCTCTCCCAGCCACCATTGATGATTTGAAACGAGAAATAACAGCAGCTATCCAAACTGTTACGCCTGATATGCTACAGAGAGTGTGGAACGAGTTGGAGTATCGGGTTGATATTGCTCAAGTGTCTGGAGGGGGCCATATTGAACATCTCTGAACTTGTTTTTGAGTGAAAAAAACCTTTTTAAATACTCTTCGTAATGATGTATAACAGAAGGTTATATTATGTTTCTTTCATTAAATACACATTTTTAAAGTTGTGGTATTCTTTTTGAATCACCCTGTATATATGATTCCCCGTAACAACGTTACATTACCTTATGACACAAGTATTCAGACGTGCTCTATGACTATGATACAGCAGTGAATGCATGGTGGAAATCTTGACGTTTGTACCTTCAGCACTCGTTCTTCTCTTCTGTTATACAATACCCAAGCAAGCTGAGCTGCGAATGGACACAGTCCACATTTGGCGAAAAGGAGAAGAGACGACCCAACAGTAGAGAACAGTCATCTTGCGTATGCTTGAACAAAATAGGACGTATGAAGAAATGGGAGGAACTGTACACAGAAATCCGTCCACTGTGTGGTGTGTCATTGAACGCTATAAAACAAGGAATACCATAGTAAACTAGCCTAGGGCAGATGCTCTGCCAAAAATTACTTCTAAAAATAAAAGACAAATTCTGAAAATAGTGAATCAGGATCCTAGAATAAGAGGTAACAGAAACTAGAGCACACTTGGAAGAACATCTTGGAAACGTGGTTTATGAAAGAACAGGCCGTAGGGTTCTGAACACTACTGGGTACAATTTCAGAACACCGAGAGGAAAATCGTTTGTAAGTAAACACGAAAAAACTGTTAGTAGGTGCCAATGAGTGTGTAACAAAGGAAAATGAGTTGTGGGATCGTTCTTATGGTCAGATGAAAGCAAGTTGAAAGGTGAGGAGGCGGAAGAATAGAGTGAGATCCTAAAAATATGGAAGCTACGGTCAAACATAAGGAAGTGTAGCGCAATTGTATGGGGATGTACTGCGTCAAGTGGTGTGCGTTAGCTAGCTGTTATTGATAGCAGCATGAACGATTTTGTTTACAAGAATATGCTGCTAGACCATATGCACAGAAGCGCCGAAAAACCAAGTTTTGTAAACGACTTTTATTTCTTACAACAACGATCCTAATCATATCTCTGAAGTTGCTAGGTTATGGTTCACCTACAAAACACACCATACACCTAAAACACGACTTCTATCACCTGAGTTGACCCCATCGAGAACATCCGGCAAGAATTGGAGGACATAATCAGGAAACATAACATCACAAGTGAAACAAGACTGATAAATGTTAGCCGGCCAGTGTGGCCGAGCGGTTCTAGGCGCTTCAGTCTGGAACCGCGCGACCGCTACGGTCGCAGGTTCGAATCCTGCCTCGGGCATGGATGTGTGTGATGTCCTTAGGTTAGTTAGGTTTAAGTAGTTCTATTTTCTAGGGGACTGATGACCTCAGATGTCAAGTCCCATAGTGCTCCGAGCCATTTGAACCATTTGATAAATGTTATTTTGGAGGAGTGGAATAATACTGATTTGGACTTAACCAGCAAGCACGTACAATGGCAGCAGTTATTCACAGGAAAGTTATCACAGCGAAATACTAGCTTTGAATACTTATGTCCAATTGGTGGAAGAACATTTTTTAGTTTTCTGTGAGAAAATCTGTTTATGTTTAGTGTAAGTAAATACTTGCGACATTTAAAATGAAATAAAGATCTGTTAAAACCATAGAAGAGATTTATCTATTTTACTTTGTACAGCATGCAGTTGACGTTGAATACTTCTGTCCACTTCAGTTTTTACATAGGACGTGGAACATAGATATAATCAAACACGGTACTAGACGGTTAGAAGAAACCATGAATGTTCCAGTGCGCTAGATCTTCATCATCTGTTTGGCCATGTCAGTGCTCCGTACATCCAGCTAGTTTGGTTTCGTCCAGATAATTTACTTGGCTATTACACGCTGTATTTACTTCGCTGGCGCGTGCACCCCATTTACTTCTGATCTGAGATTAAGTACCTATCATATGATCTTCATCGAACACAAGGTCTGGCTTACTTAGTGTTCTACTTGTGCAATATAGAAACATTGGCAAACACCTTCTCTGATGCTGCCGTTTGCCTCTTGAATAATTAGCTATCCTGCACTCTGCGAACAACTCTGTTCCGTTGCTTTCAAAAAGAAATTGAAACACTTCCTCCTGCCTCCCTCAGAAGATTTCCAGTTTTCCCTCTTTCAAACAATAAAGCAAAAGACCCCATCCTCTCCCATTCACACTTCCTTCTCTTTTCATTTCTCCAAAAAAATGGTTCAAATGGCTCTGAGCACTATGGGACTCAACATCTTAGGTCATAAGTCCCCTAGAACTTAGAACTACTTAAACCTAACTAACCTAAGGACATCACACACACCCATGCCCGAGGCAGGATTCGAACCTGCGACCGTAGCAATCCCGCGGTTCCGGACTGCAGCGCCAGAACCGATAGACTACCGCGGCCGGCTTCATTTCTCCACCATATCACTTTCTTCTCCCATATTTCCGTTAATTTTCTTTTATCGCGTTCCACTTTTTCTCCCTGTTTACTCCTTCTCTTACGTCCATTCCTGCTAGCCATCATAGGTTATATATGCCTTCGTGTAATTTGTCTGATTGTTCTGTTTTCATGAGTAAATGCAAACTGTTTTTATTTAAATTTCTAATGTTGTAGTCTATACTAGATGTAACTTATGAATTGTTTATCGTTTGAATGTCTTATACAACAGGCAGAATGCCTGATTAGATGTAAGAGAGGGCCTGTTGGTTCAAACCTTGCCAGGGTGAATAAATCAGACGTTCCCAGAATCTGAATGCAGACGTTTTCATCGGTCATCCTCTTCTGCCAATAGTACGAGGTCTGTTCAAAAAATTCCGGAACATTCGTAATTTCGCACCAATGGTATGTCGGAGCGAAATTCAGTTGGCATCCCTGCACACGCTTTTGTTTGATGTATAACTGCCGGAAGTTTCATTGTTGTGTATTTGTTAGTTATTGTTCAGTGCTGTATTGAATAGAAAGTCGTGTCGCACAGTTTGCTAGTTTCCAGATGGCGGATTTAGTGGAGCAACGCGTCTGCGTTAAATGTTGCGTGAAACTCAAGAGAGCCTTTACAGCGACACATGAAATGACGCAGGAAGCCTACGGTGATGAGTGCTTAAGCCGTACTCGGTGTTACGAAGGGTTCACATGGTTTAAAACTGGCCGGACGGAAGTTCCAAGATGCCTCTCGTTTAGTACACCCTTCGACGTCTACCGACGACGCTCATGTCAGGAACGTCAACGAAATTTTTCGTTCCAATCGAAGACTGACTCACCGAGAGACTGCAGAAGAACGTAAAATTTCAGTTGGATCATCCCATGAAATCCTGACACAGCACCGTGTTGCCGCCAAGTTTGCCAACGGCGCATGAGTGGAGACCAGAAAGATCTTCGTCTCGCAATCTGTGAAGAGCTTTCGGATCGCACAAATGAGAACGAGATGTAATTTTGTCATATGATGATATGGTTGGTGACCGTGGCTGTTGTTTGAAGACAAATGTTGATGGTGTTGAGACAGCAAACAGCCACAAATTTATTTTAAGTTCCTTTATTCAAAAGGTACCGTTACCGGTTTCAAATCATTACAATTCATCGTCAGGCGGCTTTCATGCTTTCATCAGAACAAGTGGTTCCTTAAGAGAGTCGTAACTGATGCTAGACGAACCTCGTTGAGAGGACGAAGATTTGCAACGATAGACGAGTAAAAGAAAATCTGCGGTCCAGCAGAGGCGTACCAAGACTGCTTCCGGAAAGGGGAACTGCATTGGGAGCGGTGTATCAGTTGTGGAGGAGAGTATTCTAAAGGAGACCATGCACAATAAGTATAAGGCAAGCGTAGAAAAATTTTCTGGACAAAGTTCCGGAATTATTTCAACAGAACTCGTATACTTCTCTCAAAGGTGTTGCCTCCTGCCAAGACTTCTGGCAAGTAAATTTCCATCTTAAATAGTGCTGGAGAATACCCAATGACCTGGGAATGCCTCTAACAAGAACGTAAAAGTAGCAGAGTCGGATCGCAACATTCAGCCTGCGCTACAGCTTCAGGTGGACCAGAGGAACGTACCCCTCAGACACAGAGTGACATATCTTTGTCTGTGCTTCAGGTCCAAAGCAGCAGACAAAGCGCCACCTCTAGTTTTGGCGGCGAGGGGAAAACCAGACGCTGACAATTGTGCAGCTCGTCGCCCTAGCGCGCGGCCGTATATTGGGTCAGACTCAAAAGGAAATAAAACCCCTGTGCCAAATCCGAATCATCTGATTTTGCCTCATAACCCCGTCCTAATAGGCTTGATACCTTCGATGAAATTAAAAAGAGAAGAATTTTTTGCCTGTTCAGGTTTTAGAGCCTTCGGCTCTTTCTTACTTCGAAACGAGAACTAGGCATATAAAAAACTGTTACAAAACATTGTTTACCAAGCTTCTTAATTTCAACGCCTACTTGTGACGCCAGTTACATACAATTCCGATATATTATTATGAGGATAATTACAATTACGAACTCAAGTAATAACGGCAAACAATCAGAATAATATTAATTAGTTTAGCACATCTGGAGCTGTGTTTCATATCATCAGAACCATGACGAATAATGACAGTGCAAAATATTGAATTCGCAGTGATAGAAAAAGCAGGGTGTTTCAGTAGAGGGCTGTATAGAAGAAAGGGAATGAAAGTGATGACGAGAAGGAGGGGTGGGTGGGGGGTGGGGGGCGAGAGGAGGTTACACTGTTTGATCTACAGGCAGTTATGTGGAAGATATAGCCATTGAGATTGAGGGTGGACCGGTAACTGCCTTTCGAAGCCAGAAACGAGTGTAATTTCTCTGAGATTTTGTGGAAGATCGCTCCGATGTTGGGCTCCAAATTGTAATACAGGGTGTAACAAATAGGTCTGGTCATACTTTCTGGAAACATTCCTCACGCATAGAGAAATAAAATGTATTATATGGAAGTGGGTCCGGAAACGCTTTATTTCAATTTTAGAGCTCACTTTTTTCCTCCTCATAATCATGAGAAACATGTAGAAACAGACGTACCACCATTACGTGAAATGTTCAAAATATCTTGTTGGTTATGTTTGGTTATTGTGAGCAAGAAGTTGTAATTCTTAGGTTTACGCCTTTGTTTGTTGTTCCAATTGAACGATCGTAATGGTCACGTACGACTAACCTCATTGCTCAACTAGCATCAAGCAAGCAGTATCAACTGCTTGGTGTTGAACACTGACTGTGCAAGCAGGTAGCATCAACTAACTGTTTAACGTTCATCACGGAATTAGTTTCCGGTACAGTGCAACGGAAGTGTACTCAAATGCAAAGTTGGCAGACACCCACTTGTTGTACGGAGTAACAGATGGTAATGGCCGTTGCGCTCAATGTTAGTATCGGAAGAGATTTCCAGAACGTCAGTATCAATTGATCGTCGTTTTCGGGAGTACGAAGGAGGCATAGAAGGACGAGGACACCTCAACTGGAGGAGGAACATCTGTGTTTAATTGGCGTCAAACCTAGTGTCAGCGTAAGACAATTAGCTGCAATTAATGTTGACCACATGGCTGTCGGGGTAGTGAGTGCTAGGTGAGAACATGCTGCAACCGTACAATGTACAGCGAGTGCAGGCACTGCCAGCAGCAGATTTTTCTGCAGGGGCACAGTTCTGCAGATGGTTCATTCAACAATGTGTGAGTCCTCACTTTAGTGCAAAGAGCTGTTCACGGATGAAGCTTCGTTTCAAAATACATAATTAATGTGTTGAAGAGTTGTAGAAACTCAGCTCCAACGAGGAAATAAAAGCGTCTCAGCAGCTATGTCCATGCAACATATTTTCTTCCTCTACATATGAGGAATGATTCCTGAAAATTTGGTCATATCTTTTTCTGTTGCATTTTCTCCTGTCTCAAAATAAATGAAGAATCTAGTCTTAATTTGTCTTCTCCTGGTAGATGTCAATGAGAGCGGACGCAAAGAATGGCGCGCTTACGTCTTTGAACCATATTTCACAATAAAACTGCTGAATGTTACAAAACAATGGTTTGCTCTACATCATTAGTTTGATCACTAACCATTTTATGTTCTACTAACGAGGAGAAAGTATAGTATTCAGGCAAGCAATCAGAAGATTGCTCCCGCCAATCTCAGGAATAGTAACAGCAGAAAAATGAGATACTATACGAAGTGCATTCAATATATAATAACTCCGATTTTGTTTCCTCGGAAAAATAGACAGATAGACATTATGAAACTTCTGTTACTTGTTGACGTAATTTCCTTGCACCCGTACACATTTTTCACGACTTTCACGCCGTGATTACATGGCTGATGCGAACGCATCTTTAGGAGTCTAGCGTGACCCTTGAAAATCGCAGATGCAATAGCGGCACGGCTAGTGAATTTGCGACCGCAGTGTGTGTGTCTCTCAACGTTGGAAAAAGCCAAAAGTCGCTAGGGGCTAGCTCAGGCGAGTAGGGGCCATGAGAAATCACTTCAGAGTTGTCACGAAGAAACTGCAGCGCCACGTATCGAATATATTGCTTCCCCCTACTTATACCTCCCGAGGAGATCACGAATGTAAAATTAGAGAGATTAGAGCGCGCACAGAGGCTTTCAGACAGTCGTTCTTCCCGCGAACCATACGCGACTGGAACAGGAAAGGGAGATAATGACAGTGGCACGTAAAGTGCCCTCCGCCACACACCGTTGGGTGGCTTGCGGAGTATAAATGTAGATGTAGATGTGATATACAGGAGCGTTGTCATGGTGAAAGAGTACTTTTCAGCCTTTTCTCGCCGTTTTCAACGCATTGCTGGAAAGAGCTTCTTTTTTCAGAACATCGTGGCAGGATGCACGCAGTGAGTAAGGATTACACCATCGCTGTCCCAGAACATAGCCGCCACCTTTTTTCAACAGAGTATTACCTGCAATATTTTTGGTGTCAGTGAGTGTGTGCGCTTCTATGAGCTGATTGGCGCCTCGTTTGAGGGTTTAAAAACAGCATTTGTGTCTCACACATAGATGAAAAGAAAGTCCCATTCATTTGATCATCAAGCATCGTCATTGGACTGGCTACATGCCACGCGCGCAGGCGTGTGGTCGTCCGTCAGCGTTCGTGGCACCCACCTGGAGGAGACCTTTCACATTTACAGGTCTTCGTGCATTTCGGCGATCATCCAAAACTACTTTCTCCAGACACTCAATCACGTCATCAGAGCGGCTGATGCGAGGCCGTGATTGTCTTGGTTTGTTGACACACAACGTTCTGCTTCTTTTCAACTACCGCACCCGTGAACGTACAGTAGGCAAACCCCTGACACGACCACCACACGTCCTAGTGAGCTGGAGATGAATATCAGACGGTGTCACACCACGCAAATGGAGAAAACGAATGATTACACGCTGCCCTTGTAATGAAAACGTCGTCATTTTAATTGTCATAAACATTCCTCATTCACGTCGCTGCCGCTAGAGTTGTGTGTGCCGTACAGTGCTTAGGGTTGTAACATCGCCCTTAAAAACATTGATTTTGAGACATCGATGTTCACACGACAAAACATTCAGGTTAAAAAAATATCGCTTTTAAAAGCGATACATCGAGCTTTTTACGATGTTTCTATATATTTTACAGTTATTAGAAAACGCATAACGAAATGATTTTATTTTTAAGTAGCACAATAAAAGATCGTAAGTTGCGTGATCAGAGAGATTTTAAAACACAAAGGAACTAACTATTCCTTTACAAATCCGCCTAACATTAAGTTACATTAGGCGCAGTGACACTGACTGATGGGATGATTAACTATCTTCATATAAGTCAGATTGTAAAACTAAATAAAATGTATCTTGCAATAAAAATTAATTTTTTATCGTTTTTATTCCTTCGAATTTAAGAAATTTAATGTAGAATTTAGGAAAAGAAGCTCAGATAGTCTATTCCCAAGAAATCTTTTTTTTTTCTTTGGGTGATGGTCGCCACGGCCTCCGAAAACTCTTGGCAGAGATGTGACGACGACGGGAAGATACACCTTCGCAATTTTTGTAAGTTTTGGGAAAAGTTACTTCATGGCCTCCCACGTTTCAATACTGTCCGTTTTTATTGGTGTAACAGGAGACGACAGGTACCTCTGAGAGTCTCATTTTCACTAATGTTCCTAGCAGTTGTTGGTCACTTACTTGTCATGTCTTTGTGTGCCAACTGCTTGTGGTATTTCCAACTGTCAGACTGAAACTTCTTTTTCGGAGTCACTGGATGTGTCGTTATTGATTGTAGGTACATTAAATACCAGTACATATTTACTTAAGCAAGTAATTACCATGGATTCAGCAACGGCATCTTTTAAGTGCTGGAACTTGAATCTTGGATGAAGAGCTGTTGAAATTGCCAGAATGGTCGGTTCAGTGCAGTGTTTTGCACCATCAATGAATTTAGTTATGTGCAAAACAAGGGATAATCTTCTCAAACATGTCCCTACTGACGTTCATAACAACGCTATCATTGTCTGTGATTATAGCTGAAACTTTTTAAGTTGAAATATTCCACCAGAAGAAAGTAACTGTCACATTTTTAGTGATGTACAGTGGACATGCAAAATAATGTGAACAGTGGTAGTAATGGGATGGTTGTGTTTTACGATCAACAACGCAGGGAAGGCACGTGTCACGCTGGACTGTGCGTGTTCAGTACGGGCTAGGCATCAGTGCATGTTGTTTACGAGTAGTGCACATTATGTAATTGCGTTCAGAGGCCGATGTCGACGTCCAATATAAGACCTAACAAAATTCCAGAGAGGGCAGATTGTGGGAGCTCCATTAGCTGGAGCATCAGTAACCAGGACAGCCAACGTATTGAATGTTTCAAGAGCAACTGTTTCAACAGTCATGACACCCTACACAAAACATGGAAAGACATCATCGTGTAAACGTAATAGTGGCCGTAAATCAAAACTAAATGACAGAGATCGTGGTACGGCTAACACGAATTGTGTCTAAACAACACAAAACTACGGCGGCTAAAGTGACTGCAGACCTCAATAGCCATCTTCGAGACCCCATATCTATCTACACTGCCCGCCGGGAACTCCATAAAGCGAATATTCATGGACGAGCTGCTATACCGAAACCATTAGTAACGACAATCAACGCAAAGAAGTATAAATACTGGATGGCTGATGAGTGGAAACACGTTTTCGTTATTTCCAACATCGGGCCGGGTTTGCGTCTGGGGAACGCCAAAAGGAGGTTACAATCCTGATTGCTTGATTCCAACGGTTAAGCATGGAGGTGAAAGCGTGATGGTGTCGGCAGCCATCTCATGGTATTCAGCTGGTCCCATCATTAATCGAAAAGGCTGTGTTACAGCCAACGATTATGTGAACATTTTAGGTGATCAGGTGCATCCCATGATTTAAATGTTGTTCCCCAACAATGATACCATATTTCAGGACGATAATGCACCCATTCACACAGCCAGGACAGTACAACCGTGGTATGAGAAGCATGCAACTGAACTGCAGCGTCTTCCCTGGCCAGCACAGTCCCCGGACATAAACATTATCGAAAGCTGGTGAGCGGTATTGGAGTGCAGACTCCGGAACAGATTTTCCGCCTCCCTCGTCACTACAGAAATTAGAGGAGGTTCTGATCGAAGAGTGACATAGCATTCCACTGCAGACATACAATCACTATATGCCATTATTCCAAGTAGAATCGCACCTGTATTACGGGCAAATGGGGGTCCAACCCCGTATTAATAAACCATTGCCAAGTAAGTACAGGTGTTCACATTATTTTGCCTGTCCCCTGTACAGCAATGTGTGGTGTTCTGTCAGCTAAAAAACAGCTAACGTTCCGCTAGAGAGTTGAGTATTGCCTACAAAATGAATAGTAAAATCTACAAATGAGTCATTTTGGATTGTTTCTGTCCAAATATCGTAGGTGGTGCAATAGGTTCGGCATTCTTTTAAAAATATCACTCGTTGCCTCATACGTATCGTCAGCCCTGGTTTATACTGGTTCTCGACTCGATACCTTGCACAAGGGGTGCTGGGACAATGAGAACCTCTTGTATTATACCCAGTTATTGCAGTACATAATTCAATGGGGACTATTTGAATTATATGATAATCATGTACGTGTAAACTTCATTTTTACTTACTTGCTACTTCAAAATTACAAAAACCGTGAGGACAGCAATAAATGTAGCACTGCATACGAGACTCGACGCGTCGAAGGCTTAAAATACACGAACGGACTGCATGATTCATTGGTGAACGATGTCGATATTTTTGGATTCTGTTGTCGATGCATCGGCTATCACCATTCAAGAGAACGATGATAAGCTCGATATTTATGGAAGAAAACTCGATATTTTCAAAACATCGATGTATCGTTTGCATCCCTAAGTACTACCACCTCTGCCACGCATTCGCAACGACAGCATGCGTATATTAAAACACGCTGCATGTGTCTGTTTCCAGTTCTGAGAAAAAAAAACGAAGATCTTATAACTTGACTGCGCCTCGTATAACACAAATGATAGTTTCAAGAAGATGGTTGTGTTATGTACACTCCTGGAAATGGAAAAAAGAACACATTGACTCCGGTGTGTCAGACCTACCATACTTGCTCCGGACACTGCGAGAGGGCTGTACAAGCAATGATCACACGCACGGCACAGCGGACACACCAGGAACCGCGGTGTTGGCCGTCGAATGGCGCTAGCTGCGCAGCATTTGTGCACCGCCGCCGTCAGTGTCAGCCAGTTTGCCGTGGCATACGGAGCTCCATCGCAGTCTGGTAGCATGCCGCGACAGCGTGGACGTGAACCGTATGTGCAGTTGACGGACTTTGAGCGAGGGCGTATAGTGGGCATGCGGGAGGCCGGGTGGACGTACCGTCGTATTGCTCAACACGTGGGGCGTGAGGTCTCCACAGTACATCGATGTTGTCGCCAGTGGTCGGCGGAAGGTGCACGTGCCCGTCGACCTGGGACCGGACCGCATCGACGCACAGATGCACGCAAAGACCGTAGGATCCTACGCAGTGCCGTAGGGGACCGCACCGCCACTTCCCAGCAAATTAGGGACACTGTTGCTCCTGGGGTATCTGCGAGGACCATTCGCAACCGTCTCCATGAAGCTGAGCTACGGTCCCGCACACCGTTAGGCCGTCTTCCGCTCACGCCCCAACATCGTGCAGCCCGCCTCCAGTGGTGTTGCGACAGGCGTGAATGGAGGGACGAAAGGAGACGTGTCGTCTTCAGCGATGAGAGTCGCTTCTGCCTTGGTGCCAATGATGGTCGTATGCGTGTTTGGCGCCGTGCAGGTGAGCGCCACAATCAGGACTGCATACGACCGAGGCACACAGGGCCAACACCCGGCATCATGGTGTGGGGAGCGATCTCCTACACTGGCCGTACACCACTGGTGATCGTCGAGGGGACACTGAATAGTGCACGGTACATCCAAACCGTCGTCGAACCCATCGTTCTACCATTCCTAGACCGGCAAGGGAACTTGCTGTTCCAACAGGACAGTGCACGTCCGCATGTATCCCGTGCCACCCAATGTGCTCTAGAAGGTGTAAGTCAACTACCCTGGCCAGCAAGATCTCCGGATCTGTTCCCCATTGAGCATGTTTGGGACTGGATGAAGCGTCGTCTCACGCGGTCTGCACGTCCAGCACGAACGCTGGTCCAACTGAGGCGCCAGGTGGAAATGGCATGGCAAGCCGTTCCACAGGACTACATCCAGCATCTCTACGATCGTCTCCATGGGAGAATAGCAGCCTGCATTGCTGCGAAAGGTGGATATACACTGTACTAGTGCCGACATTGTGCATGCTCTGTTGCCTGTGTCTATGTGCCTGTGGTTCTGTCAGTGTGATCATGTGATGTATCTGAACCCAGGAATGTGTCAATAAAGTTTCCCCTTCCTGGGACAATGAATTCACGGTGTTCTTATTTCAATTTCCAGGAGTGTATTAGTATAAAAATGATTTTGCTATGTTGAGGACGAATATTTCTATTATGCTGTACAAACCGTCTAGATCGCTTAACATATTACTTTATTTATAATGCCTTTTCAGCTACTGCCATCATCAGATCAAAACTTAGAACTTGTAAAACGGCTTTCAGTGTCGGTCAGTAAACACTATGCCTAGGTGCGGCGGGAATTGACAAGAGGGCACCACAGTCTGCTCCTCTCTGCACGTATCCATGATAATTGTTTGAAGGTAGGGGCGATTTGCTCGACAAAATAAACGTCACAGGTGTATCTCACAAAAGCGTTCATTATCGATTTCATCCTTCATGAGTTCTCATATGAAAGCTCTTCAGCAAGAAAATCACCATATTCAAGAATTGTGAGCTCTAGCGATTCTAGGATTTTAGTTTTACGTTCGAGAAGAATATTTTTATTTATCTGTAGTGCACGGAGACTTGCTGACGCCTACTTATAGACTATAGTTGCGAGTTCAATCTAAGTAATGGTCCAGAATTATGGTCAAATTTTTCTAGAGAACAAAAGCAACCATTTAGGATTGTAGCTCTCAGGTGAGACTCCAATTTATTTACACGCACACACACACACACACACACACACACACACACACACACACACACACACACACACGCTCCAACGTTAAATTTCGAAATAGAATTTCAGAGTTACTTTATAAACTTACTGTGAGAACCTGCAGCCGGTAGTAGAGTTATCATTCCCCTAGATCATCATCATCATCATCATCATCATCATCATCATCATCATCATTTAAGACTGATTATGCCTTTCAGCGTTCAGGAGGTTCATGGTGTGGGTTCCTGTAGTCATGTCCTAGTTCATGAACCACGGGCAACGTATGAGTGGCCAAGTAAGTGGTCCCGACAGTCGGGATACCAGTTACTTTGGAATAAGGCTGGGCATCTCGGACATATTCTGAGTCGTGGTCACCTTTGTGCTCATACGGCAAAGACTACCAAATCCACGGGTTAGTCCCTCAGCCGTTAGGGGCAAAACCCAATGGGACTCGGGGCAAGTAAGGCTAGCAACCTGCTTCCCTGGTACTTTAAATATGATGCTGGCAACAATCAGAGCAAAATGCCTCGGACCTTTGGAGGTGACGGAGTCCCACCTCTAACTGACAAACCAGGGACTCCTAAGATACGACTTGGCAAACAAATGGTAATGAGACGGGGAGCTATTAATATCAATGGGGGCTACTCTGGGAAGAAGGTACAGCTGGCAGAGGCTGCAAGTAAGATGGGGCTGGACGTTTTAGCTGTTAGTGACATTCGGGTAAGGGGTGAGAAAGAAGAGGAAGTGGGAGAATACAAGGTCTACCTGTCAGGAGTCCAAGCAGGAATAGCACAATGGGGTGTAGGGCTTTACATCAGGAAAGAAATGGAACCCAGCGTAGTTGCAATAAGGTATGTAAACGAACGACTGATGTGGATAGATTTGACAGTGTCTAGCAAGAAAATTAGGATTGTGTCAGTATATTCGCATTGTGAAGGGACAGATCAAGATAAGATGGATAGTTTTTATGACGCACTCAGTGAAATTCCCCTAGATAGGATACAAAATAACATCATGGCTGGTTACTGTCTTGGGTGTCCTGTTTTGGAACGGAAACATGTAATTTTAGTTTTACCTTCTGAATACGGCCGGGAGGCGGTGTGTTGACCACATGCCCCTCCACATCCGCATCCAGTGACGCCTGTGGGCAGAGGATAACACGGCGGTCAGTCGGTACCTTTGGGCTTTCATGGCCTCTTCGGATGGAGTTTAGTTTAATTGTTATGCCTCTACGCTTAGTTTTATGTCATTCTGTATATAAAAACCAGTTCAAATGCAATGCCTATATTTTCCAGAATTTATTGTGCATTGCCTCACTTTAAGTAGAATGATTTATGAATCTACATATGTCTCTGAAGCTCTCCTCGTTCTATTGTACTATTTAGCATTTACTGTCATTCCCCCCGTCTTAAGCACAATAAATTGAGTTAGTTCTATAGTGTGATCCAGTGCCTAGGTGATAAGAGTAGAAGAGTTCAAATGGCTCTGAGCACTATGCGACTTAACTTCTGAGGTCATCAGTCGCCTAGAACTTAGAACTAATTAAACCTAACCAACCTAAGGACATCACACACATCCATGCCCGAGGCAGGACTCGAACCTGCGACCGTAGCGGTCGCTCGGCTCCAGACTGTAGCGCCTAGAACCGCACGGCCACTCCGGCCGGCTACAAGAGCTCATCGTGGATAATATTAACTATTTTAACTGAAGCAAATCACTTTGTCCACCATAGTCTGTCGAATTAGACAATGAAAAGTAACATTCTTAAATACTTTCGGAAGTCTCCTTAAACGCTCTTCCAAGACATACTGTAAACATCGACCATTGCGTGAAGAAATCTTTCCCATGGACCTAATACTTCACCTGCAAGAGATGGGATTAAGAGTGTCCATTGAAACTGAATGCCACGTCAGATATTTAGCTAACACAATAAGTCATTGACTAACACTTGAGATTTAAATGTGGGCAATTGCGCTGCCCAACTGAAAACATGTGTAAGAGAACGTGATTTCTGTTTGTAGTCCGGTCGACGATACAGCGACAGCCTCAAGCCAAGGAAGACAAGTGAATGCCCTTTTCAAATGAACAGTGGAACCCAGGAATTTACCTATTTTTAGTTACAAAAGATAGGTCAGGTAGCTCTCCCCAATACGTACAAGCTGCCCGTGGTCAAGGACACCGTTGACAATACGTTACGCCTCGACCACGCCCCCTGTTTTCGCTGTATGGAAGCCAATTGTGAGAACATTGGGCTCTTCCTGGTGCGGAAGAACAACCACCACAGTCGGGCGAATGGTCAGAGACGGGGCCAGTTTCTTGGGACATTCTGCTGCTCAGCTGCGCGAGACCGGTAGGCAGGTACTAGAGCTTTGTGAGCGTTCCCGAGAACGGGAACAATTACCGACAGGGAGCGTTACCAGTGTAGGACAGTAGCGCATTGAGCAACGCGCGTTCGTCGTCCATACTTATTGGCGTATGCATTTCATAAAACAGAGCAAAAATATATTAAAAAGAACATAGAGCGTTCATGATGACCAGAATACTGTAACGGAAGATAACAAAGAGGAGGCTGAAATACTGAATTCGATCTTCCGAAGTTGTTTCACCGCGGAAGATCGTAACACCTGCCTCTCCTTTCAATCGTCGGACGAACATCGAAATGGCAGGTATTGAAGTAACCGCTCGCGGAAATGAAAAGCAGCTACAATCGCTTAGCAGTGGAAAGGCTTCAGGACCAGATGAGATACCTATAAGATTCCATGAAGATTATGCGAAAGAACTTGCTCCCCTTCTAGCAGTAATTTATCGTAGATAGTTTGAGCAACGAAAGATACCTAACGACTGGAAAAAGCGCAGATCATTCGCGTTTGTAAGAAAGGCAGGAAGACAGATCCACACAATTATAGACCTATATAGCTGACGTCAATCTGTTGTAGAATTATGGAACATGTTTTACGCTCAAGAATGGAAAATGAACATCTCCTCTATAAAAATCAACATGCATTCCGCAAACAGAGAACCTGCGAACTCAGCTCGCTCTGTTCCTCCCATGAGATCCACAGCGCAGTGGACCATGGCGTTGAGGTTGATGCCGTGTTCCTTGATTTCAGTAGGGCATTTGACACCGTCCCGCATTCCCGTTTAATGAAAAAAATACGAGCTTACGGAGTATCGGAGCAGACCTGCGATTGGATTCAAAACTTTCTTGCTGATAGAACTCAACACGTCACTCTTAACGGAACTAAATCGACAGATGTAAAGGTAATATCCGGAGTACCAGGTAAGTGTAATATATATATATATATATATATATATATATATATATATATATATATATATATATATATATATATATATATATATATGATCTAGTAGAAAGCGTCAGAAGCTCTTTAAAGGCATTCGCAAATGATGCAGTTGTCTATACCAAACTAGCAACGCCAGGAGATGGTAAGAATTTGCAGAACGACCTACAGAGAATAGATGAATGGTGCAGACTCTGGCAGTTGACCCTAAACGTAAATAAACGTAACATATTGCGCATACATAAGAAAAGAAATCCACTACACTTATAGCTACACTATTGATGACAAACAGCTGGAGACACCGTCTGACGCAAAATATCTAGGCGTAACTATCCAAAGCGACCTTAAGTGGAATGACGATATAAAACAGGACTCAGATTCAGATTAATCGGAAGAGTCTTAAGAAAATGTAATTTATCCACGAAAGAAGTGGCTTCTTCGCCCGATTCTTGAGTTTTGTTCATCTATCTGGGATCCCTATCAGGTAGGACTGATAGAGGAGACGATAAGATCTAACGAAGAGCGGCGCGTTTCGTCACGGGATCGTTTAGCTGGCGAGAGAGCCTTACGGAGATGCAAACAAACTCCACTGATAGACGTTCCAAGAGAGACGTTGTGCATCGTAGAGAGATTTACTATTGAAATTTCGCGACAGCACTTTTCAGGAGGAGTCGGACAACATATTACCTCCCCCCACATACATTTCGCGTATTGACCACGAGGAGAAAATTTGACAAGTTAGAGCCAATACAGAGGCTTACCGACAATCATTCTTCACTCGCACTATTCGAGAGTGGAACAGGGCTGGAGGGATTAAATAGTGGTACCGAAAGTACCCTCCGCCACACACCACTAGGTGGCTTGCGGAGTACGATTTAGATGTAGATTAATTGCAAGAGCTATTCGCAAAGGAAGGTCCGATCGAGCGCGAAAAGGAAATAACAGTGAAAATACGATGAAGCTCTGCACAGGTGTGATGGGTAGTGTCTCAAGTATGACCGTCGATCGCGTCACGTCGCTCTTTTTAGTTATGAACGCACAGTGAAGACGTAAAGATGCCCAGAAAATAGTGTCTTTCGCCAAGTATGGTTGCCCGCCGGGAGATTTCGCCTGATTTCATGCAGCCCACATGAAATACACTCCTGGAAATGGAAAAAAGAACACATTGACACCGGTGTGTCAGACCCACCATACTTGCTCCGGACACTGCGAGAGGGCTGTACAAGCAATGATCACACGCACGGCACAGCGGACACACCAGGAACCGCGGTGTTGGCCGTCGAATGGCGCTAGCTGCGCAGCATTTGTGCACCGCCGCCGTCAGTGTCACCGTTTGCCGTGGCATACGGAGCTCCATCGCAGTCTTTAACACTGGTAGCATGCCGCGACAGCGTGGACGTGAACCGTATGTGCAGTTGACGGACTTTGAGCGAGGGCGTATAGTGGGCATGCGGGAGGCCGGGTGGACGTACCGCCGAATTGCTCAACACGTGGGGCGTGAGGTCTCCACAGTACATCGATGTTGTCGCCAGTGGTCGGCGGAAGGTGCACGTGCCCGTCGACCTGGGACCGGACCGCAGCGACGCACGGATGCACGCCAAGACCGTAGGATCCTACGCAGTGCCGTAGGGGACCGCACCGCCACTTCCCAGCAAATTAGGGACACTGTTGCTCCTGGGGTATCGGCGAGGACCATTCGCAACCGTCTCCATGAAGCTGGGCTACGGTCCCGCACACCGTTAGGCCGTCTTCCGCTCACGCCCCAACATCGTGCAGCCCGCCTCCAGTGGTGTCGCGACAGGCGTGAATGGAGGGACGAATGGAGACGTGTCGTCTTCAGCGATGAGAGTCGCTTCTGCCTTGGTGCCAATGATGGTCGTATGCGTGTTTGGCGCCGTGCAGGTGAGCGCCACAATCAGGACTGCATACGACCGAGGCACACAGGGCCAACACCCGGTATCATGGTGTGGGGAGCGATCTCCTACACTGGCCGTACACCACTGGTGATCGTCGAGGGGACACTGAATAGTGCACGGTACATCCAAACCGTCATCGAACCCATCGTTCTACCATTCCTAGACCGGCAAGGGAACTTGCTGTTCCAACAGGACAATGCACGTCCGCATGTATCCCGTGCCACCCAACGTGCTCTAGATGGTGTAAGTCAACTACCCTGGCCAACAAGATCTCCGGATCTGTCCCCCATTGAGCATGTTTGGGACTGGATGAAGCGTCGTCTCACGCGGTCTGCACGTCCAGCACGAACGCTGGTCCAACTGAGGCGCCAGGTGGAAATGGCATGGCAAGCCGTTCCACAGCACTACATCCAGCATCTCTACGATCGTCTCCATGGGAGAATAGCAGCCTGCATTGCTGCGAAAGGTGGATATACACTGTACTAGTGCCGACATTGTGCATGCTCTGTTGCCTGTGTCTATGTGCCTGTGGTTCTGTCAGTGTGATCATGTGATGTATCTGACCCCAGGAATGTGTCAATAAAGTTTCCCCTTCCTGGGACAATGAATTCACGGTGTTCTTATTTCCATTTCCAGGAGTGTAGCGGTCATGCATTTCCTTCTTCATGACAATTCTCGGCAGCATACTGCAGAGAAAACGAAGACGCTCCTGCTGCGTTTCCGATGGCAAGCCTTTGATCGCCCACCGTGCAGCCCGGACGAGGCTCCCTCCGGTTTTCATCTCTGTTCACATGAACCACTGGCTATGAAGACAACATTTTGGCATAGACAACGAGCTGCAGGCCATCGTAGAGAACCTGCGGAAAGAACAGGCAGCTGCCTTCTACGGCGAGGGTATTGGAAAGTTGGAACATCTCTATGACAAATGTCTAAGTCGCAGCGGTGACTATATTTAGAAGTACTGGCAGAAGTAAAACTGTGAGGACGGGGCGTGAGTCGTGCTTGGGTAGCTTAGTTGGTAGAGCACTTGCCCGCGAAAGGCAAAGGTCCCGAGTTCGAGTCTCGGTCGGGCACACAGTTTTAATCTGCCAGGAAGTTTCATATCATCGCACACTCCGCTGCAGAGTGAAAATCTCATTCTGGAAACATCCCCCAGGCTGTGGCTAAGCCATGTCTCCTCTGTATCCTATCTTTCAGGAGTGCTAGTTCTGCAAGGTTCGCAGGAGAGCTTCTGTAAAGTTTGGAAGGTAGGAGACGAGATACTATCGGAAGTAAAGCTGTGAGACCGGGCGTGAGTCGTGCTTCGGTAGCTCAGATGGTAGAGTACTTGCCCGCGAAAGGCAAAGGTCCCGAGTTCGAGTCTCGGTCGGGCACACAGTTTTAATCTGGCAGGAAGTTTCATATCAGCGCACACTCCACTGCAGAGTGAAAATCTCATTCTGGATTCCCTGGAATGCTTTTCATGTATGGCTGCACACTAGATCGAATCACCAGACCGACGTACAAGTTTGCAGCTGGAAGGCGTGAGATAACCACGAGGGTGTTTCTGCTGTCATACGACATCGCACCACAGACCATAGCTCCATGTGTAGGTCCTATCTGGTTGGTTGATTTGTAGATTAAAGCTAGTAAACTGCAAGATTAACTAGTCAACAGCCATTTTGCATCTTGCATGTGATACAACAACTAGTATGTATTTTGGTATGCAGAATCCGAATATACCTTTCAAAATGTTCTAGCACCTACCATTTTTGAGTTTTTAAAGGTTTTTTATTTTTCGTACTCAGTATTTCGCTTTTTTGCTATTCTTCTGTTTTGATGTTTAATTGTTTGTTTTTGATTTGCAGAGGAGAGCTAGAAGATCGACAAATCGTCAGTAAATGGATGGTGTGGTAATACAGTGGCGTGAAAGAGATCCGCAGTGAGTGTTTCCTGTGAAAGATAGTGCGAACTTTTTGTGTTTAAAACTTAAACTAATAAAAATGGCAACCAGTAAATCTCGTTGCTGTCCAAACCATCCCGACAACTTTTGTTATGTGTGTGGGAAATTCACTCCAAAAGCCCAAAAAAAACCAATCACTGATTTGGTGAAGAAGGCATGTAAGTTGTATTTTTATTGTCCGTTGGAGAACAAGATAAAAATTTTGCACCTCATATTACCTGCATAACCTGAACTACTACCTTAACCGAGAGGTTGAAAGGAAAACGCCAAGGCATGCCATTCGCTGTTCCGATGCTGTGGTGTGAGCCTAATGGTCATTATTCAGACTGTTACTTCTGCCTTACAAATATTTCTGGACATTCAAGCAAAACTAGACATAACATAAAATATCCAAATGTATCTTCAGTACATTTGCCTGTGACCCAAGATGAGGGGTTGCCTGTTCCTGTCTGTAGCTTGAAAGCCACGGAACCAGACGCCATGTCAAGTGAATCAGAAAGTATTAAACATAGAGAAGAGTACTGCCCTCAATATCATGACACTTCGCCTCAGCTCTTTAATCAAAAGGCACTGAACGATTTGGTTCGCGATCGAAAACTTTCGAAACAGCAAGCTGAACTCTTGGGGTCGAGACTGCAGCAACGGAACAAAGGGACAAAAAGATCCTGTTTCAGATCAAGAGATGCTTCCTACGCTCAATATTTCGATATGCAGAATTCAGTGTGTGTCTGTAGAATTGTCAACGGGCTGATGATGCAGCTAGGTCCCAAGGTCTGATGATGCAGCTAATCTACAGGAGTGGCGACTATTTATTGACTCCAGTAAGACCAGCTTGAAAGCAGTACTACTGCATAATGCCAATGCATTTCCATCGGTACCTTTGGCTTTCACAGTAGACATGAAAGAAATTTATGAAACCATGGCTTTGCTGCTAGAGACAATCAAATATAAGGATCGTGAATGGCAGCTTTGCTGTGATTTAAAAGTTGTTGCACTCCTTACAGGTTTACAGGCCGGACTCACGAAATACTGCTCCTTTTTGTTCCTTTGGGACAGCCGTGACACCAAGAACAACTATACTGTCAAGGAATGGCATATAAGGAAGTCATATGTTCCTGGAAACGTAAATGTGAACAATACCTCATAGGTTGAGCCCGATAAAATCATTTTGCCTCCCCTTCATATCAAGTTGGGCCTTATGAAGAACTTTGTAAAAGCTCTGGAAAAAGAAGGTGAGGCGTTCAATCACTTAAAAGAAAAGTTTCCCAAATTAAATGAGGCAAAGCAGAAAGAGGGTATATTTGTTGGACCACAAATAAGAAAATTGCTGAAAGATCCAACCTTCGATTCCAAACTTACAGATATCCAGCCTAGCTGGGATGTTAGCAGATATTTACATAAATCACGTAGAGCTGACATTTTTTAAGCTAACAGTCACATCAACAGCAAAATCATCTACTACAAAATATATGTTGATGATACAATTATACTTTGTGATGGCACCTATGAGGAAATAGACACACAGCAACAAATCTGAGTAACATGCACAAAAACATTAAATTCACCGTTGAACATGAGACCAACAACAGCATCAATTTCCTAGATGTAAAAATCACCAACAAAAACCATAAACACCATTTTGAGATTTATAGAAAACCAACATCCATTGAAGTATGTATCAACAGCTCATCTTGTCATCCAAACCAGCATAAGATGGCATATTTTAGATACACACTGAACTGCATACACAAAATTCCATTTGAACCAGTTAAAAAAGAAAAAGAAATCAGTATCATAAAAACCAAAGCCTCAAACAATGGATGCAGCCCTCTCATGATATACTATCACAAGAAATCCAAAAACCATCAGCCAACAAAACTGCACACCGGGCAACCATGCAACTTACACAAGACATAGTAGAAAACAGCAGAAAATATATTGCACTACTTTTCTTAGGGAGCATATCCTATAAAATAAGCAACCTATTTAAAAACACAAACATTAAAATAAGCTTCCATACAAATAACAAACTCCAACAGTTAGCAGTTCACAACCTAAAGAATAACAACCCCCCCCCCCCCCCCATACAAAAAATCTGACATGTACAAACTCAGCTGTCATAGTTTCCCCTCTTACTATATACGACAAACTGGAAGAAGCATCGAGATACGGTTCAAAGAGCATATAGATGCCATACGTTTGAACAACATGTCAAAATCCACATTTGCCATGCACAAAGCTACCAACAGTATGTACATAAAAGCAAATCACCACAAAAATCTCCTAAATTAACAAATCGAGTTAGCCAGTGCAGCCTTTCTTCAAAATTTCATTCACCTGCTTTCCAATTTAAAGTAAAAAGAAAAAAGTAAAGAAATCCACTGCTGTAATATTTATATATGCACATCCATTCCAACCCATTTATAGTGGTTTTAATGTATGCCGTAATATGTCCATAGATGAATATTTATTTATATGCGCCAATGTACACCATAATATTACATAATATCGCTGCAGTTACATTTTATAACTGACTGCTTTACTTGTTTATCTTATTTTTAATCAATTCTCTTTCAGTGTAAATAGTAAGTAATGTAATTTTAGCAATTTGTAAATTTATACTGTCACATACATGTTCACAATGAAATATCGCTGAGAGTGGAAGGCTTTGACATTGTTAAATGATTGTAATATCACCATCTTTGTGTACATACCTCCATGTGATGAAGCTTCTTAGTGTGTGAGTGGTGTTTTACATTATGTGCGTATATATAAACAAAGAAAGTGCATTATACATTTTTCGCTGCTGCAAGATGAAAAGTAACCTGCACTGGAACATAATGGCACGGATTCTTCGTCGTAAGTAACCGAAGCATCTTCCCTTTAATAATAATTCGTTTACATCAATTGAAAACGTTGTGAGGTGCAATTACAGTTGAAAAGACGTTGTCTTACATCTTGTTCTGGTTGTAGGGCACCACCACTCAAAGGAAGTTTCGTCATGGGGGGAAACAAAAGGCGACATCTAATATAACACGTGAACTAGCCACCTGAAGATGAACCTGTTTAAATAAAAAAAATAGCAGTGTTAAAAGTGGCTGGTTGCTGTAATCTTCTGTGTAAGAGTCAACCTATATAATGACTCCATTCGTCACGTACGCAAAGATCATCATCAGTTTCACATTTGATTGTTGACAGCGAAAATTTTTCGAGTGTTGAAAGTCGGAACTGTTCCATTGTGATGACTGCAAATTCAGTTGTGGCCCACAATCTCGTACTTAAGTTCCGTCGCGTGCAGAAATCCATTTCGGAAACTTAATTTTTGCTCTTCACTCAGATCATGCGGAACGTATCTGGCAGCAGCGTTTCTCATCTTTAACTTTTCATTTATGATTCTGTAAACTGGAGTGACGGACATTCTGGCCTCATATGCAATTTCATCGTAATTTTTTTCGTAGATCCGCTCTCAAAATGGTATTAACAATAACCTGACAGGTGTAGTCTGTTGCAGTTGATGGCCTTCCACTTCTTGTGTTGTCCTCAGTGCTTACCCGACCTTCACGGAAACGAACAGACCATTGTGATGCTGTTCTCCGATCCTCTACACTATTCCCACACATCTCTCGCAAAGCGTTGTGTCTGTAGTTCGTGGGCCCGCATCTCGTGGTCGTGCGGTAGCGTTCTCGCTTCTCACGCCCGGGTTCCCGGGTTCGATTCCCGGCGGGGTCAGGGATTTTCTCTGCCTCGTGATGGCTGGGTGTTGTGTGCTGTCCTTAGGTTAGTTAGGTTGAAGTAGTTCTAAGTTCTAGGGGACTGATGACCATAGCTGTTAAGTCCCATAGTGCTCAGAGCCATTTGAACCATTTTTTTGTAGTTCGTGGTCTAGTGGCTAGCGTTGCTACCTCTGGATCACGGGGTCCCGGGTTGGGAATTTTCTCTGCCCGGGGACTGGGTGTTTATGTTGTCCTCATCATTTCATCATCATTCATAAAAGTGGCTAGAATGGACTGTGTACAGATTGGGAAAGTGTACGGACGCTGATATCCGCGCAGTTGAGCGCCCCATAAACCAATCATCATCATCATCAAAGCGTTGTAAATTTGTGTTGGGTTCTTCCCATGTATTGATTCGATTTTGATGTAGGAACTCTGTTCACTACCTGACTGTTTCAGCCCCCATTTTAAAACTGTATTTCTTACGATACAGCCACGCGAATCAGCAAACACACATACGACCATCACGCCTGAAGTCTCACTCACAACTGACACGAATTTCAACTTATTCACGCCACCGTAACGGTTGCACATGCGCAGTGCGCAGGACTTTTGAAATGGCCCTCGTAACATGAGAACAGTGATACTTGAATGCTTTTCTGTTATTGAGCATTGCTCACGGTGAGCAGAGAAACCACA
Source organism: Schistocerca cancellata (assembly GCF_023864275.1). Classification (NCBI taxonomy): domain Eukaryota; kingdom Metazoa; phylum Arthropoda; class Insecta; order Orthoptera; family Acrididae; genus Schistocerca; species Schistocerca cancellata. The sequence goes on along the minus strand of NC_064626.1, from coordinate 1,113,693,754 downwards.
AGTTACAAGAAGTGAGAATGGACTCGTGATTCACAATGTCGATGTAAACTATCTTTACAGACCATTCTTTCATTGTAAGATCTTATGTAGTTGCAAGGCCCTCGATTCCGCATTGCCTGTGGATATGAATTGTGTGATTGCGGTGCGACAAAATGTGGTTTGGGATTCCCGCTGACGAAAACAGGAGTGGTCGCCTGAGATGAACAATGGAGCACTCTGAGTACCGTTAAGGAGCTGTAACTCCCTGAAGAGACAAAGCCTAAGCCGCTCAGCTCGAACACCCAAGTAGGGAGCGGGCTGCGGTATATTCGCACGTCTGAGAGGACCCGAAGCCGCCTGAAAGCAGCAAACCTTGTCAGTTAGGGAACAGAAGCGTTCCGTTCCTATCAGCTCTGCAGAATGACCTGCTGGTGGGTAGAAGTGCTCCCAGTGCCTAACGGTTCTTCTGCTGTGATGGGAGCGTGGGGCCAAAGAGACTACCACAGAGACGCGACACCGCGACGACAGTGAGGCAAACTGAACGCCTCTCCAGGACATGTTTCATGTTATCAAAACAAATGGGCGCGGTATAGGATAGTGGTAGATAATGTGGAAAATAATTACGAAATAAAATCCATCTGTTAATGTTCAGCAGTTACAGCGAGGGACGAAATTAGCTCTGATTGTAAACGACGAACACTTGATATACGTCGTCTTTCAGCAGTGACTGTAACACATGCGTACATACTTATACGGTAGCCCTACACGATCGATAGCGTGACCTTCAGAATGAGAAAACATAGTCTGAATAGTTAGTGTCGTATCAGTTTTCGTGTGGTTTAAAATATTCTTTACATGAGGTATACCCAACACGAAAAAATAATCAAGTATCAGTGGGATAGATGTGTAATCCACAAGGTGCGGAGAACAGTGTGTTCACATAAAAATGTTCTAGAAAAGTTTGTTTCTATATGAACTGCACGTAGCGTGTGGGTAAAATTGTATTTGAAATAAATGAAATAAAGGGTACTTTACCTGGGTCAAATACAGAAACTCCAACTCACGGGTCAGGTACAAGGCATAACCCAGCCAGCCAGTTAATATACAAGGAATCTGCTAGCTCATGGGTAAGTGTCTGAAATTAATACTAAAAAAACTACCTAACTAAAGTGTCAGTCACCTGAATCAGTTTATCGTCTGTTCACTGTGTAGATCTAAATGGCTACTCATGTACAAAAGGATACGAAAATTGTTTCCAAGGAGTAATTTAAACTTTGTGTACAGACGATTCACATAATAACTTGGAGTTATAATTTAAAACTAGTAACTACTTGCTTACAGGAAATTTAAACTTTAACAAAGGCAGCAGAAACAATTATTCGAGCAAAGGGTATTGCAGCTGCCAGTTGCTCTACAATACTCATACAAAAAAGGCTTAATTCACCACACTTTCCGTCCAGCAATTGGGTTTCCTGTCACAACAAAATCTAACGATTTTTTTGACGTTTCAGAAATGTTAAAAAAGTTTACTGCAAACATTTGTGAAGATTCTCCATCGTCACAAAGTTCTGGGAGAAAAGTTTACTGCAAACATTTGTGAAGATTCTCCGTCCTCACAAAGTTCTGGGAGGATCATGTGGGTTGAAGTATATGAAAAGGGGAAACTGCATAAAATAAGTTTTATTACACAAGCGCGGGCAACCTCAGAAATTTTTCCAAGAGGGGTCAACACTCATTATTTGGCAGTCTTGATAATAATTGACTCTACGAGTTTGAAAATGTCTCGTGGCCCAAGAACTGAATTTGACAAGAAGTGCATAAAACAAAAAGATTGATAGTTATGTACTTAGTATTTTAAGGTAGATTTCTTTGGTACAAAATGGCAAGTATATTTCAGTATTATATGCAAAGTACATTTTTTTGTGTTGTTAATATGAATATGGAGGTCACGCTTTTATTTAAAGATCTGAAATTATTTCCTCAGACGATTATGAAATAAAGCTAGAAAATATTCACAAAAATGCTTTATTCACGTATATTATTAAATTGAAAATGAAAACTCAAACTCTGAAACAGGAAAAAAGTCAGAATGCTTGAGAAAATCCTGTTAGATATCCACAAGACTTTTTCCCCTACATCATTTAGGGGAAATGACGGGATAGTTCCTTTCAAAATGACACGGCCGATATCCTTCCTAATTCCTACCCTCAACCCGATATTGCAAGCCGTCGCTAATCTACATCTACATGACTAGTCTATATCTACATCGACGTGATTACTCTGCAATTCACAGTTAAGCGCCTGGCAGAGGGTTAATCGAATCACCTTTAAGCTACTTTACCATTCCACTCTCGAACAGCGCACGGAAGAAATGAACTCTTAAATCTTTCGGTGCGAGATCTGATTTTTCTTATTGTATTATTATGATCTTTTCTCCGCATCTAGATGGTCGCCAACAAAATATTTTCATACTCTGAGGAGAAAGTTAGAGATTGAAATTTCATGAAAAGTTCCTGCCGCACCGTTATACCCCTTTCTTTTCATGATTCAAATGGCTCTGGGCACTATGGGACTTAAAACCTGAGATCATCAGTCCCCTAGACGTAGGACTACTTAAACCTAACTACCCTAAGAACATCACACACATCCATTCCCGAGGGAGGATTCGAACCTGCGACCGTAGCGGTCGCGCAGATCCAGACTGAAGCACCTAGAACCGCTCTGTCACAGCCGCCGGCTGTTTTCATGACTACCACCCCATTCGTGTTTCAAATCGGTGGCATTCTTTCCCGTATTTCGCGATAATACAAAACGAGCTGCCGTTCTGTGAGCTTTTCGATGTCCTCCATCAACCCTATATTCTGCGGATCACACACCACACAGCAATACTACGGAAGAGGGCGGACAAGCGTGGTGTAGGCGGTCTCTTTAGGAGACCTAGAGTCCATTATTCTGACAATAAATCGTAGTCTTTCGTTTGCTTTCCCGACAACATAGTCTGTTTGATAGTTCCAATGTAAGTTATTCATGAATGTAATCTCTAAGCATTTAGTTTAGATCTGTGGTGTAAGGGTAGCGTCTTTGATTAGTAATCATTCTCGGTTCCGGGCACGAACCCTGCCACCGCTTAAATTTTGACTAAAAACCACCAGCCGAACCAGAGTTTTATAAACTACCTTTTTCTATTGAATCTGTTTGTTGTTGGCTTTTTCTGTAGCTTGTCTTACATGAGTGTTCCACTTGAAATCGCTCAAACCTCGTATTCCTACATTTTTTGTCAGCGGCTGTTTCCAGCAGTTGATAACCGAAGAGGAGCAACAGTGATGCATAAAGATGAATATCGTTTTTCATGGAAAGTGTAGAGGAGGCCAGCGGATATCCAATGGCTGATAATAGTGACAATAATGATGTAATTATTTATTCAGACCTCTATGCGTCTCTTCCGTAGGGAACGTTAAGGTAAAATGAGGTAGCAGGATCTTGTACAGTAGGATTTAAGGAACAGCTTATCGCACACTGCATCACATAATGGGACGGAAGGAATCCTCAGCTTACGATACAGCAAAAAGTGCTCCCTGTCAAGCACTTTACGCTAATTTTGCTGAATACAGACAGTCAGCCGGCCGCTGTGGCCGAGCGGTTCTATGCGCTTCAGTCTGGAACTGCGCGACCGCTACGGCCGCAGGTTCGAATCCTGCCTCGGGCATGGATGTGCGTGATGTCCTTAGGTTAGTTACGTTTAATAGTTCTAAGTTCTAGGGGACTGATGACCTCAGATGTTAAGTCCCATAGTGGTTCAAATGGCTCTGAGCACTATGGGACTCAACATCTTAGGTCATAAGTCCCCTAGAACTTAGAACTACTTAAACCTAACTAACCTAAGGACATCACACACACCCATGCCCGAGGCAGGATTCGAACCTGCGACCGTAGCAGTCCCGCGGTTCCAGACTGCAGCGCCAGAACCGCTAGACCACCGCGGCCGGCAAGTCCCATAGTGCTCAGAGCCATTTTCTCTGCCTCGTGACGACTGGGTGTTGTGTGTCTTTCATCATCATTTCATCCCCATCGACACGCAAGTCGCCGAAGTGGCGTCAACTCGAAAGACTTGCACCAGGCGAACGGTCTACCCGACGGGAGGCACTAGCCACACGGCATTTCCATTTTTCCATTTATACTGACTTAACTTTCCCTTTTCCATAAACTTACTTTACAAATCTATTCTACAAAAATCCCCTTTGCCCATATCCATACTTCTTCGAAATGTTCCCACACTAAATCCTACTACATAACTCGTTAAACAATTATCTTCATGTTAACCTTAAACCACACTCACGCATCATTCATACTGCTAAAACACATTTATAACATTTTACATACACAAAAAGACATAATAACACTTTATGAAAATACTAGAACAGTTTATGAAAAACATTCTGTTACTTTAGTGCACTCTAGTGGGCACAATCGAAACTAAAATCACAGTCCCTCTGAAACTTCCTGGCAGATTAAAACTGTGTGCCCGACTGAGATTCGAACTCGGGACCTTTGCCTTTCGCGAGCAAGTGCTCTACCAACTGAGTACCGAAGCACGACTCACGCCCGGTACTCACAGCTTTACTTCTGCCAGTACCTCGTCTCCTACCTTCCTAAAGTTTGGAGGTACTGGCAGGAGGTACTACCTAAAGTTTGGAAGGTAGGAGACGAGGTACAGGCAGAAGTAAAGCTGTGAGTACCGGGCGTGAGTCGTGCTTCGGTAGCTCCGTTGGTAGAGCACTTGCCCGCGAAAGGCAAAGGTCCCGAGTTCGAGTCTCGGTCGGGCACACAGTTTTAATCTGCCAGGAAGTTTCATATCAGCGCACACTCCGCTGCAGAGTGAAAATCTCATTCTGGGCACAGTGCCTCTATCCAATATAGTCCTCTATCGGCTGATACATGAACTACGTGCGCGTCCAGTCTTGCGTCACCATCTGTCACTCTCCAGCTCTGAGACACATCTCCCACTTAACCGCCTCCAAGGCTGGATCGTTATACGGCGCTACGCCTCAAGTATTCAGTGATATGACACGAACTATTATTCGAATCAAAAAAACGTAGTAAACGTGAGCTCTAAAAATTTATTCCTTAACAACGTTGAGTTCTTCATCATGTTCGATATCTTGAAAGTAGAGTCTCCTACCGCAACCTCTTTGCTTTCCATACTCAGAAAAAAATTGTCTAGTAAACATGGCTCTAAACTGCATACATTAAAAGCTATGAGCGCTTGTGCAATAGAAGACATGTGTAACATAACAGCGAAGATGGAAAAGGGCTGATAGCTCTTAAGGTATGCGCTTTAGAGCCATTGTTTAGTGGACATTTTATTCTTGTTTCGGTCCATATTACCTCTTCTCAAAACATGGAAAGCAAAGAGCTGGCAGTTAAGGGGATTTATTTCCGATATGGAAGTGGTGCTCGTTGCTCTAAAGGTACACATTCAAAAGCCAATGTTAACGATACTTGTTTGCTTCGAATGATCGTTCTGCCATATCCCTGAATACTGACCATTCCTCCCGGGACATCCTGTGTAGAGAACAAGAGCGCTCCTATCACATCACACTTGCCTGGGGCACTCCTGATGATGCCCTTATCTCTGGTAAACACTCGCTGCCCGGGACTACGATCTGGGTTCTACTACGAGGGGTATTCAGTAAGAAATGCAATACATTTTTTTCTCGGCCGGTTTCCGTTGAAAAAATACGGAATTTGTTGTGGGACATTGTGGAATATTACTGATTCAGACTCTATAATTCATGAAGTTCCGATAGGTGGCGGAGCTATACATGGCTTTCAAAATGGCGTCTGATGAGTATAAATATCTGTGAAGTGAGCATTCGGATGCGCAGAACGAGAAATCTGTCCACATCATCTCCTGCTGCACAACGTCACGTGGTATAGGGACGGCGCATGTTAGTCCGTATAACGCTTAGCGTATTTTGAGTGTAATTACTTCGCAAGAACAGATAGACCACCTTCAGAAGTATCCTGAAACTTTGTATTGCATTTTATTGACATCTTAACAATTTTCTACCAGGAACTGAAATAGTTTTAAAGCTGTGAAGAGCAAGGGTACTGTGCTTTTTCGCCACAGTGTCAGCTCAGTTCCACTTTATTTACGAGGCGTGTTTTTAAGTAAGTACCGTTTCCCCACACCGCGGCCGCAGCACTGCGGTCGGAGTTCTGCGCATGTTCACTGGGTACCTACATCTGTTGTCTACCTACTGATGCCGTTACAGTCTGACTCTTCCTTGTTTACGTTGTGTAGTGAGTGTTTAAGATGCCTCCGATAATCGTGAGTCCCGCAGCTGTGAAGTACGGGCTGTTATAAGATTTCTTAGTGCTAAAGGCCTAAAAGCGATCGATATTCATCGTGAGATCTGTGCAGTTTACGGAGAAAACATTATGAGTGATGGAATGGTAAGAAAGTGGGTGAGAGCATTTAAAGATGGTCGCTCAAATGTGCATGATGAACAACAGAGTGGGCGTCCTTCGGTCGTTAATGAAAGTTTGGGGCAGGAAGTGGACAATAAGGTGAGAGAAAACAGACGCTTTACGATTTCCTCCTTGTGGGATGACTTTCTTAATGTTTCTCGCAGTGTTTTGTATGGCATTGTGACCGAGCACTTGAATTACCGAAATTTGTGCGCACGTTGGGTACCGAAAATTTTGACGGATGTGCACAAAACCAAACGTTTACACAGTGCATTGACTTTCCTTGAGCGGTACCACGACAACTGTGATGATTTCTTAAGCCAAATTGTTACGGGCGGTGAAACATGGGTGGCCTACGTCACACCAGAATCAAAGCAACACTCCATGGATTGGCATTCAGATTCACCCGTAAAAGTGAAGTTTAAGCAAACATATTCCGCCCGGAAAATCGTGTGCACAGTTTTTTTGGGGCAGAAAAGGAGTATTGCTTGTGGAATTTCTGCCTCGTAATGAGACAATCAATGCAGCAGCTTACTGTAAGACATTGCACAATCTGCGCCGTTCAATTCAGAACAAAAGACGTGGCAAGTTGAGCAAGGGCATCGTTTTGCTGCTAGACAATTCCCGTCCGCATGTAGCGAATCAGACCAAAGATCTCATCACATCTTTTCGATGGGAAACTCTAGACCATCCTCCGTACAGCTCCGATCTTGCGCCCAATGTTCCTGCACTTGAAGAAACACTTGGGCGGTCAGCATCTTCAAGACGATGACGAAGTCAAAACAGTGGTGATGCAGTGGTTAACAAGTCAGGCGGGAGAATTCTCATCATCATCATCATCATCATCATCATCATCAGCCAATTCAATCATTAGATGATGTGGCCTCTTCGAGTCGTGGATTCAGGTAGGCTTTCTCGCTTCCCGAGCGCGGGGTCCCGGGTTCGATTCCCGGCGGGGTCAGGGATTTTCACCTGCCTCGAGATGACTGGGTGTTTGTGTTGTCCTCATCATTTCATCATCATCCAGGAAAGTGGCGAAATTGGACTGAGCAAAGATTGGATAATTGTACGGGCGCTGATAACCACGCAGTTGAGCGCTCCACAAACCAAACATCATCATCATCTCTCTCTAAGATGTCATTAACCTTCGTCACAGACCAGATGTCATCTGCCCTTTTCCTGTCCTTTCTTGTATAGCCCAGCATTGATCTCTCCATGGCTCTCTGTGCTGTCCTAAGTTTCCCTTTTGTGAATGAGTTCAGTGTCCATGTTTCGCATCTGTACGTCATCACAGAAGAATGCATTGATCAAATACTGCTTTCTTCAGATTTACTGGCATTTTTGATCTGAATACTTTTGAATTCTTCCCAAATGCTTGCCAACCAAGCTTGATGCGTCGATAGATTTCTGGTCTTATGTCTCCCTTCATATTTATAATCTGGCCAAGGTAGACATATTCACTGACCTCTTCTAGTAGACTGTCCTTGACTTTCACATCTCCAGCTGGGACCCATTTGTTGGATATTGCTTTTGTTTTGGAAAGAATTCTATGAGGAGGGTATTCAAAAACTGGTACAACGTTATAACAAATGCCTCAATATTGACGGAAATTATGTAGTAAAGTAGATTAAGGTACAGGCTTTCATGTAAAAATAAAATTATTGAGATATCTTAGCACGTCTTTTTTTTTAATTTCAAAACGGCACTTACTTAAAAAACACGCCTCGTACTTTTTTTTTGGTTGTGGGAAAAGAAGTGATAGCCAACAATACCTTTTTAGGTTTTCAATTTCACTTATTCATGCTGTCGAATCTCCGTTCTAATTAATTACGTCACAGTGACACTGTACGAGGTGCATTCAAGTTCTAAGGCCTCCGATTTTTTTTCTAATTAACTACTCACCTGAAATCGATGAAACTGGCGTTACTTCTCGACGTAATCGCCCTGCAGACGTACACATTTTTCACAACGCTGACGCCATGATTCCATGGCAGCGGCGAAGGCTTATTTAGGAGTCTGTTTTGACCACTGGAAGATCGATGAGGCAATAGCAGCACGACTGGTGAATGTGCGGCCATGGAGAGTGTCTTTCATTGTTGGAAAAAGCCAAAAGTCACTAGGAGCCAGGTCAGGTGAATAGGGAGCATGAGGAATCACTTCGAAGTTGTTATCACGAAGAAACTGTTGCGTAGCGTTAGCTCGATGTGCGGGTGTGTTGTCTTGGTGAAACAGCACACGCGCAGCCCTTCCCGGACGTTTTTGTTGCAGTGCAGGAAGGAATTTGTTCTTCAAAACATTTTCGTAGGATGCACCTGTTACCGTAGTGCCCTTTGGAACGCAATGGGTAAGGATTACGCCCTCGCTGGCCCAGAACATGGACACCATCATTTTTTCAGCATTGGCGGTTACCCGAAATTTTTTTCGTGGCGGTGAATCTGTGTGCTTCCATTGAGCTGACTGGCGCTTTCTTTCTGGATTGAAAAATGGCATCCACGTCTCATCCATTGTCACAACCGACGAAAAGAAAGTCCCATTCATGCTGTCGTTGCGCGTCAACATTGCTTGGCAACATGCCACACGGGCAGCCATGTGGTCGTCCGTCAGCATTCGTGGCACCCACCTGGATGACACTTTTCGCATTTTCAGGTCGTCATGCGGGATTGTGTGCACATAACCCACAGAAATGCCAACTCTGGAGGCGATCTGTTCAACAGTCATTCGGTGATCCCCCAAAACAATTCTCTCCACTTTCTGGATCATATCGTCAGACCGGCTTGTGTGAGCCGGAGGTTGTTTCGGTTTGTTGTCACACGATGTTCTGCCTTCATTAAACTGTCGCACCCACGAACGCACTTTCGACACATCCATAACTCCATCACCACATGTCTCCTTCAACTGTCGATGAATTTCAATTGGTTTCACACCACGCAAATTCAGAAAACGAATGATTGCACACTGTTCAAGTAAGGAAAACGTCGCAATTTTAAGTATTTAAAACAGTTCTCATTCTCGCCGCTGGCGGTAAAATTCCAACTGCCGTATGGTGCTGGGACGTATTGACAATGAACGCGGCCTCATTTTAAAACAATCTCTCTCCAGTCCGGAGAAAAAAAAATCGGAGGCCTTAGAACTTGAATGCACCTCGTATTTGGGGCCGATGCGTCACAGGAAAGGGGGGGGGGGGCGGACGCATTTGTAGCAATGAAAATCTTACTGTAAATAAGCAATTTACACCACCTGCTTTATTTGTCTGAAAGTCAGCAATATTTTTTTTAGGTTTTCTATTACACCTATTCACTTGAATAAAATGGAGGAAATTAATCACACTGTCCTATACAAATTTTATCTGCAGATGAACATCGCACAAATACGTAAACACTGACTGTCAGCTTAAACGCACTTACAAATTTATCTAGCATTTCTCTTGTAAACACATGGCAAAAAAAATCTCAGAAATTTACTCTACCGTACAAGCCATTATACTACTGCGTCTCGATATTTTTAAACGTATAAAGCGCTTCACATAAATATGATATTAACTATTAGAGATTTGTTGTACATACTTATGAAAATAACTGTTCCTCCTTTCAAGTACTTCTCTTTACATCCGCAGCAACAACATTACTGCACCAAGGCTGTTACTACTACTAAACCGTGTAGGAACGTATGTAAAAACAGGTGAATACGTGTAATATTAAAGTTACCACAAATTGCAGACAAGCAGCGACGTTCCAATATAATGTGACTAGTCCGGTTTGATGCTGAGAACATGGCCAGTAGGCTATGCTCACTCCATAGATATTTATACTCTATGGTTCCAAACAGAGAGGTGTCGCTGAGTTTCTTTTGGCGGAAAACCGGAGCAGCGAATATATTCATAGGCGCTTGCAGAGTCTCCACGGAAGACCGGCAGTAAACAAAAGCATGGTGACTCCTTGGCGAGGTGTCTGTCGTCATTGCAACAAGATTGCGCTAACATGTCCGATTGAAGAAACGACTTCGGCGTGTTTGTCGCCAAAAAAATGCAATCAAACCTCTTCTCCACGACAACGCAACGCACACACACAGGTCTGCGCACCCGAGAGGAACTCGCAAAACTTCGTTGGACCGTTCTTCTTGATCCACCCTATACCGCAGATCTCGCACCTTCTGACTTATATGTGTCCGGCCGAATGAAAGACGCACTCCGCAGGAAGCAGTGCGTGGATGATGGGATGGTTGTTGATAGAACTTCGATGTCGACCCGTAGAGTGGTACCATGTGGGTACACAGGCCCTTCCAGTAAGGTGACGTAAGGGCGTCGCTCTGAACGGAGATTATGTTGAAAAAGAGGGTTTTGTTGCCAAAAGAATGAGCAATAATATGGGGAATCGTGAATGAGATCAACCTTCTTTCAGAAAAAAGTGTTGCGTTATTTATTGAACGCCCCTCATACGTAGGAAGTTTTTGAATCACTCACATATCTGAGAATTTGTTCCTTGGTTCAGACCTTCGTTTTCCGGAAAGCGCTCATGTAGTGATCATTAAGACAAGATTTGACTAACTGCATTGCACACTAAGGTTGTTCTGCTAGCCATTTCTTCAAATTGGGGAACAAATAGTAGTCCTAGGGAGCCAAGTCTGGAGAATAGGGGGGATGCGAAGCCAGTTCGAATCCTGTTTCCAATAATTTTGCGACCGCAACTGCTGAGGTGTGTGCTGATGCACTGTCGTGATGGAAAATGACTTTTTTGCGGTCCAATCGCCGGCGTTTTTATTGCAGCTCGGTTTTCAAACGGCCCAGTAACGATGAATAATATGTACCTGTAATCATTTTACCCTTTTCCAGACAGTCGATGAGGATTGTCCCTTGCGATTCCCAAAAGACAGTCGCCATAACCTTTGCGGCCGAAGGAATGGTCTTCGCATTTTTGGTGCAGATTCTCCCTTGGCAACCAATTGTTTAGATTGTTATTTGGTCTCAGGAGCATAGTAACGTATCCGTGCTTCATCCACAGTGACGAAACGATGCTTAAAGTCATGCGTATTCTTCCTGAACAGCTGCAAACCATCCTTGCGACACTTCACACGATTCCGTTTTTGGTCAAGCGTGAGCAATTGCGGAACCCATCTTGTGGATAGCTTTCTCATGTCCAAATGTTTATGCAAAATATAATGTACCCGTTCACTCGAGATGCCCACAGCTCTAGCAATCTCACGCACCTGAACTCTTCCGTCATCCATCACCATATCATGGATGTTATCAATGATTTCTGGAGTCGTAACCTCCACAGGGCGTCCAGAACGCTCAGCATCACTTGTGCCCATATGGCCACTTGGAAAATTTTGAAACCACTTATAAACTGTTTTAATCGAAGGAGCAGAGTCACCGTAATGTTTATCAAGCTTCTCTTTAGTCTCCTGAGGCGTTTTGCCTTTCATAAAGTAATGTTTAATCACCACACGAAATTATTTTTCGTCCATTTTTTGATAATCACTCGACTTCCTTGATTCACACGAACGCCAAACACTAAGAAATAGACCAATATGGCTGAAACTTGGTGTGCGTTCTTTCCAAAGTTGCTACTAACTAAACATGACCTCGATACGCGCCGGTGGTGTCATCTCTCGGACTTCGCACGGACTTTTCAAACGCCCCTCCTATTTAAACAGTATTTTTTTCTCGCTCTCTATACGCGACTGGAACGGGAAAAAATGCAAAAGCATTTCGATGGTTCAGTTCATTGGGTGGTTAATGCTCTTTTTCACCTTAGGAAGCCTTGTTATAACTCACGACACTTGGTGTGCTAAGGAATGATTTAAGTTTTGTACAAAAGTTTTCTGCACTATTGTCACTGTTGCGAACTTTACGAACGAGCGCCGGGTAGGATCTCGAGGAGAAGATAACAGCAGACTATAGTAGTCAGCTGCGCCGTCTCGGCGAACTGACAACGCAGTTGCGTTGCAGGAAGGCCTCGGAAGATGGATCTGTCGTGGAAGCGGCTCACCTGGCAGCTCAGCTGTGTTCCGCGAAGCGCGCTGGCCATTGTGCAGGCCCGCAGATGCGCAAACAGGGCAAGCCGCCGGCGGGGCGGGCAGGCGCAGGTAGTCGCTGCTGCCACCTGGGCGCGGGTCGCGGCTCCTGCACAAAGGCTCGCGTAACAATGCCGCCCAATTGTGCCCCCGCCGCCCCCTGTTCTTAGCCGCGCCGCGGCCTCCAGTGACGGCGAGCACGTCCTTTTAAAAATACGCTCATCACACACGCGAAAGCAAGTCCTCCAGGTGAGGGCACCCCTAACAGCACGAAACGTCACGTTTGTAGCGGTTGAAAATTAGGAAGGGAAACTCAATCTCTGATTAATCCTCAACTGCACTCGCTATTTAGACTGGTGTTAGGAACTTCGTGCAGTACTTTTCGACCCCATGAAGAAAAATCCATCTGCAACTTATTGTTCTTCTATGTTCGTATAAACTGTTGTTTAAGAATAAAAAAAGAATGCTTCTGTTAATGAAAAATCAATCTTTATTAAAAAAGCAACTACATTTACATTATATTGATTTCGTAAACAGTGTGTTTTGGAATTAACTTAAGCCGGTCGGGGTGGCCGAGCGGTTTTAGGCGCTACAGCCTGGAACCGCGCGACCGCTACGGTCGCAAGTTCGAATCCTGCCTCGGACATGGATGTGTGTGCTGTCCTTAGGTTAGTTAGGTTTAAATAGTTCTAAGTTCTAGGGGACTGATGACCTCAGAAGTTAAGTCCCATACTGCTCAAAGCCATTTGAATTAACTTAAACAATGAAAATTTACTTCCTCAACGTTCAGAAACATTTTTGGTTTCAGGTGATGATCATTTCAGAGGAGCTGGAATGCCGCAAAGTGGTAAAAAATCACATTTTCAGCTTTAAAACGTACAAAGTATTTTGGAATTTTCTGCTTAAATGGTTAAGAAATTCTAATTACAAATATTTTTATTTAATTTTTCAGCATAATGGGTGTGTTCAGAAAAGTTACCGAACTTGTATTCGTACTCAAACATTCCAATATCCGAAAATATTAGATGTAGTAGGCTGTGGATTTCACCTTCTGTTGTGGAAACATTGTTCTTTCTCTGGTACCATTGTCACAGCAGTCAGCCGTGTCTACAGTTCAGCTTTTGATCTGTGGGTTAGTGTTCTGGGTCCTGAGTTTCGTGTGTGTCTCGTTCGGAGTCTGTGTGTCTTCTTGTTACTTTTAGTGCTGAATGACATAGTTTCTACGATGGCTAGGAGCTCAACATTATGTAAAAAGCTTAAGTTGTGAGGGAAACGGTTTATAGACACATTTTGTGTAAGTGCTTCTGCTGGAATTTCGTATCGCCCTCGCAGTATAGTTATTTGTTTCCCAATTACCGTAATATGTCTCCATGATAATGGTCTACTGGAGATCCTTACCACTTGTAACTATCCTAGGAAATGTGATTAGCCGTTTAGATAATAGGCTGTAATTATGAAGAATAAATAAATCAATAAATAAATAATCCTGGAAATCTAATAAAATGTCTGTATGGTTGCACTCAGAATGAAAATATGTCGTTCAACATCTTCATATGGATTCATATGTCTAAGGTTGTGTTTGCTGGAAAAAACTTCGAAATGGGGAGTCAGTGATGCTGTTATTTCATTCAGTCATGATCATCTGGGTAGATGAAAGACCATGAAAAGGCTTGATATCGTTCCTGGACACAGGGCGAGTGAGCAAGGCTACGTATGCAGCTGAACAAAGAAAGCAAGGTCTTCTAGACGAAGAAAGCTTCTACGTGAAGAAAAAGACCCAGAAGATGACCTTGATCACTCTTTTGGACACTTTTGATGACAAAATAAGAACTGTGTGTGACTTTTCACGAACTTAAACCACATTTTCTAGCATTTGACATTGTCAGTGTTATATATACCTTCAGCTCACAAAGCTCCCAACCAACGAGACTCAGATTTTCAGAAATGCTATGTAATAGTGAAAAGGTGCCATTGAAATAGAATTAGAATAAGAATCAATCTATTCTCTGTATGAGGAACATTTGTATGAAATTTTCCCTAGAAATGACATAACAGTAAATATCGTAATTCATAAATATTAAACCAAAATTGGAACATTGATCCTAATTCAGTGAGATAACAATACATACTGAAAACCGCTGTCAAAATTTCAAACTTCTGGATATAACAGGTTCAGAAAAAACAGTACATAAAGCTATCAAATTTAATATTGGCGACATATGGCATTCTGACTCCTCTAAAGACAATTATAAATAAAAAAATAAACGACTTTCAGTAAAAAAAATTGCAGTAGGTAGATGAACGAAAGAACAAAGCACCTATATTCGTTCTTCACAGTCGAGACGTACCTTTTTGTCAATGGAATATACCGAGTGAGGTGGCGCGGACTCGCATTCGAGTTTTCCGTGATTTCCCTAAATCACTTCAGGCGACTGCAGCGGTGGTTCCTGTGAAAGGGGACGACCAATTTCCTTCCCCATCCTTGCCTAATCTGAGCTTGTGCTCCGTCTCTAATGACCTCGTTGTCGACGGGACGTTAGACACTACTCTCCTCCATTGTCAATGGACTACATTTTACATTCTTTCTGGACGTTTAGAACATGTTTTGGTAGTTTTTTTTGGATGACTAGGTCCCGCTTAGACTTGTATTGCAGATTCGTCGACCCCGATATCCTTGGCAAAATTTTTGCTAAGAACTTTGCCCATTGCAATCTGCGAGTACCCAGAACAATTTCTGGAGTTCATTTTCATCTCTTTGTATTTGCTTTGATCAACGCCATGTCGAGTAGTTTTATAAATTTTCGATGCACCATTTGCTAGTCTTATTTGTAACGTTTGATTCCCCATACAAATAGGGAGAATGTCGTATTATTTCTTCTCCTTCTTTTCTTTTTTTTCCGCGAGCGTTTCTTCTTCTGTCTCTTCATCGTCCTGTGTTTCACTGTCAGTTTGACTGTCAGATATTGTGGCTTGACTTGATAATTGTCAGATATTTCTTCTTCTGCCTCTTCATCGTCCTGTGTTTCACTGTCAGTTTGACTGTCAGATATTGTGGCTTGACTTGATAACTGTCATATATTTCTATTATGTGTCACTAAACTCGACTGCATCTTGAAAAGAATCTGATGTGTCTAGAGAGTCAGCAGTCTCAAACGTCGTCCCATTCTGTCTAAAACAGTTAAAATACAATTTGCAATGGCAGATAATACAACTGCGGTAACGTTTCTAACTTCGTGGGGTAGATTTAGACGTGCCTACGGCAATAGTAGTCGTTGGTTAGGGCGTGCCAGGACAATGACAAAGCACAGCCTGATACTAAAATTACATAACAGAGAAGTGACACCTTTGCCAGAGGAACGGAGTTGCAAACAAAAGAGTGGCATGTGGATTAGTAAACTACCCCACTAATGTAGTATAGGATTAATAACCCGTTTGGGCATATAACAAGAGGCTTAAGACAGGGTGACTGCCTGCCACCATCACTATTCAGTTGGGTACTGGCATATAAAACGAAAGAACTGTAGAAGGCTAAACCAAAGATGATGAGAATTGAAAGCTTCAGAAATGACATAAATTTAAAGTGCTTGGGTTTTACTGATGATCTTGCTCTCCTAGCCAACAGTGTTCAAGAAACTAAAAAACAAGTTAAATCCCTACACTAAATAGCCCAAGGAATCAGCCTTAGAATATTGATTGAAAAAACTGAAATTATGATAACTCATCCACCACTGTTAAAAGAATTAAAATACAATAAAAAAACAGGAAATAAAAATTGTTGATAAATTTAAATATTTATATGAAATTATAATAAACAACTTAAATAAGAAACCAAGGTGGCAAAATAGATTAAAAACTGAAAAAAGTAAAAATTTCTATCAATACCTCCAAAATTAAAACATTATGAAACAGTTACACAAATAAAAGTA
Organism: Schistocerca cancellata; assembly: GCF_023864275.1. Taxonomy (NCBI): domain Eukaryota; kingdom Metazoa; phylum Arthropoda; class Insecta; order Orthoptera; family Acrididae; genus Schistocerca; species Schistocerca cancellata. The sequence goes on along the minus strand of NC_064626.1, from coordinate 1,113,677,366 downwards.
ACACATGCAACTGAAACCATCTTCAGGACAACTCATACAGCAGAAATCGACAGCGTACTCAAGAAAGAAAGAATAATAATTAGGACATGCATAAATAAACAACATCAAGTAAATGGACTTTGGAGAACAGCGTAAAATGAAGCAGTATTCAAGAAAATAGAAACAATAATGAACACAATCAGGAAGAAACACGTCTCATTCTTCAGAGAATTGATCAGAACACCAGAAGACAATAACAGTATTCGAATAATAGCAAAATTGTAAGAATAAGTCAACATTAAGTGGCTCACAGAAATCAAGGAAGATAAAAGAAAACTCCAAATTACAGTATATGATTTAGAAACAAAACAGACAAAACCAGACTACTACAAGACACACCAACCAGGTTACAAGCGTGGATCAGTAAAAGGATTACTAGAAAAGTGATCGCGAATGAAGAAAGAAAAAAAATCTGGAAGAGTGAAGAAATATTAGGAAGAAGAGTAGAAAACCCTGTGCACAAAAATAAATTATAATAATCCTTTGTACAACCCTTGCATCTTTGAATTATTATTGAACTGAATTGTATTATTGAATAATTATAACTCCTAGCCTGAACCTTTGTATAACTGACTAGAATTGCCCAACGAAAGCCGCAAAATATAATAATAAAAAAGTGACACTTTCACTTCCACAAATTAGGGAAGAAATAGTTCAGTAAGAAGAAAGAATTTTGGTACAAAAGATGAATTTGTTATTATCATGGTAGGACTGCACAAGTGCCACACCTGAACGAGCGACACTGCAAAGACACTTTCGTTATTTGTTAAGAGTAGATACAATGCAATGAGCAGAAGTACTATTAATAGTAGTCTGATGTCAGCTCCAGTGCTTTTTTACTTATATAGCCCTTAGTGATGTACAGTGTGTGACACTGCATAGCATATTTTACCGACAATTACCAGTTTTAAGTCAGTTCCAGTGTCTACTAGTTTTATATGGTTTAAATATTAACTTCTTGTGAAGTATTGTAGATGAAGAGAGTATTTTGCTTGTAGATCTGTTCATCTGTTCTACATGTGATTGGATTTTCTGATGAAGACACCCATAGTTGGTGTGAAACCAGGTTTAGAGTAAAATCTTGTTACAACTGGGTGGCCGTATTATCATATTTTTGCAGAGCTGCTGTTTCACAGTCATGTTTAAAATTATGCTAATAGTAGTTTATTTGTCCCAAGATTGTTTTATAATAATGTAGAATTTGTCAATTTACTAAAAGGGAGACATAAAGTCATAGATACGGACATGTGAATATACCCATGTGTTTAATGATGAGTAGACAGGACAAATGTTCATCTGTGGCCTTATTGAAGAACCATTCCAGTATTTGTCTGAAGTGTTTCAGGAAAAACTACATCAGAATGTGTGGAAAGAGCATTGTCCTCCATTCTCCATAATCAGAGGCCAGTGTCTTGACAAATGCACCACCTCATTTGGTTACATGTAAAGGCCATTCCCACTAGAGCATGGCAGGGTGGCAAGCGGCAACGACAGACTGTTGCCACTGAGTCAAGGTGGCATGCCGATTTGAAGACTGTGGCTGTAAACTGTAGTAAGGAGCAAGTTGTTTGTTTTGAGGAACTGCATGTAAAGCTTCAGCAAAATCAAATAAGTAAGTTATTTCAGTTACATCCATTGCAGTTTTTTTTAATTCAGGTAACTTCGTTTTCAGATATTCCTAGAGTAACAACAAAGTTTTAAAATTCTGAACTCTATTCTGAAAAATATGTCACTATGTACTTAACAATGCTTACTTGCAAACTGGGTGCACTTAGCGTGTTTACTTTCTGGATAAGTTAACATAAAGTTAATGTGGAATAGTTTCAGTTTATGATACTAAGATTTGCATTACCAGTTTTTGCAATATAAAAGAAACTCTAATGTTACTGTACCATAGCATGTAAACTTTTAGGGATGGTCTTTAACATTTCTGCCATTACGGTGTCACATAAATTCAGGTAAACTATGGTAAGGGATATAACTCAACATATTTATTTGTTTAAATAATTTTTCACATTTACCTGACTGGTAAATGCATTTTCATTCAGGGTCATATTCAGGACCTTTATCTAAGCTGTAGTTATTCATGTATAAATCATCCCCAAAAAGCATTTTCCTGGCATGAACACTGCACACGTTACTACTACTGCCAGCCATAGTTTTGGCATCTACCCCCCCCCCCCCCCCCCCCCACACACACACACACATCCTGACAAACTTGCCATTAGTGAGAACCTGTACTTAGAGGTAGAGCTGCCATTTCTCAGCTGTAACTTTCAGCTGATATGAATAAAGTACATCACGTACCTTGTTTAACATGCAAAAACCCTGTCTCTCATTGATTGTCCCTTATCATTGGTGTTCTCTTTTGAAGTGAGAGCCACTAGCGGTAATCAGTGACTGGCAGAACAGAGTAATAAAGAGGAAAAGAGGGTCTACCTTGTTGCAGGAACACAATTTTTTTGTTTTGTTTAAATCCCAAACATGCTTCATCACTGTTGTGGCACATTCAGTGTGTTGTTTCTTTCATTGTTTCTGAAATACAGGGTGAGTCACTAACTATTGCCATCTAGAATAACTCTGAAAGTATGACAGTAGCTGAAAAGTTTGTGGAACAAATGTTATCCAATGATATGTGACAGTAACATCTTTGAAGGTGAATGAAGGTCAGAAAGGTGGCATGAACGTACATTTACAGAAGGTGATTGAAGTGAATGACCATTGGTATCAATGCAGTGCTGCAATCTTCTTATCATGGATTGAGTGATAATCCTTATCTATTCAGCACTTATCGAAGAACATGCTCTGATGATTCTCTCTCATATATTGTGCAAATAGTAAATAATCACCGATTGCGGTGTATCCATCTAAGATGCCATTGACACGTACACACCATTTGATGGTTTCGCAATACAACGCTAATAGGAATGGTAAAACTAGTATCATCGAATCAAATGAATGTGAATGATATATTCCTTCGAAGAACAAGTTGATATGCTTCCATTTATGGAGAATGCCAATGAAATTCAGTGAGAGCTAGAGTCTTATACACTGAAAGATATCCTCAACATACTCACCCTACATGTCGTACATTTAAATATGTGTATGATAAATTGAGAACAACTAGATCTTCAATGCATCGGAAACATATCCGGCAAAGGAAAGTTACTAACAAGGAAATGGAAATTGGTACTCTTGCCACTGTGGTTCAAGATCCTTTGTTTGTTCACGTCAAATCGCAAGGTAATCTGGCATGAGCCAGAGTGGTGTTGTTAGTATTCTGCATCACCATAAATATCATCCTTACCGAGAATTAACTGGTGCTGATTGCATGTGTCACATTGAATTTTGATGATGGGCTCAACGTCAGATTCAGAAGGATGACACATTTATTAATTTGATTTTATTTAGTGATAAGGCTACATTCACAAACCATGGTAATATTAATCTGTGTAACATGCATTATTGGGCAACTGAAAATCCATGTTGGCTGTGGCAAGTTGCACACCAAAACTCCATGGTCAGTGAAGGTATGGTGTGGGTTTCTGGAGGACAGAATTATAGGCCCCTATTTCATTGAAGGAAATCTTAATGGTAGGAAGTACACCACATTCCTGCAAGAAACATTAGGTCTGTTATTGGAAGAAATACCTTTAGGAACAAGGAACAGAATGTGGTATCAACACAATGGATGTCCGTCACATTTTTCGGTATTGGCTAGAAATGAGTTGCAGAGACAATTCCCAAATCATTGCATTGGACGCAGAGGAGATGTGTCGTGACCGGCTCGTTTGCCAGACTTGATGCCTCTGGATTTTTTTTTGTGGGGATTCGTAAAAGACGTTGTTTATAAAGGGGTTACAACTACACCTGAAGATATGCGAGAGAGAATTGTCAGAGCATGTGCTTCGATAAGTGCCGATGTGATAAGGAATACAACTCAATCTGTGATAAGAAGATTGCTGCACTACCTTGATTCCAATGGTCATCACCTCGAACACCTTCTGTAAATGGACGTGCATGCCACCTTCGGGACCTTCTTTGACCTTCAAAGAGCTTACTGTTAATTGGATTCGTCTTGATAGCTGCTATCAGAAAATAAGTACCAAACTGTAGCATTCTATTTAAAATGACAAAGTTGACCTTCATATCTCTGATGTGACCCCACCTAGCAGCAAAAAACCAACATCATATTGTGGCCCCTGTTGTCCCATGGAACTTGTGTCCTACAAACTTTTCAGGTCCTATCACACTTTTGGAGTTATTCTAGGTGGCAACAGTTAGTGACTCACCCTGTTAAAATTTTATGTAGGTTAGGAACCTGTTGACATCTGATTTTGTTGTTTAGATCATATATGTACTTTACTTTTCTTACATTATGTGTGCCCTGAGGCTGCCAACAGAAACCATCCACAAGTCTGTATTAATCCCACACGTCATTTGCAACACAGGTCTGGTATAACAAGTCTGAATTGATTTTTTATTTAGAGTATAAGTGCAAAAGTATTTTTCCTGCAAAATAGTGGCACATTCCCCCTTTTGACACTTACCATTGATGTAGCTGACCTATTCTGAGCTGTACTTGGTTATTATTTGCCTGCTAAAAGTATTGTTGTTATTCTTTTTATGTTTAAAGTGACCTGTGGACGTTGGTAAAATTTCATTATGTCCACAAGGACGTGGGACAAGTTAGAAAAACAGAAATTTGTACCATATATTTACAGAAGTACTGATATGCTGGTCTTCGTTTCAGCCTCAGATATAGGTATTTGATGTTGACTGTTCAGGTAACCTAAAACCTCTTTCTTGTATCACTAAGCAAAAATAACATCCTGCTTTTTTTACATTGCTATTGGTACCTGTTGCCAGTGATGCCATAATGGCCTTTAGAATGCTGATTTCCTGCTCTGCTCAAATTGAATTGAAACGTTTGGGTTTGTTTTTAACCAGGAGATCTAAGAGGTTATCCTCAAGAGTTGGTTCTTTGATTAACTGCCCAAAGTAATTTTTGGACAAGACATCTACAACAATTTCACACAATTCTCTACCCCTACTGCCATAATCACTTGTGTCTCGCAATCTACAGCTGGTAAGCTTTTTTCTTTATTTTCTTCATGGACGTTCAAATCAGCCCCTAATACTAGAGGATGGAGCAGAGAAAAGGCATGTTTCTCACTGCTGAATAACTTCCACTGTTTTAAAATAAAAACACATTCTGTGTTGTAGATATTTATTTTAAAACAGACACATTTTGCACTAATGGTGCATCTTAAGAATTTCTGTAAATTAAGAATAACATATGTATTACATAAAATTATGGCCATGAGCCCATCGATTCCCTGCCAAGTAACTATTGATTTAAGTAAGTTATAAAAAGAACATGTCTTAGACCATGTAAATCGCACTAGTCAAAAAGTAAACTTTGAATGGAGTGTAATTGCAACCATCAAATATGAAACCAGAAGCCTGAAAAGATAAATAAATTCTTACAAAAAATCCTTCTAAAACAGATAACTACTAGAACTGACTTTCCATGTCTATGGGCATTAAGAACCTAACTGTGCGTTATTAAACAGTCACACTCACCAAATCATGGAGAAAACAGGCATATCGCACAATAGTAAACAATAACAGGACTATGCAGTATGTTTTTAGTGACAGTAAGCCATCTACTGACCTAACACGGATGAACAGCTGACTGTAAGTGCCAAGCGATGGCACTAGTTGTTCCTGTTTTGTTGCCATCATTTACATATTGAAGGATAATTAAAAGCAATGGTACAAGATGATGCTAGAAATACATAATTCAAATAAATTAATAGTTATTAAATAATGCATTAAAATCGTAAAAACAAATACAAAGTTGAAAATCAAAGGAGTAGACATGTGGTATTGGTAGTTGGTGACAAGTGGCAATCCTAACTGTGATTACTTAGCCACAGAGGAACCAGCTAGTGAAACTTTTGTAAAGCTGTCATCTTAGTGTCATAAACAATTTGGTTCTTAGTGACAAGTTGCTCATTGACACTCAAATCTTCCGAATGCTTAAAAAAATTTTGTTATTTCAGTTTCATCTAGTAGAGTTCAACATTTTGCCTTTAACTGCAACGTAAAGGATTTGTAAAGAATCTGTTGTTGGTTTGGCATTCTCACTAGCCTGTAGATGCTCCACAAATGAAGAACTATTTTTCACAGCTCCCATTCGAGTAACAAAGTGCTAATGAAAACGCTTTCTAACCTCATGTCCCATCTGTCTAATTTATGCATGAGGCTGTTGGGCAAATGTCAGTTTGTAGACTTTAGAATTAGCAAAGCAATCTCTACTTAGTAATTTGTTATGGATAAGCTGATATTGAATCCAGTCATGGGTGGAGTAAGAGATTCTAAGCCGTATGACATGTTACCCACAAATGGCAAAGTGATGAAAGCACACTCAAACATATTGTGAGAATCTGGAGCATATTATTCATGTTGGCTAATTTCAAGTGGTGCATCCCATCTACAGGACTGGGCTTATAGCCATTAGAGTATGTGATACATTTCAGAGTTATACATTTCAAGTTTTAGAGATTCGCGACTTAGCGGAATATTAGTCGCTTGATCAATCATGGACAAAAAGAAAGTATGCTTGTGATGTACAGAGTAACATGAAGATACTTGGATAAAAGCTTCACTTGTCTTGGGTTTGTGAAAAATGTCATACTTAGTGCGCTATTCTTCTAATGTTAGGTTTCAGTCAAAATAGTTTAATGGTTGATTGGGTGCCATCAGTTCAGGCATAAATGATAGTTTGGGATGCAAGCCACATAATTCCTCTGTGACCATCCTTACATATTCACCCAGACCGTTAAAATAATGAGAATATCATTGACATATATAGACTACTACAATACTTTCTCTGCAGGAGGGAACTTCTCCTTAAAATTATTGCGTACCAGACTGTTGACAAATATGTCTGCTAGCTAGCTAGCTAGCTAGCTAAACAATTCCCCATGGCAGATCCATCTTTTTGCATATACAGGGTGTGTCTGAAATGAATGTAGAAAGTGAGACAGCTGGTAAGAGTGGGTCGTAACAAACATATTTCACAGAGCAACCCATGTCCGCATCGCTTAGCATACAATGCTAGACATTGTTGAACAGCATCATGTGCTGTCAAGAGGGTAGGCACACAACATGCCATCTGAACCATCATGGTAACAAGTCTGCAGGGCAACAATTTCAGTATATTTGTGACATCAAGATAAAAGAGACATCGGGTTGAAGTTTTATGACCTTATTTGCAAATGCTGTAGTGAACATAGTTGCAGATATTCCAGGCACAACAACACTATGGGTTTTCATCCTCTGACTGGGATGTCAACACATTGCTTTTGGCTTTGCAAATGCCTGTTTGGTACATGGAGGGCAGCACCCATGGATGTTGCGGAGTCTGGTTTTGCCTTGCATCAGTTTGTCATCAGATGGTGACACTCTTGCTTTTGTTACTGTGTGGAGCAGAGGAGAAATGGAGCACTATTCTTGAGAGGAAATAGCAGATATATACTGTGCCTACAGGGCGGGGGATCGAAATGATCATGCTGTCCAATGTTTGTATGTTCGGCAATTTCCGAATGGTTGAGTGCCAGATCCACGAACATTTACTGTCATGTGCAGTTCCCTATGGGAGACAGATCACTTGAGATACGTTTTTCACTAGCAAGTTCTCATAATGGCACATGTGCATTTAAGGCCTACTTAGAAATCTGATGTATTAATTGTGTGTTACAGGTGCGAAGGTCTGACAGATGCCATGCAATGCATACACCATGGCTTGGAGAGGACGCGTTAGCACACCTGGAAAACACACTCAACAAGATCACAGTGTGTTGCACAGGTAATGAGGGTAAACCAGTCAACAATTCAGCATGTGTGGCATGAAGATGATTTGCACCTGCACCGCCTTCAGAAGGTTCGCGCACTTAATCCAGACGATTTTCAACATCAAATTGAATTCTGCCGGTGGTTTCTACAAAGGTGTGCCATTTGGTGAGACTTTCCAAACCATGTACTTTTTATGTATGAGGCATCCTTTACATGAGAGGGTATGTTCAACACCCACAGTCAAAATATATTCATTCAGGAAAATCCATACACCACCTGTGTTTGTGATCACCGAGATCCCTTCACTGCGAACATTTGGGCCAGCTTAGTAGGTGATAATCTGGTTGGTCCATACATGTTCACCCAGGGACTGAACACAAAGAGATACTTAATCTTTTTATGAGAAATCTGCCAGAATTGTTCTACCATTTTCCAGTCAATGTGCGATATCGAATGTGGTACTAACATAATGGTGCACCGGTGCACTTCCCACATGAAATGTGAATATGTTTGGATGAAACCTATGGTGAGAGCTGGTTAGGGTGCGGTGGGCTGGTGGCATGGCCTGCGCATTCACCTGACTTGATGCCCATTAATTTTTTTCTTCTGGGGTCACATGAAATCTGCCATCTATGAAACACCCATTGAGACTGATGAAGAGCTGATAGTGCTCATTATGGCAGCCCACGATGCAATTTACACTTTGCCAGGAGTGTTGGAAAGAGTGTGACAGTCACTCCAAAATCATTGCACGGTGTGTATTCAAGCAGGAGGACACAATTTCAACCACATTTTGTCACTGATTTCAAATAAAGGATATAAAACTTCACCTCGACCTGTCATTTACCTTGATGCCAGAAATACATTGAAAATGTTGCACTGCAGACCTGCTACCATGATGGCTCAGTTGGCATACTTTGTGCCTACCCTCTTGGAGGTAGGGATCGATTACCTCAGTAGTTTGGTTACCACCTCTAGGAGGCCTGTGACGTTGTTCAATGACACCTAGCACCATGCGCCAAGAGATGTGGTCATAGGTTGTTATGTGAAATATGCTTGTAATGAACCACTCTACAAGCCCTCTCATTTTCTACATTCATTTCAGATCTGCGCTGTATATGTGGTTGTTAAAGGAGAAGTAGGTACAGGATGTGAGGATCCTAATGAGAGCTATTTGCTCTGTGGGCTGAGTGTGCACCCAAAACCATCACCAATCTCATAGTAAGATTGGTAAATCCTTGTGTACATGTCATCCATATACATTTTTGTCCCAGTCAAGCTGTAAGTTATCATTTGGAAAAAACTTGGGAGTTTACCTAAACTCTAGCATTGATTTGTTTACAGTTCTCAAATACACTCGAATTCTTTTTCAGATTCCCCTTCCTGCCTGTTTGCAGTGCTAGACTAATAAATTGAGGTGTTCCTAACTGAACAAGTGTCTTAATTGTCCACACTTGGTGAGATGGCTGTGGAAGGATGGGATGTTCAGAGAACACCCATGAGAGGAAAGTTAATGGTAAATGAACTCCAGAATCCATACCAGTTCATTCAGCACAATTTTGTATTCTTGTCCTCCATCTCCTAGAATGTATGAGTTACTATCAGTAGAACTTTGAAATAAAATCAGCCCTTGTTTAGAATTCATAATGACATGTTTACTGTCTTCAAAGAAGCTCATGAACATTTTGAGTGGGATACACATATTAAAGGAGCACCTCTTTGACTACTCTATGAACAATCCAGCATTTTGTAGGACATTCACATCCAGTGTTGGTGTAGAGATGTGTGTTTTGAAAGTTGACGTGTTTCGACATTCCTGGTGTGGTCGATTTCAATGCCAATCAATTCGTATCTTATTTCTTGAACCAGAAAGGCAAATGCCTTACCTGTAAAGTGCAATGTCACTACTGCTGCTGGAGACATCTTCTTAGGTGTCAATATCCCTTCTAAATACAGCAAGCTGTTGCTTGGAATTGTTAAACCATCTAGATGTTGAATAAGAATTCATATCTAGTTTTTGTTATTAAATGTTGCTGAAGCAAACAGTTTGTGGGAAAAGTACTCTTGACTAGTGATAATCTTTTCATGTTGAACTGGAGTTGATATATGCAGTGATGTCATGGCAAGATTTCAGTCCTCATCGATGTAAGAAACCCATAATTCTCATTGGTTATCACATTCTGTTTCCACTACAAAGAGGTCTTCTGAAGGCCGTGTATTGTATTTGTACTTTACAACCATGATGCTGCTTCAGATAAAGACATACCATCTGAACAGTCACAGAGAGGTAAATTGGATTGTTAGGTGCCTACATAACTTAGGAAAGAATCTGTTTATGGTATGGATTAATCTATTGTTAAGGTATGAAATCATCATGTTATTACACTCAACATGAATCATGCTGACTGGTAGTAGATGTCGACTTGTAAATTTTATCAGTATAATGCTCCTGTACTTGACCTCTCAAGAAACCTAGTAGTGATCCTATTGAACCTTAATGGCTAAAGTCCACTGTCATGTCTGTTGCTTTTACTTACGTTTTAAATGTATCGACATTTGCATGTGACTCAAACCCTTTCACAAGTTGTTTTATATATGCATTTATATCATCAATGTTGCAAGATACAGGAGGTATTATCACAACTTCTCCACTTCCTGGATTCAGTTTATTATTTGCAACGGTGACTTTAGCTATGCTGTTGTATGTAACAAGACCAATCAAGGCAATATTCCTGTTCCCCTTGCCTAGATCTGTTGCAGGAAAGTAGTTCTCATTTAATGTAGATGAATATTCTTTTAGAGAGACTGATGTGTCATCTAAACCTTAACTGGTATAGTGAAGTGTATATGGCTTGTTTTTATGCAATCATCAAGAGAGACATTAGTCATAGAAGGCCGCAGAGATGTGAATTTAAGTCTTGGTAACATCGAAAATTGTAGAACACCTGGTTCTTGCCAGTGTACTAATGACACAGTTCTTCCAGATGTCTTAAATCACCAAACAAATCAAAGTAACAGATGGTATTATGTTTTTTTATTATTATTCTTTTTTTTTGTTAAATCCCACATTCTTTCAATTTCCACATCCCCTTTGGCAATCTATCACACAAAAATAAATGGCAAAATTTTGGCATTTGGAGTTTTCTTATTATCAATGTTTATAAGTAGACTGTCCTATAGTACCACGATGACCTTTTTTTACATAATTTCTTTTTCCTGTGTGGTTTTAAATATAGTCCTATACCGATAGCAGTGGCCTTCATTGTCAGATTTTGTCTTTTAACCTCCTGTTGTTGCTCACTGCATTCTGTATGCATTCTTTACTGCTTGAGTTATGGCAGCATCTCCTCCTGCAAGTGAACCATTGGCCAACAGCTGGAAGAATGCAGTGATTAGAAACAGAATTATATCACCTGATGTATTAGGTTTGGCAGATCTGAGAGCATTTTAACAAATCTTTTCCTTCCTGCCTCAAGGCACCTTTCACTGCTGCCACTGCTGACTGGATGCAGTTTTTTAAACATCCTGTAGGTTTTTTCCTCTTCTTTAGTGTACGGTGAGCGGCAATCATAATTTTCCCGCAGGTTATTCCAGCACCCAATTTAAGTTTGATGTGCATTGTCTTATCAGCTGCAAATACAGCAATACATTGTCCTGTATCAGTGTCCTTTCTTCGATGCACTGGTGTGGCTCTGTCAGCTAATATTATATCCACAGTGCGATGATCTTTATTTGTGGTATAAGCAATTCGTGCTCCTGTTGTCTAGTATATTAATTGCATTATCACCACAAGCTAGGCACTTTTCATCTTTGTCCCAGATCCACAGAAGATGTATTCAGAGATATGAAGTTCAGGTAGTAGATTATCTAGAATATCACCCTCACTTGTGCTGAAACGTTTCCTAGCATTCATATCACGCCAATGCAAGGTTTCAGGTTTGTGTGTTCTATTATATAGCAAATCACAACTTTCACCCAACTGTTGTGTCTTGTTGGGAAGCCAAACCATTTCACTAATACCTTGCTCCCTAGACATCTTATGACGCATTGTATGAGAAACATGTCCAATTCAGAATTTTCCTGTAATTTTTTTGTGTAAAATGCATTGCAATTTCTTCACCCTCACTCTCCATTAGGATGTAAGTTCTCTGGTTTGTGCACTGCACTTTGGATACTGTAGATATGTCCGTTGACCAGTTTAGTAGATAAGACTTCTCAAACACAGTTTTATATTTCCGAAATATGTACCAAATCACCTATGTTGAACTTTATATTGTATGGATCCACCATTTTAATAAGAATGTATACTGTGTTTAGAAGCCCATTATCTTGGACATCGATAGGTCTCATCTTAATTGTATGATCAGTAGTCAGGTTATACTCATCAATAATTTTTGGTAGAATGTCTAGCCATTTTTATGACCCTTGAAGATTAAATTGCACCTACATTCAGTTTTCAGTTGACCTGTTCCACTGTTCAAAAATACTAGCTTTCAAATGGGAGAATGGTGAGTAGTGTTTTATTCTATATTTTTCCATTACTGCTTTGAAATGCCTATTGTAAAATTTGATTCCATGGTTGGTTTGAAGGTTGTTAGGACAGCGATCTGTGTCAGTCTGCAGCAATTTTTAAAACACCTCTACAACTTCTTACCCGATCTTTACTTTGCCACATAGAGCCAATGCAAATTTGGAAAGTGTATGTTGTTGTTGTTGTGGTCTTCAGTCCTGAGACTGGTTTGATGCAGCTCTCCATGCTACTCTATCCTGTGCAAGCTTCTTCATCTCCCAGTACCTACTGCAACCTACATCTTTCTGAATCTGCTTAGTGTATTCATCTCTTGGTCTCCCCCTCCGATTTTTACCCTCCTCGCTGCCCTCCAATACTAAATTGGTGATCCCTTGATGCCTCAGAACATGTCCTACCAACTGATCCCTTCTTCTGGTCAAGTTCTGCCACAAACTTCTCTTCTCCCCAATCCTATTCAATACTTCCTCATTAGTTATGTGATCTACCCATCTAATCTTCAGCATTCTTCTGTAGCACCACATTTCGAAAGCTTCTATTCTCTTCTTGTCCAAACTATTTACCGTCCATGTTTCACTTCCATACATGGCTACACTCCATACAAATACTTTCAGAAATGACTTCCTGACACTTAAATCTATACTCGATGTTAACAAATTTCTCTTCTTCAGAAACGCTTTCCTTGCCATTGCCAGTCTACATTTTATATCCTCTCTACTTCGACCATCATCAGTTATTTTGCTCCCCAAATAGCAAAACTCCTTTACTACTTTAAGTGTCTCATTTCCTAATCTAATACCCTCAACATCACCCGACTTAATTCGACTACATTCCATTATCCTCGTTTTGCTTTTGTTGATGTTCATCTTATATCCTCCCTTCAAGACACTATCCATTCCGTTCAACTGCTCTTCCTAGTCCTTTGCTGTCTCTGACAGAATTACAATGTCATCGGCGAACCTCAACGTTTTTATTTCTTCTCCATGGATTTTAATACCTACTCCGAATTTTTCTTTTGTTTCCTTTACTGCTTGCTCAATATACAGATTGAATAGCATCGGGGAGAGGCTACAACCCTGTCTTACTCCCTTCCCAACCACTGCTTCTCTTTCATGCCCCTCGACTCTTATAACTGCCATCTGGTTTCTGTACAAATTGTAAATAGCCTTTCGCTCCATGTATTTTACCCCTGCCACCTTTAGAATTTGAAAGAGAGTATTCCAGTCAACATTGTCAAAAGCTTTCTCTAAGTCTACAAATGCTAGGAACGTAGGTTTGCCTTTCCTTAATCTTTCTTCTAAGATAAGTCGTAAGGTCAGTATTGCCTCACGTGTTCCAGTATTTCTACGGAATCCAAACTGATCTTCCCCGAGGTCGGCTTCTACTAGTTTTTCCATTCGTCTGTAAAGAATTCGTGTTAGTATTTTGCAGCTGTGGCTTATTAAACTGATTGTTCGGTAATTTTCACATCTGTCCACACCTGCTTTCTTTGGGATTGAAATTATTATATTCTTCTTGAAGTCTGAGGGTATTTCGCCTGTTTCATACATCTTGCTCACCAGATGGTAGAGTTTTGTCAGGACTGGCTCTCCCAAGGCCGTCAGTAGTTCCAATGGAATGTTGTCTACTCCGGGGGCCTTGTTTCGACTCAGGTCTTTCAGTGCTCTGTCAAACTCTTCCCGCAGTATCGTATCTCCCATTTCATCTTCATCTACATCCTATTCCATTTCCATAATATTGTCCTCAAGTGCATCGCCCTTGTACAGACCCTCTATATACTCCTTCCACCTTTCTGCTTTCCCTTCTTTGCTTAGAACTGGGTTTCCATCTGAGCTCTTGATGTTCAAACAAGTGGTTCTCTTATCTCCAAAGTCTCTTTAATTTTCCTGTAGGCAGTATCTATCTTACCCCTATTGAGATAAGCCTCTACATCCTTACATTTGTCCTCTAACCATCCCTGCTTAGCCATTTTGCACTTCCTGTCGATCTCATTTTTGAGACGTTTATATTCCTTTTTGCCTGCTTCATTTACTGCATTTTTATATTTTCTCCTTTCATCAATTAAATTCAATATTTCTTCTGTTACCCAAGGATTTCTACTAGCCCTCGTCTTTTTACCTACTTGATCCTCTGCTGCCTTCACTACTTCATCCCTCAAAGCTACCCATTCTTCTTCTACTGTATTTCTTTCCCCCATTCCTGTCAATTGTTCCCTTATGCTCTCCCTGAAACTCTGTACAACCTCTGGTTCTTTCAGTTTATCCAGGTCCCATCTCCTTATATTCCCACCTTTTTGCAGTTTCTTCAGTTTTAATCTACAGGTCATAACCAATAAATTGTGGTCAGAGTCCACATCTGCCCCTGGAAATGTCTTACAATTTAAAACCTGGTTCCTAAATCTCTGTCTTACCATTATATAATCTATCTGATATCTTTTAGTATCTCCAGGGTTCTTCCATGTATACAACCTTCTATCATGATTCTTAAACCAAGTGTTAGCTATGATTAAGTTGTGCTCTGTGCAAAATTCTACCAGGCGGCTTCCTCTTTCATTTCTTAGCCCCAATCCATATTCACCTACTACGTTTCCTTCTCTCCCTTTTCCTACACTTGAATTCCAGTCACCCATAACTATTAAATTTTCGTCTCCCTTAACTATCTGAATAATTTCTTTTATTTCATCATACATTTCTTCAATTTCTTCGTCATCTGCAGAGCTAGTTGGCATATAAACTTGTACTACTGTAGTAGGTGTGGGCTTCGTATCTATCTTGGCCACAATAATGCGTTCACTGTGCTGTTTGTAGTAGCTTACCCGCATTCCTATTTTCCTATTCATTATTAAACCTACTCCTGCATTACCCCTATTTGACTTTGTGTTTATAACCCTGTAGTCACCTGACCAGAAGTCTTGTTCCTCCTGCCACCGAACTTCACTAATTCCCACTATATCTAACTTTAACCTATCCATTTCTCTTTTCAAATTTTCTAACCTGCCTGCCCGATTAAGTGATCTGACATTCCACGCTCCGATCCGTAGAACGCCAGTTTTCTTTCTCCTGATAACGATGTCCTCTTGAGCAGTCCCCGCCCGGAGATCCGAATGGGGGACTATTTTACCTCCGGAATATTTTACCCAAGAGGACGCCATCATCATTTAATCATACAGTAAAGCTGCATGTCCTCGGGAAAAATTACGGCCGTAGTTTCCCCTTGCTTTCAGCCGTTCGCAGTACCAGCACAGCAAGGCTGTTTTGGTTATTGTTACAAGGCCAGATCAGTCAATCATCCAGACTGTTGCCCTTGCAACTACTGAAAAGGCTGCTGCCCCTCTTCAGGAACCACACGTTTGTCTGGCCTCTCAACAGATACCCCTCCGTTGTGGTTGTACCTACGGTACGGCTATCTGTATCGCTGAAGCACACAAGCCTCCCCACCAACGGCAAGGTCCATGGTTCATGGGGGGGGGGGGGGGGGGAGGGAGGGAAAGTGTATATATGACCATTAAAATGTATATGAAATCTTTATTCGATCGTGAATATTCTTGCATATGTACAAAGACAGCCTGCCACAAACCACACAGTTGTCATATTACCACTAGCCTGCATGGGCATGTTTTGTGCGCTGTCCTGTGGAGCTTATGGACAACTGTCTCCATAATTATACAATGATACATGTTTCTGAAAGCTTTGAAATGATTGATACGGTTTTGTTTGTGTGCAGCAGCTGATGCTGTGAGTAATCATGTATGATTTCATTTAGGTCATTGTAATATACAGGGTGTTACAAAAAGGTACGGCCAAACTTTCAGGAAACATTCCTCACACACAAAGAAAGAAAACATGTTATGTGGACATGTGTCCAGAAAAGCTTACTTTCCATGTTAGAGGTCATTTTATTACTTCTCTTCAAATCACATTAATCATGGAATGGAAACACACAGCAACAGAATGTACCAGTGTGACTTCAAACACTTTGTTACAGGAAATGTTCAAAATGTCCTCCGTTAGTGAGGATACATGCATCCACCCTCTGTCGCATGGAATCCCTGATGCGCTGATGCAGCCCTGGAGAATGGCGTATTGTATCACAGCCATCCACAATAAGAGCACAAAGAGTCTCTACATTTGGTACCGGGGTTACGTAGACAAGAGCTTTCAAATGCCCCCATAAATGAAAGTCAAGAGGGTTGAGGTCAGGAGAGCGTGGAGGCCATGGAATTGGTCCGCCTATACCAATCCATCGGTTACCAAATCTGTTGTTGAGAAGCGTATGAACACTTCGACTGAAATGTGCAGGAGCTCCATCGTGCATGAACCACATGTTGTGTCGTACTTGTAGAGGCACATGTTCTAGCAGCACAGGTAGAGTATCCCATATGAAACCATGATAACATGCTCCATTGAGCGTAGGTGGAAGAACATGGGGCCCAATCAAGACATCACCAACAATGCCTGCCCAAACGTTCACAGAAAATCTGTGTTGATGACGTGATTGCACAATTGCGTGCGGATTCTCGTCAACTGGGCCAACTGGTGGTGAATTGAGGAAGCACAGTACATACTGACGAAACTAAAATGAGCTCTAACATGGAAATTAAGTGTTTGTGGACACATGTCCACATAACATCTTTTCTTTATTTGTGTGTGAGGAATGTTTCCTGAAAGTTTGGCCGTACGTTTTTGTAACACCCTGTATATACTCCAGGGGTAGATTGTTCTGTCTTTTATACTGAACTTTAATGCCTCTGCCTGTGCTATGTGCAACTAGTAACAAGAGTTTAATTATATTCTTGTATTTGTCATTCTTTGAGGCTTTCATTCATTCTTCTGAGGTGTTGCCTTTCTATATGCATTCATTATACATAGTATTTCACCATATGCTTTTATCTCTTTTAGGAAACACTTTTTGATGTTCAAAGTTTTTCAGAATAAACCAGGTGTTCTTTCAAAGCCTTGTCCCCAGCTTGTATTGCAATCTTGGTTAAATGTATTGAGTGCTTTCCTAAGATGTATGGTTTCTTAATAATGTCCCATATGTTCTGTCGAACTCATCATCGCTGTGGCAGTTAATGAAATTGGTAATAGCACATAGTCCAACCTCTTATCCTTTGTGCCTCCATCCATAGTGTGTGGAAGCCTTTTCAGACTTTTATAGTTAATGGTTTAAATGTTTCTGAGGGAGACTGATTTCATTGCAACTGCCCTAATTTTAACAATTGTAATTTCTATCAAATAGATTTTTAGGGTCCAATAAATTTATGCTTTGTTGGTGACATGTTGCTGTATACTAAATCGTTTTTGGCAACTTACATATACTCTGAGACTACTGGTGGTGATGGAAGTCAAATGCTTCAGTTATCGCCTTGGTATACCCGCACATATCTTTAGTTTTGTGTTGACATCTTCAATTTTTCTATTGGCATATCATTCATGTTGTTCACCATTTCTACCTATCTCTTTGATAAGCCCTTCCAGTTGCATTCACTGTCTCGATTTTTCTGTCAACTTATATACACATATGCTTTGCATCCTTGTAACTAGTGTGTGACATAGATGCAAATTTGTCCATAGTCTATAGTACATTGATACAGTTGCATACTGGTGCACTACCTTTTAAGTAGGAACTCCTCGAAATTTCATTTATATCTACCATCATTCAATTTCCTTGGTTTTTCTACAACCAAGAAGCCATACTGTGAATAATTCCATTAATCCCCACATATGATAACAAATTCATTGAGTGACATGTCAATTCCTACATGAGCTTGGTAAATGTGCTTTAAATTCAGAGTGTCCAGTTTGAAAGTGATAGTAAGGTTTTCATTATACTGGACCAACTGCTTTGGTCTCCTGGAATACGTCTGTCTCAAATAAAATCTATCAATTTGCATATCAGAGCTATAGCAAAAATATTTCTGGATCTCGTTCTGGTTTTCCACTTACATTAGGATGTGTGGGATTTTATAGGGAAATAAATAACACAGGTAAATCTCTTAAACTTTTTAAAATTTATAAACACATACATATATCTGGGTGTATAAATAAATGTATATAAGCTTTAGTTCCTTGCTCACATTTGCAAAGTTGATTAATGTATTTCCACCTCCATCAATGAACAGTATGAATCGTGGAGTTGAGTTGTGGTTTCTTCCAATGGGTGGGGAGTTGAGTGAGCTAACTCCTTCAGATTATTCCACAATGTCTTATAGAATAGGTGAAAATATGGCTGCCACCATAGTCAATACTCTAGTTCCTTCTGTATTACATTGCTGGTATACATTAAATTCTCAAAAGTCTTCCCATGTAGAAGTATGCATTCTCCATTGTATAGTATCTTAACTGTTCCATGGAAGTTCCCAGGAGAGTTTGTATGTTCATGCAGTATCACAGATGAAGGTTTCTGTGGAAGAAGGCTGAACTCTGCATTGACACATCACATAGTCGATGCTGTCATCTGTGTATAATATTACTTTGATATATGGCTTGGACTCAAAAAGTCTTTGGAAGTCCTCTGCAGAAATATTGGGCCATGCTGCCTCTATAGCAGTCCATAATTGCGAAGGTGTTGCCCGTGCAGGACATTGTGCATGGGTTGACCTCCTGCTTATGTCCCATAAATGTTCAATGGGACTCATGTTGGGCGATATCCAGAATGTTATTTAAACCAGTTGCCTACAGTTGTGGCCCAGTGACATGACATGAATAGTCTTCAGGAAGCCAAATATAACAATATCCAGTCAGTAACCGATTCATTAGGACTGGAGGACCCATTCCGTTCAATGTAAACAGAACCCACACTGAACAGGAATCACCATCAGCTGGCAGACCAGCTTGTTGATAAATTGGGTCCAAGGCTTTGTGAACTTAGGTGCAAGGCTTTTTGGGGTCTGCACCATGCTCGGACCACACCATCAACTCTTTATTATCTGAAACTGGACTCATCTGACAAGGCCATGTTTTTCCAGTCATCTAGGGTCCACTCAGTATGGCAGGTGATGTGCTGTTAGTAAAGGCACTCTCATCAGTCATTTGCTGCCATAGCCCATTAATGCCAAATTTCACCACATTGTCCTAATACATACATTTGCCATACATCCCACATTGATTTCTACGGTTACTTCATGCAGTGTTGCTTGTCTTTTAGACTGACAACTTTAAACAAATGCTGCTGCTCTCAGTTTGTTAAGTGAAGGCTGTCAGCCACTGCCTTGCTGTGGTGAGAGGTAAGCCCTGAAATTTGGTATTTTTGGCACACTCTTGGTGCTGTAGATCACAGGATATTGAATTATCTAACAATTTCCAAAATGGAATGTCTCATATGTCTAGCTCTAACTACTATTCCATGTTGTAAAAAATGTAAGGTGAAAATGATATGAATATAAAAGTTGTATGTGAAAACTATATGAATACAAGAGCTGTATGTAAGTACTTTTGCAACTGATGTCACTTAGCCACTTCCAGGTATTTCTTTTATGTCAATTTGGTTATCATCAAATTATTTGTTTTTGATTTAAAAAGTGATCTCCAGCTCTGAATATGGAAATATGTACCTGAATGTACACCACATGAAGATGGGCACAAGCCCAAAAGCAGTCATGTGTTAAAAAAAAAATCAACTACTGTTGTGACTGACTGCTGTTATTATTCTACAGCCTTTAAAGGAACAGACATGGAGTTCAGCTGCATCCATTATGGATAAAATACATATTAAGCTCCTGTTCCTTGTGTCTTGGCAGGAGCTGTCACCCTTACTTAGTGCAGTAACTCCCAGCACTCAGGGTCTCAAGTGTTCTTAATACTACAAAGCAGTGTGAATATCCAGTTTCTTGTTTACTGGTTTGGATTGTGTTCTGATTCAGTCTACTTGTTAATGTCATTGGTTTTATTTAATTCAAAGTGTGTATTTGTTGTTTGATCATACGTCCATTCATTATTTAATTGCTCTCTCTAAAACCTTGTTTTCAGTTAACTCATAATATGCATCCTATTTCCTGTGTGCTCTTTTTAAAATTCTTTTCACTGAGCGAGGTGCTGCAGTGGTTGGCACACTGGACTTACATTTGGGAGGATGACAGTTCATACCCACTTCCAGCCATCAGGATTAAGGTTTTCCATGGCTTCCCTGAATTGCTCCAGGCAAATGCATTGAAAGGGTCTGGCTGATTTCCTTCCCCATTCTTGATCCAATCCAAGCTTGTGCTCCATCTCTAAAGATGTTGATGGTGATGGGACATTAAACCCAATCTTCTTTCCTCCCTTTCTTCTTTACAATTCTTTGTGTTTTTAATTAACATCGAGTGTATCATAAATTTGCCTTTTTAAACTTTCAATTAATTTGAAGTAGGCATCCTATTTCTTGTCTGAATGCATGCACATCTGCTAAATTGTTTGAGACTTTTGCCATTAATTTCCAGTGTTTACCCAATCAGCCTTCTAAACCTGGTTGTTAAAAGTGTGTATCCAGCTTTCCATTTGGATGTATGCACATTCATTAAAATCCTTTAGCATAGACTAAATTCAAGTGTAAATTCAGTTTGTCTTTTAAAAGTAAAACTCATGTGACTAATTAATTCAAAATGTGTAACGTATTGACTTGGATCTGTGATTAAAGAGTTTATGGGGAAAATTGTTGTGAGCTTACTGTTTGAGATATTTCTATAGCATGTATTTCAAGGTTGCTTTATATGTATGTTTTAGAGTGAGATGGTGCCTAAGTTCCTTAATCAGGATGGCTTGTGAAGCATCCCAATTTGCTAGTGGTGTCAGAGCTTGAACTTATTGCCTTGGGTTTGAGATGGCATTATTTGTTTTTCACTGTTAATCTTGTATTTTATCAGGGAACTCTGAGGTTGCAAAATTATTTTGTAGCACAGATGCTGTTCAATCCATTTGCCTAGTCGTTCCATCCCCAGTGCAACCAGTGGACGGTCCAACTTCAAATGGTAGGCAGAGCACAAATGCCTTTGGGAGTCAGGCTAATTAAATGATCTTTATTGAACATTATTCAGGATAAGCAAACTTATTTGGAGCCTTTCCTTGTTGGGCTCAAAATATCTTGTCTTGCCAGAGTCTACTTGTATGGTGTCCTTGCAGGTGCACTCAGTGGTGTTGGGGGGGGGGGGGGCTGCTTGAAGAAGGACCAGCTGAGATATGAGCACTGTACATGCAGCCAGCAGGAAGAGGGAGACATGATGGAGCTGTACCCACAGCTGTGCAGTGTAGCAGCATATCTGGTGAAAGCAACTGCGGTCTAGATAGTCCGAGTAAGTGCCTCAGTTGAGCACTGCTCCTCTTGTCAGTCAGATGTAGAAAGTATGAGTATATTGTGTACTCCCATGCCAGTGTAGAGGACACAGGTGCAGATCATGCACTGGTTCCATCAGGTTGGGGATTTGAGTCTTATAATTATGGATCTGCAACAGCATTACAGGCCAAATGAATAGAACTACAAATGTGACTGAGTGCATTAGAATGGTACAAAAACCCAGGGGAGGATGAGGGGATGAGTAAGAATGTACTTTGTCATTAGAGACTACCATGGCTCTCCTAGTCCAGGAAGATGGAATGTGGGTGGTGTGATGTGCCATTTTGCTAAATTTCCAAACCATCTTTTAAGTATCCTGTGTGGCATGGAATGTATGGCTACTGAAAAGGAGCAACAGTTAATACATTTTATGTGGTTTTCCATAACCCTTAAGAGACAGATGAATGTTTTTAGTGTCCCATGGGAGGTGATCTACCAGCTTTTAAACCTTTTGTGTTGGGGCTCATTAGCTGAGATGGTGAGTGTTGTCTTCACACAGCAAGGTTCTCTGCGGGAATTATATGAAACAGTTCTGAGAGAGAGGTTGTCAGCCAGAATTAAAAGTGATTTAATTAATGAGTATTTCCATTGGTTTCAACAGATAGGGGAGTCCTTGGTCGAGTATAAAGGCAACATAAGGATGGTGCTGCTCTTTCTTGACATGCAGCTTCCAGAATCTGAGCTTGTAGTTACAGTCTTACGGGAAATGAAACCAGAAGACTGCTCATGAGTTTTGTTCACTTTGAAACTGGTTATGTACAGTGACCTAGACCATCTAATCGCCAGTATTGAGGTCATTAAACAGGCCAATCTTAAGCAAGAGTATATGGTGGTACCCGTTCAGTTGAGTGGTAGTGTCATCCATGAAGGTAATTTACCAGGATCCAATAACAAGGTCAGAGGTAGCTGCTATCTTTATGGCAGGTTCAAACACTCTCCTCACCAGCGCCACTCCAAAAGCTTGACAGAATGGTCATGGTCGCCTTCCAACTTATGCCTTACTGACTGCTTGTAACAAGGTAAGGTCGCTAGCTGACAGCCTTCTGCCCTTCATTTTTGCCAGTATTAACATTCACGAATTTTCTGGCTTCTGTCCTGTTACTTGGACTTTGGTATCATTCATGGTCAACTGCCCACTTTGGTTCGATCTTGGTGTCAACAAAAGAATTTGAGATTTTTCCTGGCCTTTGGATTTATTTGTGGCAAAGGATTTGAATATTAACCTGTTGTTGGGATAAGTTTTTTTTTAAGAATATTGCTTTAATCTTGGACTACTCAGTTGAGAAGTCTGTTTTGGTTTCCATCCATTGCAAAAGTTCAGATTATGCCAGCATTGCGAGTCACTGGGCATTTTTATGACTGTGACTGAATCTGAGGGCTTTGATGTGGAACACTTATCAGCTAGCAAAACACAAGAACTACTTGGAGTACTGCGGGAATTTCCTGAGGTGCTAACCGATAATTTGGGTGTGATTAGTAAGGCAGAACACGGCATTTTGCTTTTGGATCAGGTGCCAGTCTGCCAGTCACCCTACAGGTTGTCCCCTCCAAAAATGAAAGTTTTCTGACAGAGATATTAGGCCTTCTGCTTCACCTTATTCTTCTCCCATTTTTCTTGTAGCCAAGGGTAATGGTGGAAGCTATAAGCTGGTGGTTGATTTCCATGCCCTAAAATGAAAAGTTATTTTGGAGTCCATTCCTCACCCTGAGTTACACATTGTTTTGCTTGTCTTGCCATGGTGCAGTATTTCATTATGGTTAACCTCAATCAGGCCTATTGTCAAATCATGCTAATGGAGGAGTCCAAGACAGTCACAGCTTTTTACACTGCCTGGGATCTCTGTGAATTAATTATCTACTGGCACTGTGGTGTTGTCCAGACTCTGACTTGTTTCTTGTGGATATTAAGTTCAAGTTTGTGTATAATTTACCTTATGAGTTGCTGCTTTATAGCAAGTCATTTTCTGAGCTGCTCAAACACCTGAGGCAGATCCTGGCGAGGCTGAGAGAGGCAGAGCATATAGTCAAGCCCTTTAACAACAGTTTGTCCCACCGAGAGATCTCTTTTCTGGGCTGTCTGCTTTCAGCTGTGGGTATCAGGATAGAGCATTTGTGCACTCGGACCATCTACAGGGTGACTTTTTCCCATCATGTACAGACTCTAGGGATTGATCGATGAGAGAATACAGAACAAATAAAGGTCTAATGAACTTATGTCCAGAAATGCATGGTTTTCGTGCTAGAGACTATTTATTCAATTGTACATTGTTACAGAGACTGCAGTCTATTAACAGCAGTACCATGCAGCTCCAATTACAGTATGTATTGAAAATGGTTTCCCTGTGCCTCAACGGATGCTTATATGTGCCATAGCGTGTTCTGTCTCTCATGTTCACATTGGCCAGGCCGCATCCGAACAGTGTCAAAGTAAGCGTGAATACACTGCTCCAGTGTCTCCACATCTGGAATGGACTCTGCAAACACTATGCTTTTGAGATGGCTTCATAAACAGAAATCGCACAGGTTGAGATCCAATGAATGAGCAGGCCATGCAACTGCCCCCCCCCCCCCCCTTGTCCAATCCACTGACCAGGGAAGACATGATTGAGATGCATCCAGATGTTAACGGTGAAATGGGCTGGAACACCATCATGTAGCAAGCACATAATCCTTCGAATCATCGATGGCAGTTCTTACATCAGGGGAGGCAAAGTCACTGGCAAGAAACATTAATAATTATAGCCTATTAGGCAACGTGGAAGGAAGACTGGTCCCAAAATACAGTCACCAATTATCTCGGCCCACCAATTCTGGCTGCACCGATGCTGATGATTCTCTGTCACCATACCATAGGGGTTCTGCATACTATCCCACAGATGCCTGTTATGAAAGTTGAAATAAACACTCTGCATAAAGGTGGTCTCATCTGTGAATAGGTTGGGTGACAGAAATCCTGGAATCTTGGTTGCCGGGTGAAGAAACCAGTGACAAAACTGCTCCTGATGTGGAAAGTCTGTCGGTAGTAAGTGCTGCACATGTTGTAAGTGATAAGGTAGTAACAATTGTCATGGAGAATGTTCCACACAGTTGTCTGGCTTATCCTGTATTGGCGGGCCAACTACCTGCACTAACATGGCATTCGCCTTCCACAGTGTTAATCACATTTTCCTCCAAGTCTGGTGTCCGAACATTTTGGGTACTTGCTTCAAGATTTCCTGCTTCCTGAAAAGACCCTGTCTCAGACAAACAGTTTGTTTGGATTGCAAATTTTTTTAGAAAGTTCCTCCCCAAATTTGTTGAACTAGCAGCACCCCATATAAATTGTGGTTGAAGGGCAAGCCGTTCAGATCGACTGACAGCTAACAGGCAGTGTTGGACTGACAGCCAACAGGTGGCATTCGAGGGGTTAAAAACTGCCTTGAGTAACTCGCCTGTTGGTGGTGCTAGACTTCAAATGGCCATTCACCATGCAGACAGGTGTTTGATGTTGAGTTCACAGCTGTACTACAGCAGGAGGACAGCGACTGTGAGTCAGTAGCATATGCATTACAAGTCTTTATTCCCTATGGAGAGACATTATTCAATCTATGAATTGGAGGCCCTCATGGTACTTTTTGATCCTGAGAAATTTAAATTCTACCCAGAACATGGAGAATTCTTGATTGAGATATGTATCCAGTGTACCAACAGGACCAGTCAAAATGTGCACTGGGCAGTACACATCTCTGCATTCCATTTTTATGTCAAACATGTAAGAGGGCCAGAAAGCATGATGGTTGACACCCACAGCCAGATGTTTGAGGAGGAAGATGGGGGCATCTTTACTTCAAAGTTTCTAAGGGGGAGAAGGGGGCTCTGTGCTGTGCTCATTGCAGTGCCCGCCTTGTTTAGTGATCTGGGGGAACATCAAGAGCGAGATGCGAACCTACGATCGGTCAGGAGAAGGTTGAGATTGGGTGAGGAATAGCAGGCTATGAGCTACAGTGAGGGATACTTTGCTACCGCACACAGAGGGACAGGGGAGTAAAGATTTGACTCCCCCCATAAGTTCGTGCCAGCTGTGTTTAAGTATTATTGTGATTCCATAGTGGGAGACTATTTAAGGAATTATAAGATGACCCATAAGATCAAAGATACCTTGACTTGGCCATCCATATATGGGGATATTAGCAGGTCAGTGAGCAAATGCCTGGCTTGTAATGGGGCCAAGCCTAATTCAGACAGATGTAAAATACCCCTCCAATCCACACATGCTGGGCACCCAATGGATCAACTGTTTACAGATTATGTGGATCCTTCACCTTGCACTCGGGACGGGCACAAGTACATCTTTGTAGCTGTAGATGGCTTTTTCCAATTTACCAGGTTAATGACCAGTGGAAGGTTGATGAGAGAAACCAGCACCTGACATCTTACCAGAATTTTTTCCTTACAGCTTTCCTTCACTGAGAGGGTCAGCTGGATCTAAAAGCTTTGTTGATTGTATTTCATGCTGATGACCAACCCAAGTGGGACCATTAATTGCCTGGCTCAATTTAGCCTGCAACACCATGAACCATAAGGCACCTAAGGCTACTGCAGTCTCTTAATGATTTCCTGTTCTTTAAATTTGATCCCTCAAGGATTTGTTGCCAAATTAAATAGTGGGAAGGCTCACCAGAGAGAAGCAGCACAATGCAGCTGTAGCTGGTGCCTGGGGAATTTCAGGGTGAGGGACCTGGTGTTTATCAAAGATTCTGGGGCCTGAGATTGTTCTAATAAGGTGTCAGGCAAGTTGGCACCACGTTTTGTGTGATACTGTTGGATCCTGAATGTGCCGGCACCTCATCCCACTCTGGGTCAGAAATGAATCAATGGGATGAGACCATTGAGGGCACTTGAGCCAGGTTCAGACTGGCAGTCCTAGTTAAATAAATATCTAGTGTGTTGTAAACCCTATCCAAGGGGTTTGGATTAATGGGAGGGTGGGGGGTGGGTGGGGAGAGGGGAGGGAGGGAGGCAAAGTGGTGCCACAAATCAATAGGTCACCTCATGTTCTCAAGTGTACTCATCTTTGGTGAGAGGGTGTGGTCTGTGGCCTGATGTGCTGTATCAGTGAGGTCTCTCAGTGAGAGTTTGGTGGTCAGACAAGGAGGTCGTAGCTGAGTAGCGGAGCCAGAAATGGATTACAATTCTACTCAGTTTTAGCTGGTGTGGCCTTGTGTTCATGGTCCAGGGTTCATCACCAGAGGCTTTTCTGGTGCACATGGGGCATGCTTACTGTGGAGATTAGTACCTGACAACTTTGACAGATCAGAGCAGGGTTGGTGGGATGGAGTAAGCTGCCCGATGTTTACCACTGTGGTAGTGTTCCTGTGGACAGTGGACAGCAGGTTGGGGTTGCTACCACTGTGGGAAATTAGCCATTGCACCGATGTCAACTCTTTCTATAGCTGCTTGTTGGACACTTGTTCAGGTGAGCATGTTTTGGTATTTTCACTGGTGTTAACTTCATTAAGTTGCACATTGCAGCCTTGGTGCTAGAACATTTTGTGTGTGATCAGTTCCTCCGTTCTGTTCAGGTGCATTAATGACTGTGCTATGCATTCTGCTCCTCGTCTTATTGCCCATCGTAAATTCTGCTTCCTGGAGTCAGACAAGTGGGGTTTAAAATTGTCATTTGTATGAAATAGACAATGGCAAAAGAAAAAGAAGGGGTGTGTGGGAATTTGTGACCTCAAGCCGCATTGGGCTTTGTGATAATGTAGTGGCGAAAATTGACAATTTGTGCTGGACCGGAAATCGAACCCAGATTTACTGCTTCTCATGAGCAGTTACTTTGCCACTTCGACCATCCAGAAACAGTCCCTGGCTAACTCAAATTCCAAATTATCACACCCTGCAATGCAGTGTCCTTCGTCCATTAACTCCATACTCACAAATTACTGATTCCCACAGAAGTTTGGACAATATTAAAGCATCTACACTGAAACAAACGTCAAGGAGCCATTGGGCTCTCACAGAAATGTGTATAACTGAGTGGTGTCTGTTATGTTGGAATGTCTGACAGAACAGACAACACTCAGAGATATACATGGGGCAGCTCAGTCTCTGTTAAAGTTAGGCTTTTAACAATTGTTCTCCTTTAAATCTTGTGGTTTATAAAAGAATTCTGTT
The DNA here is from genome assembly GCF_023864275.1 of Schistocerca cancellata. Lineage (NCBI taxonomy): Eukaryota > Metazoa > Arthropoda > Insecta > Orthoptera > Acrididae > Schistocerca > Schistocerca cancellata. Next base: position 1,113,649,474 of record NC_064626.1, on the reverse strand, counting down.
ATGCACTCCTTACTTGTGCTTCATAGCAAAGTCTGGATTCAGTATTTAATCTCGTAACCTGTAAAATTGAGCAAACATATTCTGCTCCCTATCCTTGTGCCTTGGTGTGAGGTATCACCCTTACTCATGTAGCAGCTCCCAGTACTGTGGGACTCAAGCGTTCTTAATACTGTGTAGAAATTGTGTATATCCAATTTCTTGTGTACTGACTCGCCAAGCACAGTGTGTTATACTTTAGTTCATTTGTTCAACTTGTCTTTTATTAAATTCAACGTGTATATTTTATTTGTGGTTTGAGCACTTGTGCATTCATTATTTAATTGCTCTTATGGGTTTCATGCTGTAGGGTTGCCGGATCCAATGATGTACACTATGCCACATGTAATAAGCACTGTTTTTTTGGTCAGAAGCACACATTAACAGATGTACACATCTCTTGATTCTCGGTACATGTGTTTATCATTTCGCGCATAACCACCGACTGCTCACAAAGAGCTTGCCAAAGATGTTACATGTGACTTGGTTGATAGTCAGCACATTAGCCAGCCCCCTCTAGAGTGCTTACCACCCCCTAGAATGTGTAGCACAAACACAAATATGAGGGCATACATGTAAAGGAAGCACCCAGGGGGGAGCTAGAGAGTGTTTAAACAGAAACAATACATTACATTAGTAAATTAAGTCATCGAGCCAGCGAGGGGGGCGGATGGTCCTGCCTGACCGGGTGAATCCTCATACAGCAGTGGAGGGATCCGGTTAGCGGACTGTGGATTGTGAGGAGCTGGGGTAGCGAACCTGAATGCCTGTTATGGTATGAAGGACTTTTACCATTGATGGGTCAGTACCAACAGGTAAGGGGACAGACTAGAGAAGATGAATGTCAGTCAAGTTGTCATTGGGGAAGCTGGCTCGCTCGTAGAATACAAACACGTTATCCAGATGCACAACAAAAAACACTTTAGAACTGCAAATTAAATAATTGTTGACATTGACTACCACTTCCGTATAGAGATTGACAGAATCTCAACACGAGTCATTGTTGGCGACATCACACGTTCTGAGGCTGGCCCCTGATACATCACTAAATCCTAAGAGGGGAGAGGCGGAGGCTGCCTGTAGGAGGGGAAGTCATCACACGTGTCACTCTGTAGGGGGATGTCACATGTACCTGTAGCACTGTCACACGACTGGGAGTAGGTAACATCACACAGGCGGGAATGGTCGTCACTCACCTGCAGACCGTCAGTAGATGCCTCTTGCGAGGTGGGTGTAGCAGGGGTTGGGGATCGACTGGGTGGGTTATCAGGCAGTTCTCCCAGAGACCACACCAGTTTGAGGCAGCAGACAGTTACTGTTTGAGGTGTACTGTTAATGAGCACTTTGAATGTGTTGTTATGCCATGATATGACTCTGTGTGGGCCCTAGTATGGAGGGCTGAGTGCAGGTCAGATGGTGTCATCAGGCACCATGACGTGAGTGCACGACACCAAGTCCTTATGCAGGAGTATGGGAGGAAGTGAGTGCGGCTGGGGAGGAGGGCATGCAAATGTTAGTGGTTAGCTCCTTAACATGCCCAACGAATGTTGGGTTGCAGATTTGATCCAGAGGGAGTGAAGGCTTGACCAGCTCTGCTGGTAGGGTTTTCCGTATAATACTTCTGCCACAGACATGTCAAGATCCTGTTTCTATACGGCCTGAATGCCTAACATTACCCTTGGTAAGGCATCGGCCTACTCACCTCCGTGGCACAGCAGTGAAGCTTTAAGTGTTTGGTGCCAGCATTCGACAAGCCCATTGCTCTGGAGGTGGTATGCTGTTGTCCTAAACCGTTTCACTCCACACAGTTCACAAAGATGCATGAAGAGGGTGGACTCAAACTTGTGGCCCTGGTCAGTGGTGATAGAAGCTGGGCAGCCGAAGCGTGAGATCCATATTAATAAAAGGGCTCAGGCCACCACATCAGCTGTGATAGTAGTGAGGGGAATTACCTCTACCCAGCGGGTAAACCTGTAAATGGTGGACAGTATGTAACGGAATGGGCCTGAGGGGGGTAAGGGCCCAACGATATCGATGTGTATGTGCTGAAATCTTCATTTTGCCACATCAAACGTACCCATGGGGGGCTGTGAATGACATCCTACTTTTGCACACTGACGAGCCACACACACTCGTGCTGAGCTGTGACATTGTTATATCACCCCAGCCCAAACAAAATGTTCAGATACCATAAGTGTGGTGGCACGTATGCCAGGGTGTGCCAAATCGTAAATACTATTAAAAATGGCCCAGCGGAGAGGTGCAGGAAACACTGGACATATAAGTCGTGTTGAAATGTTGCACCAGATGGGTGACAAGAAACCAGGAAGTGCCCATAACTCTAGTTTGAGTCCTGTTTTAGCATTGGAGTGCAATGCGGCAAGTTCAGTATCATCTGTTTGCAATTTAGGGAGTTCACTGAGGTCCAGTTGCGAAGATAATACTGACACACGAGATAAAAAATCGGTGACGACATTGTCTGCCCCTCTGACATATCGTATGTCATTTGTAAACTGACATATGAGTCCATATGACGAAACCGTCTCATGGATGAGTCCTTGCTTGGGTTGCGGAAAGCGTATACCAGTGGTTCGTGGTCAGTAAATACCACAAGGTGGCGTACTTCGATATCGTCTTGAAAATATTTGGTAGCGGTGTAAATAGCAAATAGTTCCCACTAGAATGTCAACCATTTACGTTGGGAAGTGGACAGTTTGTGGGAGAAAAATCTTAGTGGCTGTACAACAGAAGCCACGGATTGCTGAAGTACCGCCCCCACAGCTGTATCACTCACATCTGTAGTAAGCAAGATGAGAGCATCAGGGATTGGATGAGCTAGTGTAATGGCTGTCTGTAAGGCTGACTTGAGGTTATCAAATGCATTTCGCATATCTGGAGTCCACATGACTGCCTGAGACCGTGAAGTGTTTTTTCCTGCGAGAGCATCTGTCAGTGGGGCTTCTATGTCAGCGGCATTGGGAATGTGTTTGCAGTAGTAATTTACCATTCCTAGGAAGCAGCAGACGCCCTGTGAAAGTCTTTGGGTAAAGGCACCATACTAACAGCCTCGACCCGTTTGGGTAGGGGGTGGATGTCATCTGCAGAAACTGCATGGCCCAGAAAAGTGACACTAGTGTGGCAGAGGTGAGACTTAGCATTGTTCACTGTGACACCGTTTGCATGTAATAGTTGTAACATCATATTTAAGCAGAGAGCATGTTCCTTGAGTGAGGAAGAAAAAATTAACAGATCGTCCAGGTATGCATACGCAAAGTTCAAGTTTGAACAATCCAAACAGAGTGATGATGGCAGTTTTTTCAACATTCTCTGGTGCTATTGGCAGTTGGTGGTGTGCCTTGTAACAGTCCGTCACACTGAAAATTTGTGCCGTAAAATTGTTCTGGTGGTAAGTGCCCAGTAGTCACCACAGAGGTGCAAAGTGTCATCTTTCTTAGGCACCAAATGAATGGGTGAGACCAACTACTAGAAGAAGGGCGAATAGTCTTACTGTCTAAAAGTTCCTAAATAATCACTTTGGTGTGTTTAAGTTTTTCTGGGTTTAAATGCCTAGCCTTTGCGCATACCGATGGACCTTCCATAGTACTGATTCTGAGGACAGTACTGTTATTGATCGCACACACCGATGGGGATGATGGACCCACTCTCGATGAAGTATGACTGACCTGTAATGCACACACTTGTGTGTCCCCAGCCGGCGGATCAGCAGCAGTGGTGGTGATCCACTGATAGTCCTTGTTGTGGAGCTCAGTGGGGTACTTGGCAATGTTGCAAACACAGCTTCTGTCTGGCAGTAGAAAAGTCTCTCGGCATAGGCGGCGGGTGCGATGAGTTGGGGCGTGGGCTGAGGGCATGGCCGCTTGTGACAACTGGGTGACCTGTTTATGAGCGTCTGTGAGCTTGGCTTGTACAGTGGCAATTGTAAGTGGAGGGCATTGTTGTTGTCCCGAAGCTCGTCCTTGTGTGATTTAAGAGAGAGCCCTGCAACGGTGGCTTCAGTTAGCTCGCTAGCTGGCGCTCTCAGATGAGAGGGAAGAAATATTGCAACTGGTGGTACGGTCTACTGACTTAAAGATTAGTTTACCTCATTGTAGGTTAGGTGAAAGAGCATGGCCTAAGAGAAAATCTACCCCGAGTACAGGTTCATACACATCGGCGATAAAGAAAGTCCACTGTAAGGGGGTGTTAATGTTCTGCAGTTTAATGTTTAAAGTAGTTATGCCATGAGATTGGAGGGCAAGGTTGATGCTCAAATTTAATACAAATTTAAGGTATGACACTGACCTCGGCCCCCGTGTTGACTACAAATGAAACACAAGACACTGTGTCTTTCACATACAAGTGTCCTGGAGTGTGAGGTGAAGAAGTATTAAGGGACAGGCGTCTGTGTGATGCAATGCAGCCCATAGCGCATGAGTTGGGTTGTGCTATTAGTTCAGGAACGCACATGGGGACCAACATTTCTTAGCCACGTCGCCAAAGTGGGAATGGAAATAACATGAAGCAGAACGGTGCGTAGCGTCACCCGTTGAGCTGGCTGAGGCCGAAGCGGCAGCTGAGGGGGTCATGTTTGTAGATTCCTCTGAAGGCGGCACCGCAGTAGAGCTGGTAGGAGAGGAGTTACGGCGGTGGCTGCCATGCGCACTCTGTACCGAATGATGGAAACTGCTGCGCAGGTGTGCCAACCCCTGAGGCCTGAGGGCCCACTGGGGCGTTATGCGGGGGTGGCAGAATGTTGTATACCTGGTCTGCGATCTTCAGTTTAGTGTCCAGTGGGGCCAAAGTTAAATGGAGAAGGTGAATTTAAACTTCCAGAGGAAGTTTGAGCAACCAGATGGTCCAAAGCGTAGTGCCCGGCATATGATGTGTGTCAGTCACAGCACAAAGATGATGCCAGAGCTACAACAGTAATCTGGAACCCAGAAACTCGTGACCGATGATGAGGCAGATAGCTTCCTCTGTAGATACGGGTAGGTGCTCGAGGATGGTGCATCAGGCAAACGCATATTTGTCCGTAGCAGGGTCTGGTTCATCATGGAGGTGACATAGTAAGCAAAGAAACTTCGGGTCATCGTCAGCGATGCTGTGTAGCTGCAGGACGTACTGGATCATGGCAAACCATGTGCTTGGGTGGTCCTTGCAAGGGGGTGGTAGCTTAGGCCAGTGGATGGGTGAGCTTGAGGTAACTGTTTGTCGGAAACTGCCACTCCCTGTCCATAGCTCTACAGCGTAACAGGCTCGGGTGTCGTAGCAGTGTACAGTTCACGACACTGCCAGTGGCACATGTCATGGTAGGCCCGGCTGGCTCAATCGTGGTGGAGAAATCAATGAGTCAGGCGTTCAACGGAGTAACGCCAACAGGTGCAGAATGGACCTGCACGGGAGATTTGACCGTAGTCGACCGATGTGCAGAAAACGACAGAGTACAATTTCCGGGCCCCTCCCCTACAGGTGCATTAAAATTGTTAAAACACCTAACATTTGTGGAACACACATGGCAGACGTGGCAGGAACAGCGTGTGCTGTTGGAAACACTCATAAAGTGGACGATGATAGTGGGAGGGGGGGTAGGGGAGGCTGGTGCAAAATCAAAATCCAGAGTTCCGAGATAAACATGAAATTTCCTGTCTTGAGCATCCGGCTCACTTTGTACTGCCACTGACTTGGGTGAAAAATTCACACTGTCACTTGGGAAACTTGTAAATATAGTCACACTGTGTCGGCTGTTGTTGAGCACTCAGAGCACGTGGAAAGTTCACATTCAACGTAAAATGTTCACGTGCAATTTTGTGCACGAAAAATGTTCTGTTGTTATGAAACATTGCCACACGACTGTTGATTCAAGTACAATAATGAAAATTTATTGTTCATACCTGATGCCAGCACACATGGCTGTGGGAATGTAGAAGCACTGTCCTGTTGAGTACAGCTATCCAGTGTGTTTGGAAACTGCGTCGAACTATTGCGAAAACATGGTGGAAAATTGGAAAATGATGCCGAAGTGTCCGTTGGAAAACCTAGTTGGCACATGTGCAGTGTAGCGGGCGGCAAGCGATCCACTGTGTACTGCTCGACGGAACGAGAGTTAGTTGTAGCACACGTGAATCACGTCGGGGTCACGAGTGTGGGTTTTGTGTTGTAGGATTGCCGGATCCAATGATGTACACTGTACCTCATGTAATAAGCACTATTTTATTGGTCTGAAGTACACAGATACAGATATACACATCTCTTGATTCTCAGTACACGTGTTCATTGTTTCACGCACGACCACCGACTGCTCACAAAGAGCTTGCCAAACAAACATGTTACATGTGACTTGGTCGACAGTTGCCACACTCTCTTACAACCTTGTTTTAAATTAACTCATAATATGTACCCTATTTCCTGTGTGGGCGCACATGTGCTTATTAAAGATTCTGTGCGTCAATTAATTTCAAGTATACACTCAATTTACCTTTCTAAATTTTTTGATTAAATTAAAGCAGACATTCTATTTCCTGTTTGACCACAAGCATATTTGCTAAATTCTTTGAGGCTTTTGCCATTAATTTCCCATATATATCCAATTTGCCTTCTAAACCTGGCTGTTAATTAGCTTAACATTTATAATCTGAATGTCATTTGGATGCATATGGATTCATTAAAATTCTTTGTTATTTATTATATTCAAAGGTAAAATTAACTTGTCCTTTGAAAGAAAAACTATTGTGAATAATTAATTTATAGTGTGTAGCATATTGACTTGGATCTATTGTTAAATAGTTTATTGGGAAAATTATTATGAGCTTACCATGGAGATATTTTTATTGTATGTATTCGAAGGTTATTTTATATGTATGTTTTAGAATGAGAGTTCCTAGACTAGCATGGCTTGTGAAGCATTCTGATTAACTGATGGCCTTGGATTTGAGCTGATATTACTCATTTTTCACTTTCAGTCTTGTATTTTGTGAAGGAACTCTGTGGTTGCAATAAATTGTATTTAAAATTATTTTGTAGCACAAATGGTGTTCAGTCACTGTTTGTCCAGCCCTTACATCTCCAAGTCAACCAAGTGGCTGCCTGTGTTCCAACACTGATCTCTATTGCCAGTTCCTGAGCACCATAAAAATGAATAAGGTGATTATTATCTTTGATTATAAATACAGAATGCTGGTGCTTGATGTCAACTTATAAATCATTGAATGCAGCTGGAGCTAATTTCCCATGTTTCTGTACAAGTGGTTAAAACATTTTCTAAGACAGGAAAATATTCTAGGCAGTGTGTATATGCTGTGAAGCAATGTGCGCTGAGTACTGAATATCACACTATGTGGCTGATAAGCACCTCACAGGCAATGCATTCACACAACATGCCATCTGTTTGGTGCCACATATTTAACAGTATTATTATTACTATGTAATCACAAGCATGGTGCTGTGCATCTAACATTATGCATATCTATCAGTAAACACACTTTATGTTAACTTGTTCATCAGCAACATGCCTTATAAACTGCAAGTGTGTGTTTTGTTGTTGATAAATAAGGCTGAATTTTTTGTGGGATGTATTTATTTACATAGCAAAAATTCTACAGTATCCCTTCTGGTTGCACTACATTCTTTCAGACTATTGTTGCTGTTGTCAACACCTCCATTTCCTGGTCCAGTTATAGCTCTGCTAGCACTCTAATAATAACAAAAATCAAAAATCTGATGTCATACAAACATAATATTAATTATTATTATAGATGGATGAATAATTACTGCAATTGCTGTTATTTTGTCACTGACGCATCTTGCATGGAGAGAAGCTGGATAGAAGTTTTAAAAATGGTATATAACTCCAACGTATGCAGAACATTGTATCAGTCATTCTACATTCTAGATTCACGTTCTATCCTTCATTTGCAGTGCCGTAACTTGTTGAACAATATTCCTCCTGTCTACCGTCATACAGTCCTTTGTTATCATGTCTTTCCATTCTTGTTGCAGAAAGCTGTGAGTACATTTCTACGATAGCTATTTACAGCAAATAGGCTTTGTAAATTCTTCTTTGCTCAATGCAAGCGTTTCATCAGTTGAACACATGAGACCTAGACATATGTAAAGGCAGTGAAGAAATGACAATGATTATGTCAGCATTCTGTGTTTTGCAAATACCATATATATTAAGTTATTCTCGTGATGTGGGGGTGTGACGAGAGGGTAGGGGTTTGAGTGCTTGGGCAAGTGGAGGGGGGAGGGGGGGCAGTGCAGGCAGGCTGGAGATGGCCTTCACAGGGCAGTGACACAGTGATGTCAGGTTTCCTGGAATGCAATAGTAAGAAAGTATTGATGCTGATGTCAGTGAATTCCTGTCCTATACCAGCAGTGACTCCTCTACACTTATCAACCTTGTTCTCATTCTTGAGCATCTCCAGGTCCTGTATTAAATGGTAGCATCTCATTTACTTTCTATTATCTTCAGATAGACTTAGTTCTCAGCTGCTCAGTTTGGCAGGCTTCTGCCAAAGTTGGAATTGGTGTTGTTACAAGGAGGAAGGTTTCTGTGTAATTCAGTCATGATGGAGGAGCTGAGTTCCAAACAGTGCATGCCTTGGATCTGATTCTTGCTTTTCCTTTACAGTCACTGCTGCTACTTGTCTTCTTACACCTTCTTGACACTAAGTAACTAACCACCTGGAGGTGCTTATCCCATGAGTGGAAAGATCTCATTGACTAGAGTTGATCTTAGGCACCCTGTGACTATGTAGCCTGTCTCAAGAAGAGCCAAATCAACTTGATTAGGATGGACATAGATCCTTCAGACTGTCCGGTATACCAAGCAGCAGAGAAACACAGAGCTAGTAGAATGATGTACAGTGGTCACTGGGCTGCTCTCCCCATGTGGTGTTTCTCAGTTTGCCGATGGGATTATTTGTGGTGCATATCCCTTGTCTGGTGTCTAAGCACTACTGTTTGTAAACTAAGGCACAGCCCATGTTAATCCTAGGTATTGGGGGTGTGCACAGTGATTTAAATTGCACCCTTTCCGAGTGATGTTCAGCTTTCTTGTTGACTCGTTAATGTGTAGATGGAATGATCGCACTTGAGTTTCATCTGAATTGGGTGTCAAATGGTTGTCGCCATAGGAGATAGCAAGTTCTTCCAGAGCAGATGTTAGCTTGGATTCTACTTTTTCAAATGCCAAGTGCCAGTACATTTCAAGGGGAAGGCCCTTCTTGTGCAGTCTTCATGGTTCTATTTGTCATTTAGAGTGACAAACACTCGTCGGTTTTGCAGCAGACATTTTGAATACACTGGGCCAGTTTACAGTCCTTAGTTGTTGTGTACAGCTTCTTATTACTGTCTTATGGTTCACAGTACCATAAGCAGCTGTGAGATCAGTAAAGGCAACTCCTGTATTTCCTTCTTTCATACCGATCATCAATGTGCTGGGTTAAATTAAGTATCTAGCTACTACATGACTTTCCTGGTCTGAAACCTGACTATTATTCACTGGTCTTCCTGTCAACAGACTCAAAATTTTGATTAAAAATCCTTGTGTCCAGAATTTTAAGCAGACGGCATGGAGGTGATACAAGTCTGGAGTTCTTGGGGTTATCTGGTTCTTTGCATAGTTTAAAATATGCCATGCCTTTGTGTGGTGCCAGATCTTTGGGATTATCATTCTAGCAACAGAAGTGTTCATCATTTTCAGAGTATAGTTTATAGTTACATGGCCAAAGTTCTTTATTTGCTCCAATCTCTTGCCATCCTAGCCTGCAGCTTTTTTAGTTTTCAACTGATTAATAGCAGTTCTCAGTTCCTCGCCTGTGATTGGAATGCCAAGATGATCATCACATCATTCTAGTTTCATTAGTTTTGATCTTACTGTGGTTTTTCCTTTCAACAACAGTTGGTGTGCCATTTGGTCAGGGGTGACATTGCTCACTCCTGAAGGTTATCTGTAGGACCAAAATTAAGGTTTCTTAACAATTTCCAGGATTGTTGAGTATTGCGTTCTGTGTCCAAACTTACCAGAGATTACGTCGTTTCCTGTTTGTGGTATTGGTATGGCTTGTATAAATTGTTCTACTGTCTGTATTGTCTCTTCTGAGAATGGGTCATTTTCGAAGACCTGTTCATACCTCTTAAGGAGCACTGTTGAGTCTTTACAAAGTCCATGTAAGTATACGGCTCTACAACCTCTTCGGATGTATTTAAATACTCTTCACTACCTCCATTAAATCTCCATATTTTTCTGGATGAGGCCTGATTTTTATGACTTCTTCAGCCATGTTTTGAGAGAAATAACCCCACTGAGCTTTTTTGAAGTTCTTCTGAATACAGTTTTTTCTGGTTTAACAACTGCTTCTACAGTACATACAAGAGCTCAATGTTATGTTCTTGGGAATGGTTCTGCAGTATGCTTCTTGGTTTGGTGAGCAATATATTCACAAGGAAAAATATTATCCTCCTCCATTGCCCACTGTTAGAGGAATAGGGCAACTTTGGGCCATGCATTAGTTTTAAACGCATGCATTCAACCCAGTCTTCGAGGTTTTTACCATTTGTATCTGACTCCTTATATCCCCAAGAAGTACTGTGGTAAAGTCACCTGTGACTACCTTTGTTGGCTGAGAATCAAAACATCAAATTTCTGAAAATCTGTATTCCTTGTGTTGTGAATTGTGGACAGGTGTAACAGAGAAAAATTGAATTTTAGCTGTCAGGATTTAGATGTCATCTACACAGTTGATATCTGTAGACAGTATGCTAGTGTCCAGTTTTGTGAAAACTGTATTCACACATTCCTCATTAGGTCTCTCTAGGATAAGTTTTATTCCATTCGCCTTCGGTCAATGCTCGTCTAGTCCTCTGTCAGTTTCTTGGACCAGTAGTATATCACAATTATGTTTCATGCAAATGTCAGACCATAGCATTTCATTCTCTGCTGAATTTAAGGTGCACCATTGTAGTATCTTTTGTGGTGGAAGATTCAGCCAACAAGCCTGTCAGTATCAATAAAACAGATTGACATGGACTTAATGGTACACTGACTTGTCGATATTTTTGGTTGAGTTGAAGGACTCTTCCATTTCGGTGATTGCTGCTTAGTTGCAGAGGAATAGCCATAAACCCAGCTTTCGTCACCTGTGACAACGTTTTAAAGAAAGTTTAGATGATGTAGTGGTTTAATTCCCTGCCTGCTTCTGGTCACCTTGAAACAGTCGTGGAACAGACTTCACCACTGTGCCCTTATGTTCAGTTCTTCTTACAGAATACTTTGACGTGTACCATAATTTATTCCCAATGCTTTGCAGAGATATGGGATGATCTCTCTATGAGCTTGGAGAAGTTGATCCTTCACTTTTTGAACATTTTCTGGCGTGAAACCAGCTAACGGTCGACCAGGATGTTCGTCATCGTCTGTCCACGTTCATCGATTTCTGAAACGATTGCAGCAGTGTACCCAAATGGGGGGGGGGGGGGGGGGCAAATAAGCACTCCGCCCTGCCCTTTCAGGTCAGCCACTCGTCACAATCACTCAAGAGGGATGTTTGAGAAGTTACCTAACAGTCTAACAATCTCTAATTGTTCTGGTAACCATTTGCGCTCGAAATTCAAATTTCGGGAACTTTTGGATACTACCTCACACATTATTACTCTGTAAGGAACCATCGGAGACCATGGGTCCCTTACATTAAGATACTCAAAAAACATTCTGCAGGAATCTCCGAAATTTTTTAGGTGGACGTGGGGTTCTTCTTGTGATAAAAGTTTCCCTTATCGCTGCTCGATGTTTTGGAAGGATACAAGAAGGCCTACAACATACCGATAAACTTTCAAAGGCTGTATGTTACTATGTTTCTTGATGTATCTTGAGTGCTTTGATAAGGAACCCTTGCTCTGCCGTGGCCCGTTATCGAGTAATTGCGTTTTTCCAGAGATAATGAAAAGGAAAGTGCACAAAACATTCTTTGAAAGACGTCTCCCATGTTTCTGCAAGATGAGACGCTGATAATTCATAGACCTATTTTGATTCAATATAATGGAATGGCGGCAAACTTTGCACACGATATTAAAGACCATCATCATCTTGGGGCAACGGATGAATGGTTGTGATGGTCCTGTTCCGTTTACAGTTCATTTCCCAGATATGACGTCAGTGGGCTTCTTCCGAGACCACTTTACGATTCCCAATTTCCTGGTAGTGTGTGTTGTAGTCCCCCATGATTCGCTGAAAAACATGTTGTAATCAGGGTGGTATACAGCTGTGGAAACATACAAAGAAACATTTACGTACATTGACGCAAGTGTATGTTGCCTAAGGTTTCTTGCATTACTCGCGTGAGTTAGGAAGCACATATGGCATTCAAGTATTCTGAATGTACTCGGACACGGTAATAATTTCTCAACTTGACAAGCCCTTTTTTTTAGTAGGCCAAAAACTATATTTTTCAGGTGGAAACAGTACCCTTATGCCACATCCTGAGGAAAAATGGTATAAAAATCACAGAGGAATTGAAGTGGGCAACATTGTGTTACCGAGCTTACAACCAACTGAAATGAAATGATTCTATGGCACTTATTGGCCGGGATATGCCCTTTCGGGGTTCGGCCGCCGTATTGTAAGTGCTATTAGTTGACGCCACTGCGGCGACTTGCGGGTCAGTGATGATGAAGGATACACAACACCCAGGCCTCTGCCGGGAATCGAACCCGTGGTAGGCGGTAACGCTACCGCTGCGCCACGGAGGCGACCACCAATTGAAAAATCAGTTGCAAACGGCTCATTGCTTGGCCAGCAGTCGCTATGTGACCCAACTAATCCTATCTGCTAACGCCTCTCTCTCGACATCTCTTATCACAAAGAAGTTCTGAGCGATTACAGCAACCGATTGGTCATATACAGCCAAAAATACACACTATTTTTTCGACTTAAGTTACCTTATTGGTCCACGCAATTTGTCCAAGTCTATTCACCGAGTGGATTCCATTTTTGAAGTGGCATTTAGAGACGTGTCTAAAACAGTCATCAATGCACACCACACGAGTGTGCAGTCCACACCTCTTCGTGCCGTTTTTCTTGCAAGAGAAAAAAAATAAGAAGAATTAATTTCTTAACCCACAGAACACGACCCTAAGCTTTCACAGTGCTGCTACTGAATCTCCGTTGGACTTCGGTTTGCTATCACAAGATGTGGAAATAGGTGGGATTTAGAGGGCGTCAGTGTTGACGGCTAAGGCGGATCTTCCAACACTGTACTTCAAATTTATCAGGTTTTTTTTCCATTGCTATAGGATGTTTGTGGACGCGTACAATATTCTAAAATCTAAATGATGACGTTTCGTGTGCAGTCCACACATCTTCGTGCCGTTTTTCCTGCAAGAGAAAAGAATAAGAAGAATTAATTTCTTAACCCACAGATTCCAAGTCTAAGCTTTCCGGAGATGGTACTCTTTTTTTTTGTGTGTGTGCAGCAACCAGTGGCATATCTAGGATATTGCAGCCACGGCCAGAGCCTGGGACGCCGTTACTGTAGGAGTGTGTTTCCGGGTTGGATTATAACAATCTGTTGGGGCCTTTTTAATATTGTCCAGACAAGACTATGAAATTTCCTGTTGTATCTGCTATTCGTCTGAAATCACCAAATGCAGATCTCATACTGAATAAAACTTTATCACAATCAATTCTTCATATGAAATGTACCACACTCCCTCTTCTGATACGCCTATAGAGTCCTTCGCTTCATACACCTGTAATCGTCGTCCATTCAGTGTTATATTCTGCGCTTTCTCGACATTTTTCAAGTTATTGCAGTTTTCGGTCATTCTTTTCTGGCAGCATCTTCAAAGAAGTTTGACCTTGTTGAATTCAGCTGCACGTTCATTAAGTCTTATAGTGTAGGAGCTGAATTAATATAAATCTTCATTAACTTTGTGTGATTTTCCATTGGTAATGAAAAAATGAGGAATATAATTACGGCACGATATTTCAGTTTATCCATTACCGACAAAATAAACACTACTTTAACATTCACCTAAAAATCTCTTCTGCAGTTCAAAATGGTTCAGATTTATCTAAGCACTGTGGGACTTAACATCTGAGGTCATCAGTCCCCTTAGAACTACTTATACCTAACTAACCTAAAGACATCACACACATCTATGCCCGAGGCAGGATTCGAACCTGCGACTGTAGCAGCAGCGCGGTTCCGGACTGAAGCGCCCAGAACCGCTCGGCCACAGCGGCCACCGGTCCGCAGTTCGAGCTGACACTTCACTTCCATTAATGCGCAACAAGAACAAACATGTTGTTGTTGTTGTGGTCTTCAGTCCTGAGACTGGTTTGATGCAGCTCTCCATACTACTCTATCCTGTGCAAGCTTCTTCATCTCCCAGTACCTACTGTAGCCTACATCCTTCTGAATCTGCTTAGTGTACTCATCTCTTGGTCTCCCTCTACGGTTTTTACCCTCCACGCTGCCCTCCAGTATTAAATTAGTGATCCCTTGATGCCTCAGAACATTTCCTACCAACCGATCCCTTCTTCTAGTCAAGTTGTGCTACAAACTCCTCTTCTCCCCAATTCTATTCAATACCTCCTCATTAGTTATGTGATCTGCCCATCTAATCTTCAACATTCTTCTGTAGCACCACATTTCGAAAGCTTCTATTCTCTTCTTGTCTAAACTATTTATCGTCCATGTTTCACTTCCATACATGGCTACACTCCATGCAAATACTTTCAGAAACGACTTCCTGACACTTAAATCAATACTCGATGTTAACAAATTTCTCTTCTTCAGAAACGCTTTCCTTGCCATTGCCAGTCTGCATTTTATATCCTCTCTACTTCGACCATCATCATAGCAAAAATAAAATTTCATTGAAATCACCTGGTTTGTGCAAGACAGAAATTTTCTTCTGCTTCTCACAATTAATCGTTGATTTAATTATTTTTAAAATAAAAATCTATCGTCCGTGGTCTGTCCTTTTACGGTGCTCATATAATGACAGAATACTCGATAACCAGGCAGCCGCAGTGTCGAGCACTCCGTGAATAAATGGTTGCCATTCTGTCTAGTTCTTAATTTGTGTATCTTACAATGTGGCCAGTTAAACTTTCTGGAAACAACAGTTTCTAGCATCCCAGAACCATTTTCGAATTTTTTGCTTCCTCCTTGACACATGGAAGCTGTGTCACAATATTCTGACCAGCTGTTTTTGCTGGAGGGGACTTTATGTTTGATCCATTTAATTTTTGCATCCCTGCCATCCTACATATCACGATTTGCAGAAGTTGGGGCTACAAAAGAGAAGCAAGGCGGAGTTTCAGGAATAAGGAAGACTTTGTTACGTAACAACTCCCGTGTGAGAAAAAAATCTAACAATGCGCCCTGCTTCAAACGAAGCCGCTACCAGCAGGCTTTAACTGTAATTTGCGGCCGAACCCCGAAGGGAATATCCCTGCCAATAAATGCCATACGATCATTTATTTATTTATTTTTTTGACCGAAGAAAGCCAACCTGAACTGCAGGTAGAGACATCAAAGAAAGCATTGCTAGATCACCAATTCAATACCTTCAAAATATATTGAAATATTTCGGTAAAATTATTAATCTTAGATCTTTATCTCAAGCGCGATCGCTCACAGGTTAACAACTTCCAAAAAACGCAAGCACAACCGATGTATCCTGTGAATATATTAGATGAATATATGAGGAGATAGGAAAAGGACAGTCTGTATGTTAAAATTGAATTATGGCTTATGAAAAGAAAATGAGAATTAGTTAATTTGCACATTCATGCAACTTACAGTCCATTTGCAAAGGAGCGTCATGAAATTCACCTTTTGCACGTTATTCAGTACTGCAGTGGCGGAGGCAAGGGGTAGGGGTTGAGGGGGAATGTATCCGTCACCCCTCTTATGCGGAAAGTGTACGAAAACGTAAGCATTTTATGGATTTACAGAAGCTGCTGTTCCTGAAATAGCCGAACTAAAAACCTCTCCTTTTAAAGAAATTTGTAACAGCAGCAGGAACAAACATTTAACACAATGCTTTGAGAATAACAGATGCCATCGTACACGTTACATTTTAAAAGCAATGATGATCCAAACTGTTTTGTGCTCAGACCGCGTAAACTGCCCTTAGAAAATATTTTCAGTTAAAGGATAATCTGAGTTTCAATAATTAAGGAACGTAATTTCAAAAGGTAGTGAGTGCATCTTTGGTCAAACGAGTTTGATGCAACTACCATCTGTTCCATGTATGCTCTTCAACGCCACTTTTACTGACGATTGTCCTATGAAGGAAGCTTTGGATTTTTAATCTATTTACTACTACCGTGAAGTAGACAGTTTGGCGAATATTTTGTGGTGAAGAGATGCGAATTCAGCACCCTCGAGGCCTTGACTGCTAATACCAAACCTATCTATTTATTACAGGTTCGCCCACATGCGTTTCATATTGTGAATGTTTAGTTGCTACCTGGTACTTTCTGGTAACAACGAGCAGGATGACAGTGACACAGTGTGAGTCAACATTCTCGCTATGAATTTGTGGAATTTGCTGGAATCTGCTAGCTCTGCTTGTTTCGTAGACTCTTCTGTGCTGGTACCTATTAACAAACCGTCGTAGCAGCATGGCCGTTTTGAATGAGTCAAACAACGTGCTTTAAGTATATTGTTGATTAGTTTGCTGCGTTTTAAGGCTAAATTTACACTGCCTGCGATGCGATGCCGAGCCGAGCGGAGCGATGACGCGCTGAAATCGCGTGACAATGGGCAGGCTTGGTTTAACAGTGGCAACAGAGCGGTGCCCGTTTAGACTGCAGGCTGGGCCGAGCGATGTGATGCGATGACTCCGCTGTAGTCGCAACCGAGTTTGCGTTTCGCCCGCGTGTTTGGAGCGATTGCTTGTTTGCGCTTGCGTCTGGAGTAATTGCTTGCTTGCGATGGACGTCGAAAGACTAATTAACAATGTGCGTGAACGCCCCGTGTTGTGGGACCAGAAAAATAAATATTACCACAATAGGGATGGAAGAACCCTGGAGATACTAAAAGGTATCAGATAGATTATATAATGGTAGGACAGAGATTTAGGAACCAGGTTTTAAATTGTAAGACATTTCCAGGGGCAGATGTGGACTCTGACCACAATCTATTGGTTATGAACTGCAGATTAAAATTTAAGAAACTGCAAAAAGGTGGGAATTTAAGGAGATGGGACCTGGATAAACTGACTAAACCGGAGGTTGTGCAGAGTTTCAGGGAGAACATAAGGCAACAATTGACAGGAATGGGGGAAAGAAATACAGTAGAAGAAGAATGGGCAGCTTTGAGGAATTAAATAGTGAAGGCAGCAGAGGATCAAGTAGGTAAAAAGACGAGGGCTAGTAGAAATCCTTGGGTAACAGGAGAGATACTGAATTTAAGTGATGAAAGGAGAAAATACAAAAATGCAGTAAGTGAAGCAGGCAAAAAGGAATATAAACGTCTCAAAAATGAGATCGACAGGAAGTGCAAAATGGCTAAGCAGGGATGGCTACAGGACAAATGTAAGGATGTAGAGGCTTATCTCAGTAGGGGTAAAATAGATACTGCCTACAGGAAAATCAAAGAGACCTTTGGGGAAAAGAGAACCACTTGTATGAATATCAAGAGCTCAGATGGAAACCCAGTTATAACCAAAGAAGGGAAAGCAGAAAGGTGGAAGAAGTATATAGAGGGCCTATACAAGGGCAATGTACTTGAGGACAATATTATAGAAATGGGAGAGAATGTAGATGAAGATGAAATGGGAGATACTATACTGCGTGAAGAGTTTGACAGAGCACTGAAAGACCTGAGCCGAAACAAGGCCCCAGGAGTAAACAACATTCCATTAGAACTACTGACGGCCTTGGGAGAGCCAGTCCTGACAAAACTCTACCATCTGGTGAGCAAGATGTATGAGACAGGCGAAGTACCCTCAGACTTCAAGAAGAATATAATAATTCCAATCCCAAAGAAAGCAGGTGTTGACAGATGTGAAAATTACCGAACTATCAGTTTAATAAGTCACAGCTGCAAAATACTAACTCGAATTCTTTACAGACGAATGGAAAAACTGGTAGAAGCCGACCTCGGGGAAGATCAGTTTGGATTCCGTAGAAATATTGGAACACGTGAGGCAATACTGACCTTACGACTTATCTTAGAAGAAAGATTAAGGAAAGGCAAACCTACGTTTCCAGCATTTGTAGACTTAGAGAAAGCTTTTGACAATGTTGACTGGAATACTCTCTTTCAAATTCTAAAGGTGGCAGGGGTAAAATACAGGGAGCGAAAGGCTATTTACAATTTGTACAGAAACCAGATGGCAGTTATAAGAGTCGAGGGGCATGAAAGGGAAGCAGTGTTTGGGAAGGGAGTGAGACAGGGTTGTAGCCTCCCCCCAGTGTTGTTCGGTCTGTATATTGGGCAAGCAGTAAAGGAAACAAAAGCAAAATTCGGAGTAGGTATTAAAATCTATGGAGAAGGAATAAAAACTTTGAGGTTCGCCGATGACATTGTAATTCTGTCAGAGACAGCAAAGGACTTGGAACATCAGTTGAATGGAATGGACAGTGTCTTGAAAGGAGGATATAAGATGAACATCAACAAAAGCAAAACGAGGATAATGGAATGTAGTCGAATTAAGTCGGGTGATGCTGAGGGAATTAGATTAGGAAATGAGACAGTTAAAGTAGTAAAGGAGTTTTGCTATTTGGGGAGCAAAATAACTGATGATGGTCGAAGTAGAGAAGATATAAAATGTAGACTGGCAATGGCAAGGAAAGCGTTTCTGAAGAAGAGAAATTTGTTAACATCGAGTATTGATTTAAGTGTCAGGAAGTCGTTTTCTGAAAGTATTTGTATGGAGTGTAGCCATGTATGGAAGTGAAACATGGACAATAAATAGTTTGGACAGGAAGAGAATAGAAGCTTTCGAAATGTGGTGCTACAGAAGAATGCTGAAGATTAGTTGGGTAGATCACATAACTGACGAGGGGGTATTGAATAGAATTGGGGAGAAGAGGAGTTTGTAGCACAACTTGACTAGAAGAAGGGATCGGTTCGTAGGACAGGTTCTGAGGCATCAAGGGATAACCAATTTAATACTGGAGGGCAGCGTGGAGTGTAAAAATCGTAGAGGGAGACCAAGAGATGAGTACACTAAGCTGATTCAGAAGGATGTAGGTTGCAGTAGGTACTGGGAGATGAAGAAGCTTGCACAGGATAGGGTAGCATGGAGAGCTGCATCAAACCAGTCTCAGGACTGAAGACCACATGATGATGAGGGATTTTGTTCGTCAAGCACAGAATGAAATAGCTGAAGATTGTGGAACAGACAGTAAGTACAAAAAAGTAAAATAACTAGCTACAGCCGGCCGGTGTGGCCGTGCGGTTCTAAGCGCGTCAGTTTGGAACCGCGTGACCGCTACGGTCGCAGGTTCGAATCCTGCCTCGGGCATGGATGTGTGTGATGTCCTTAGGTTAGTTAGGTTTAAGTAGTTCTAAGTTCTAGGGGACTGATGACCTCAGTAGTTAAGTCCCATAGTGCTCCGAGCCATTTTTTTTTTGAACTAGCTACAAGACTCCAAGAAATAAGTAACACAAACAACTTCGTTTATTTTCTGATTTTAATTGTGTATAGATACTATTACAGTATTTTGATAATGAAATGACGTTCACAATAGTTACGGTATTTGATAATTTCGAGATGAAATATATTTCCATTAATGACTGTTGACATAGTTTTTGAAGGCCTCTTGACACTCCTCGCTCTTCCTGAAACACTACTGTTTGCTCTGACATTTTGGAAGCATGCTGCTAAAGCACTGTGTTTTGTTATGTCCTGGTCAATAGACAATTGAAAGGAAATGTCAGGCCCATCTTTATCGATTATTATATTGTACAAGACGCAGATGCACTGAATAATAATGTCTGCATGTTCTACAGAAGTTTCAGTTTCCTTTCGGAGAAGACGCCACTTGCTGGCCATAATTCCGAAAGTGCGTTCCACCACCGTTCTAGCCCTCGATAGCCTCCTGTTAAATAACATCTCTTCCTCAGTCAGTGACAGTCCAGGGAAAGGGCGCATTAAGTTTTCCAGTAGTGGAAAGGCTTCATCTCCAACCAACACCAATGGGGCTTTTACTGAAGTACATGTTAGTAGTACATGGTAGTTCTTTCGGTGGAGGCCAGTTTTCAGTTTCGTTCAAAATATTATTGTACAAGTTACTTGCTCTAAATGTGCCACCATCTGATTGCTTGCCATAGCCTCCAATGTCAACTGCTATTAATCTGCAGTTAGCATCGGCTACGGCTAGTAAAACAAGCGAAAA
The DNA here is from genome assembly GCF_023864275.1 of Schistocerca cancellata. Classification (NCBI taxonomy): domain Eukaryota; kingdom Metazoa; phylum Arthropoda; class Insecta; order Orthoptera; family Acrididae; genus Schistocerca; species Schistocerca cancellata. Next base: position 1,113,629,076 of record NC_064626.1, on the reverse strand, counting down.
ATATTTTTTTGTAATTGTAATACATTGTCCCAGAATGAGGGGGACATTTAACCCGAACATGCTTACCATCAATGGCCCCCACACAATTCGGAAAATTCCATTTGGCATACATGTGTTTTGCAGCGGTTTGAAGCAGTGGTATAGTAGGAGAAGGCAACTGTACAGGGCTCAGAATTTCACATATTGTGGCGCACATTTCATGCACACATTGTGCGACTGTAGTTAGAACCATCCGAAACGACTGTGACAGTGCATGGAAAGACATCCTAACCGACAAATATCTGAAAAAGAATGAAATGAGCGTAATTGAAGGATGTGTAGGATCTCCGTAGGATTTACAGTTAATGTGCTAAGGACAAAAAATGTATTAAGTATACAGTGTACTTAATTATTTACGCATGTTTTCACGTCTATATTTTCAGGCGAGGTACTGAAGAATAAATGGAAGAACCTACTTGACACTTTCCGCTCTGAACTAAAAAAAAATCGTGCTGAACGTTCAGGAGACGAAGGTGGCATGCCGCCTTTCCTATCCAATTGACCGTGGTACAAGCTAATGACCTTCCTGACAGACATAATAATGCCACGGAAGACGAAGACTAATGTTCATCACAGTAAAAGAACAGCATCGCAACACGACGACGTACATGACGACGTACCATTTTCACCAGCTCTTACAGAGAGAGTGTTTCACCTGATGAAACCAACCAAGACTGTCTGTAAGTTCAGAGGGTAGCGTTTCGATGCCTCCTCTCTCACCCACCCTACACACAAACCAAAACAAGAGATCCAAGAAATCGACAAACACTGATTTGCTAAATATAGAGAAGCAAAAGTTGAAGCTAATTGAGCAGCAAATGTCGAAATTAGAAACGCAAGATGACAGCTATCATTTTGTAGTGAGTTTGCTGCCAGCAATGCGAAAACTATCACCAGCGGCTCAGTTGAGAGCCAGGATAAAAATTCAGCAGGTTCTTTTGGAAGAATTGGATCAATCAACCACTTCCACTGCACATTCGTTGATGTCACCCTATGAACCTGAAAATCCAGTTGAAATCGTAATTGCTGGAAATCCGCAAAATGAAATAGTCATTTCTGAAATTCAACATGATGACGTTGGTATTTCAAGCCACCAAGATTCTGAAAACTTTGATACTTAAGTGAGTGAACTGTGATGTATTTTACTTCTCATTGCCAACTACGTCAAAATTTATTAAAAGAAAGTTTGAATCTATCACAATTTGTAAATTTTTCATAATAAAATGATTGCTGTAAACATAATATCGTGCACTTACCTGATGGTGACCATAACTTTCTCTTCAGGGGTAATAGCCATTCTGAAATTTGTGTTTTGCTTCTGTAATCTATTTGAAACAGACGACACTATGTAATCAAATGTCTCTGTACTCATTCTGAATTCCATCCGGGGAAAGGTGCACATCTTCAGTTGAGTTGGTTAGTGAAAAAAAATCCACAAAATGGAAAAATCTAAAACGAGAATTCAGATATCATGGGAAGAGAGGACATCACGCGAAAGCCTACATTTCATGTCAGAATTATATATTAGCGTTTGAAAAGAAGACAGATAACATTAACACATTAGAGCCGATGGACGCACTAGATACGTTCACTATGTTTTAACCATAAAATCCGACGGACGTGTCACACGTTCTTCACTTCCGACTGATTTAGTTGTGATTAAAACGCGTGTTTTACGTTTGTAAGTGGCGAAACTAATTATTTGGCCTGTCGTAAGTGCATTGTTGATTGCTAGCGCGCGCATCTCTCCTGAATGGTACCAGTGTTCATCTACATCTACATGGTTACTCTGCAATTCACACTTAAGTGCCTGGCAGACGGTTCATCGAACCATTTTCATACTACTTCTCTACCATTACACTCTCGAGTGGCGCGTGGGAAAAAGGAACACCTAAATCTTTCCGTTCGAGCTCTGATTTCTCTTATTTTATTATGATAATTTCTCCCTACGTAGGTGGGTGTCAACAAAATATTTTCGCATTCGGAAGAGAAAGTTGGTGATTGAAATTTCGTAAATAGATCTCACCGCAAAGAAAACCGCCTTTGTTTCAGTGACTGCCACCCCAACTCGCGTATCGTATCAGTGCCACACACCCCCAATTGTGTGAAGTGCGCGCGCGCTCGGAATATTGTTGAGGGTTGTTTTGTTCTGTGTCGGCTGCCATGTTGTGTGCTTCCTTTCCGTGTGTAAAAACATATAAATAGTGAATAATGCTAACAGACATCGCGGTCTGTCATTCAGTCCAGCAGCTTGCCCTTCATAATGAATGGTGTCATTTTGATGAACTCCCTGAATTCCCTCTGTTTGAAAAAACGAGTGGAATTCAGGTTCCGTTGATACATTATCGACAGAACTAGACTGTTTGTTGCAATTTTTTGATCACAGCATGTTTCTAAAAGTAAAATCAGAGACAAATATGTATATTACTGATACTATTTCTGAACTTCGCCGTCAGAACAGAATCAAACCAAAATATTTATAGAAGAAATGGAGAGCCGTGAGGATACATGAAGTATATCAATTTTTTACAATCGTTTTGCATATGTGTTTTGTAAAGAAATCTGAAACTAGGGATTATTGGTCCGAAGACTGTGTGCTTGTTTCATGATTTGCTTCTCACCTAATGCCATGAGACAGATTTTTTGCCATATTCAGGATGCTGCACGTGAACAATAATGCACTATGGATACCTCAACAAGAGCTGGGCCATGACCCTCTGCATAAAATAAGACCTGTTTGGGACTTTTTTACAGAAAGATCAGAAAAGTCTTTCATCCATCGCGAAATCTGACTGTGAATGAAGCAATATGTCCTTTTCGAGGAAGAATTGGAGTCGGTGTTTGTATGAAAGACAAACAAGGAGAATATGGGATAAAACTGTTTGTTGTAAGTGATGCTCAAACAGTTTACATGTGCAATGCTGAAGTTTATACTAGAGGAAAAGGAATTGTTGACAATTTGTCAAATCCCTGCTGGTGAGGCTATGTTCCTCTTACTTGGGAAAAAGGACATGTGGTATATATGGATAGATTTTATACAAATCTTGCAGTCCTTGAAGAACTATGGGGAAAGAAATACATTGGGAGCTGGAACTGTGATGAAGAACAGGATAGGTTTGCCTAGAGACCTAACAAATCAAAAACTAAAGAAAGGAGAAATGACATTTCGTCGCAAAGGACACCTTTTCTGCTTGAAATGGAAAGACAGACGTGCTTTATGCATGTTGGCAACACAACATAAGATCACTGCTTCGCATGTCAGTGTAAAATCCAGGAATGCATATGTTGAGATAGTAAAGCCAGACGTTTTACTATACTACAACTTGTCTAAAACAGGTGTTGACAGCGGGGAGCAGATGATGAGTTAGTATCCCTTCCAGCGAAAGACCGTAAAATGGTGGAAAAAGATTTTCTTCCATATTTTTACGAGGGCAGTTGTGAATGCCAGCGTTATTCACAATATCACGCATTAGCAGATTTTATCTATAAATTAGCAAAGCAATTGTTTCAGAAAGGAGGAGCGGAACTAAATAAAGACACACATTCAGCATCTGGAGTTGCAAGTGCAAACAGACTCATAGCACACAATTTTCCTGAGAAACTGGCACCAGCAGAAAAGAAAACAAACCCAGCTAGAAGATGCATGGTCTGTTGGAACAAGGGAAAGCTGCAGGAAAGGTATCGATGAAAGAGACCAGATACTATTGTAGGCCATGTAACACAGGCCTTTGTGTTCCCAAGTGTTTTGAAAGATTTCATACCCGAGTAAAGTTCTCTAATTTGTAAAAATGGGATAAAACATTTCACAGTAAAACACTTTATCTTTCATGATAAAACACTTTACCTATAAATAAAGCATTTAATATTTCCTGCTGACAAGTGATTTTAAATCAATAGTCTACCGTTCCCTACAACTTACGAAAATTTTGTCCACTTCGGGGAAAAATAAAAATGCTGAAAAACAGTATCTTTAGAGTATTATCTACAAATTCCTGTATAATTTATTTGTGCTAAACGCATACATGTTGATAAAGAGGAAGGATGGAAGTGGATTAGTAAATTTATTAAAGAAAATGTAAATTGTAGCAAATTTCCTCAGAATCCAGGTATTAACTGGATTTCCGACCCGTTAGGCTCCAATGTGTTAAAATTCAACTGAACACAGTGAAAAGTGGAAATAGAGCAAAACTATTCCCTATTGTTAATACTGTTTTGTTTTGCGGATGAGAGAGATTGCCACCGACGGGGCATAGGGATTATGGACAGCTGTCAAGAGGTGAAGATGGAAGTGGAAATTATGATAAATTTAAGTCTTGTTAAGATTCCTAATTGAGGCAGGGGATGAAACTCTAAAAAGCCATCTCGACAGTGCTGGTGCTAATGCGACATTATCTGAGCAAAGGCATTCGGAACGAAATTGTTGGCACTGCCGATGATTTTCTGTGCAAACAACATGTTGAGAAAATTATCAAATGTAATTTTTTCAGTGTGGTGACAGATGGAATTGCTGTATTTGTGGGACAGAACAGTTTGCGCTTCGTGCTCGATATGATGATAAAGACAAAAATGCTTTCATAATTCTTGAAGATTTCGTCAGATTTGTTCTTGTTTATGATCTTCGTGACTGGCTCTGGCTGATGCTTTAAAAGAAAACAAGAAAATATCAGCGGTGTTTTCAATGAATGTACTGCAAAAATTCCAAGAGTCCTGTCCAAAAGCAATTTACGTTCACTGTGCTAACCATTCATTAAATTTAACTCTTAGCCACTCATGTACCGTTTCTGCAATCAAGACGTCTTTAGGTGGCATAAACAAAATCATCGCGTTATTCAGATCGTCCCTGAAGAGGGAAAAATACTGACGTATTACAGGTTCATGCCGAAAGCAAGAACAAGGCTTATGAAATTCTGCGAGACTCAGTGGGTAGAAAAACTGGATACAATTTCCATGTTTGTTGAAATGTTTCCTTTTGTCACTGAGTCTTTGTCCGAAATACAAGAATTCCCAGATACACAAACTTCAAGCCAGGCATTTTCATTTTAGGCAGCAATGCAGGAACCGACATTCTTGGTGTTAATGGTTGTAGCTGTTCACGTTTGCCAGTTCACTACAGTCAAAATAGACAGACATTAATACACTCCAAGGAGAAAAAAAAATGATTACAGTTTCAGAAAAAAATGGATGATTTATTCAAGAGAAAGAGTTTCACAAATTGACCAATTGCGGACGAGATCATGGAACATTAACAGTCAACTGAACACAGTGACAAGTGAAAGCAGAGCATAGATGTTCCGTATTGTTAACATTGCTTTGTTTTGCGGACGAGAGGGATTACCATTGAGAGGACACAGGGATTATTGACAACTATCAATAGGTGAAAATGCAAGCAGATATTCGGCTTGGCGTTGATTGATAGAGTTGTTAGTGTTCTCACGAGGGAGATCGTGCCAAATTCTGTCCAGCTGAAGCGTTAGAACTTCGTAACCCCGAGCTAATTGGAGGGTCGTGCCTATAGTGCTCCAAACGTTCTCAATTGGGGAGACATATGGCGACTTTGCTGGGCAAGGTAGGGTTTGGGAAGCACGATGACAAGTAGCAGAAACTCTAGCCGTGTGTGGGTGGGCATTATCCTGCTGAAATGTAAGCTGAGGATGGCTTACCGTGAAGCGCAACAAAATGGGCCGACGAAAATGTCGACGTACCGCTGTGCTGTAAGGGTGCTGCGGATGACAACCAAAGGAGTCCAGCTATGAAAGGAAATGGCACACCAGACTATCACTCCTGGTTGGCAGGCTGTATTGCGGGTGACAGTTAGGTTGGTGTCCAACAGTTGTCTGGGGCGTCTCTAGACACTTATTCGCTGGTCATTGGCACTTAACTCGAAGCGGGACCCACCACTGAAGAGAATTCTACCCCAGTCAGTGAGATTCCAGACCGAAAATGTGTCTGGAGACGCCCTGGACTGGAGTAGAATACCAACCACGGTGAGAGTTTCTACTCCAGCTAGGTCACTGGATCTCTCCTATTGAGAACGCTTGGAGCGTTATGGGCAGGGCCCTCCAACCATCTTGGGATTTTGGCGATCCATGCCCCAGTTGGACAGAATTTGGTGTGATATCCCTGCAGAGGACATATAACAACTGTACCAATGAATGCCAAGCTGATTAACTGCTTGCGTAAGAGCCAGAGATGGACCAATGCATTATTGACTTATTCAATTTGTGAAGCTCTTTCTCTTGAATAAACCAATCAGTTTTTCTGAAATTATAATGATTTGTTTGTCTGTACATGTAAATCACATCTACCAATTTCTGACCCATTAAGATAGTTCCTTTATCCTGGGCCTTTTTTGTGTCAGTGTGCATATGTGTTGATGTGAGAATCTAGAAAAGGAAATTGAAGATTTTTCGATCTCGTTTCCGTCGAGTGATAAGGAGGTAGAAAGTGTGGCAGAACTTATTGGAATTACGCTACAAATTTCAAGAATCACGGGGAAACAAACACAGCGCCCCAACTTCGGGACACAGAGACCTGAATAGTATTTCAGGCTTTCAGTTTTTCTTCCTTTCATAGACTATTTCATCAACTAGCTGAAGGACAGGTTTGTAAATCATAAGAGGATTCTAAAAAACATACAAACTTTGTTACTGAGAAACATGTCTGCATCTACATACATACTTCGTAAACCAGCGTACGGTGCATGGCAGAGCGTACTTTGTACCACTACTGTTTCCTTTTCTGTTCCACTCACAAATCGAACGCGGAAGAAACAACCGTCTAAAAATCTCCGTACGAACCCTAATTTCTCGCATCTTATCTTCATGGCCCCTAACGCGAACTGTATGTTGGCGGCCGAAGAATTATTGTGCAGGCGGCCTCAAATTCCTCCAGGGATCTCGCACTGCAATTCACGAAACATATTCTAATACTTACGTGCTGATCGAACTCACCGGTAACAAATCTAGCAGCAAGCCTCTGCATTGCTTTGACGTCTTCGTGTAATGGGACCTGTGGGGATCCGAAACTCTCGAACAGCACCCAAGAATGGGTCACCCTTGCGTTCTATACCGCTGTTCCGTTCATGGATGAGCTACACTTTCCCAAAATTCTCCCAATAATTCTTTTCCTTACTACCAATCTGACATTCTCATACAATTTCATATCGCTTTGAAAGGTTTAGCTTAAATATTTAATCCAAGTTACTGTGTTAGTACTGTTTTTCGTACTGATCCGCATTAATTTACACTTTTCTACATTTAGAGCAAGCTGCCATTCATCACACCAATTAGAAATTTTGTCAAACGAGGAGAACACGGCAAGTGCCATAAACCGATTTCCCAGAAATTTCGCCCAGTGGGAGAGGAGCCAAAATAAGTGAACATGTGTCGACCGTTTCTGAGAATATGACCAAAGTTTTCGTCGTACTTAAGAAGCCTTTTAGTGCGCGATTGCTCATTCCAATTATTGGCATACTGGCTAGTGTTGTGGTCTCTTACTTTCACGTCCAGTGTTCGAAACCCGATAACCCGACCTTTTTTTTATGCCTGTAGAACGTTACTACATGAATGTGTCTAATCAAGTTAGGAAATACAGGGACGTAATTGATGCATTCTCTTGGGTCATAGTCCGCAGCTCGTGGTCGTGCGGTAGCATTCTCGCTTCCCGCGCCCGGGTTCCTGGGTTCGATTTCCGGCGGGGTCAGGGATTTTCTCTGCCTCGTGATGACTGGGTGTTGTGTGCTGTCCTTAGGTTAGTTAGGTTTAAGTAGTTCTAAGTTCTAGGGGACTGATGACCATAGATGTTAAGTCCGATAATGCTCAGAGCCATTTGAACCATTTGAATCTTGGGTCATACCGGTCGTAGAAACATTCGAAACATAGAACTTCCGAACACCACGATCATCGCGTAAAGGCAGGTTTGCCACAGCGACATTTTTCGTATGAATCTCACTCGGGAAAGAAACTTTGTTAACATTTCTGTACATTTCACACACTGGAGATAATTTCACTGCAAATCAGGCATAACGGATCACTTTTCCAAAAACTGACCCTTATAATTGATTATGGATCGAAATACACTACAGAAATTTCTCCAGAAAAATTTCAAATAATTTTTCAATTCATTTATTTTTGTTAGTAAATTCACCAAACGTACAATTAGTAGACGAATAAAGACAACTTTATTTCAGTATACACTGGACAACATTCATGTAGCAGCGTTCTACGAACATGGACAGATAAATGAAAAACAAAAATAAAAATAAAAGTAATAATCGCGTTTCCAACATGGGATGCAAAACTGTAAATCCGGGACGCTAGTCACTGTGCCACCGCTTCGGTTGAACTGTTTGTTCGCTAAGAGGTTCATACAGTACCTAGAGAACTTTTGACTGTCCTTTTCTCAGAAACGGTCGAATATCTACGGATAAGCCGAGACATGTGTTCGCTTCCTTCTTCCACTGAATGAAGTTTCTGGGAAATAGGTTTATCCACTGAGTGAAGTTTCTGGGAAATCGTTTTATGACACTTGCCTTGTTCTCCTTGTAACTCATCGTATATATCCCTACAGTCACTCTACTACGACATCACAGAATCATCAGCAAACACCTGTAATCTGCTGCTCACCATGTCCTTGAGGTCATTTATGTATGTAGAGAATAAAAACGGTTCCATCGAACTTCCCTAGGGCATTCATGACAATACGCTTCTCTATATTGAACACGTGTTAACTGTGGATACATCTTCTTACAGGATTGGAGTGGTGCTCTCTCATAACAGTGGTTTATTTGCCAGACCTATTGATTTTGCCTTGTGAACTCATAACAAAGCAAAGTCTAACTACAGTCTGCTTGAGAAAGAGACGCTTGCCATCGTCTATGGTGTTACGAAACTCCACCAGTATTTGTACAATCAGAAGTTCTACTTGCTGACAGATCATTGGTCTTTGACAGCCTTGTTTAATCCTGGCTAATCTGTCACACCTCGGACAATGTAAATGTTGCAAGATTAGGCACACTGCCAAACATTCGAATGCTGACATATTATCTCAGTTACTGGTTGGTGCCAACAAAGCGTTTGATTCATATGAGGAATCATGGTTTCTAATTGGTTCTCAGGATTTTGCAAGTCTTCGGAATTTTCCTCTCGACTTTCAGTGAGTTGTACTGCAACTGCTTCTGATGCTCTGCAGACTATTTTACAATATGTGCGCCATAGATGGTCATGCAGTTTGACAGAAATTCCCCACCCAATATCGCAACACTATTTTATTGCTTTGCCACACACTGTCTGTACGATTACGTCTTCACACAGAATGATGATGCATGGTTTGTGCTTTCTCAATCCCTACAGCGAGAAGTTCTGTCTATATTACACCACAGTCATTGGGGTGTAGTCTGCACAAAGCAACTTGCCCACCATCATTGTACTTGGCAGGACATGTACTCTCAGATGATCAAATAACCATACATTCCAAAGTTTGCGCAGAAAATCAGTCAGTGCCGTCACAACGGTTTTTTGAGTGGACACATCCATCCAGATTGTGACGGCGCATTCATATTGGTTTTCTGAGTCCGTCCTGGGATATGTGAACTTACAGTAAGTTTCCTCTTGTTGTCCCCATGACATCCATCACAACTGCAAGTACAGTATCGACTTTGTTTTCTGATTTTGTCTTGAAGGTCTTCCTGAGGTCATTTTCTTGGACAATGACATACAATTCATGTTAGATGCCTTCCAGCAGTTTTGTGCCACCAGTGGCGTACACCGTGACATTGAAAATTTTGTTGTCCTACCACTCCTTGCCATGTTAGGGGAAGATGCTGGCAGAATTGTTACATGGCCCGAGGCATGGCAAATCTTCTCCGGTCATCACAGAATCAATTCATTCTACGAGTTTGGACAGAGTTTCAGCAGTCTTTGGCAAAGTCTTTGGCAAAACAGCACTGGGAGTGTGGAGTCATTAACAAAGCAATCAGGCTTCTGTCTTATGTTCGCCACAGTTCTGTTGGCCCACTGCAGCACCACCAAAACCAGCTATGCCATGCATTGAGTATCTTAGTGATTCTGCCACAGAATGTTTTTCCACAGACCCAGCACATCAGTGGAGCCTACACCTGCAGTTGCAGCCATCTCTCCTCCAGTTGAAGCCAGTGTCGTCGCTGTGGTGCCCACAGACATGGATGCACCACCACCATTGCCACTGACATGACCAACATTGGCTCCCACTCAGCTGCCCAAACCGATGTCAGTGGACCAACCACCCCCAGAAGATCATCATACTGCTCTAGAAGATCTTTCTCGATGCGGGCATGGATCGTCTCTGGTTTTTTGGCAGGTGATCCCAGTCATTCCTCGCATTGGATATCGGGGTATGAACAGGGAGGTGCCATCACATGTGATCGCTCTAAGCTTGTTGATACCAGTGCCTACCAATTTTAATTGTATATTACAGCACTGAGGATGGTCACTAAGTGACCGAAAATCGATTTTGCAGATAATAAAACAAAAAAATACGACCAACGCTGATTCTCCTTTCAATTCTCACAACTTTGATAATGTCATAATCTAGATGTTATGAGCTCGACATGTGCATTCATTGTTATCATTATTTCAATTAGCACTGTGGTTGTAAAGCAAAATCTGCAGACTGTGAGTATGCAAGAGTGTAAGTCTTTGGAAATGATGTTTTTTCCAGTTGTTTCTACCTACATTAAAAGTCTGTCTTCATTATTCTTTCTTAGTTCAAGGTCTTTACCTTTTTGTTTTGTCTTACTCAATGACTTCTTGTTTGCTGATACTGTTTGTGTCTTCACAAACTTTGTCAGATTCCATACCTGGTTGTTGTTGTTGTGGTCTTCAGTCCTGAGACTGGTTTGATGCAGCTCTCCATGCTACTTTATCCTGTGCAAGCTTCTTCATCTCCCAGTACCTACTGCAGCGTACATCCTTCTGAATCTGCTTAGTGTATTCATCTCTTGGTCTCCCTCTACGATTTTTACCCTCCACGCTGCCCTCCAATACTAAATTGGTGATCCCTCGATGTCTCAGAACAAGTCCTACCAACCGATCCTTTCTTCTAGTCAAGTTGTGCCACAAGCTCCTCTTCTCCCCAATTCTATTCAATACCTCCTCATTAGTTATGTGATCTACCCATCTAATCTTCAGCATTCTTCTGTAGCACCATATTTAGAAAGCTTTTATTCTCTTCTTGTCTAAACTATTTATCGTCCACGTTTCACTTCCATACCTGGCTACACTCCATACAGATACTTTCAGAAACGACTTCCTGACGCTTAAATCTATACTTGATGTTAACAAATTTTTTCTCTTCAGAAACGCTTTCCTTGCCATTGCCAATCTACATTTTATATCCTCTCTACTTCGACCATCTTCAGTTATTTTGCTCCCCAAATAGCAAAACTCCTTTACTACTTTAACTGTCTCATTTCCTAATCTAATTCCCTCAGCATCACCCGATCATATTCGACTACATTCCATTATCCTCGTTTTGCTTTTGTTGATGTTCATCTTATACCCTCCTTTCAAGACACTGTCCATTCCATTCAACTGCTCTTCCAAGTCCTTTGCTGTCTCTGACAGAATTACAATGTCATCGGCGAACCTCAAAGTTTTTATTTCTTCTCCATGGATTTTAACACCAACTCCGAACTTTTCCTTTGTTTCCTTTATTGCTTGCTCAATAAACAGATTGAATAACATCGGGGAGAGGCTACAACCCTGTCTCACTCCCTTCCCAACCACTGTTTCCCTTTCATACCCCTCGACTCATATGACTGCCATCTGGTTTCTGTACAAATTGTGAATAGCCTTTCGCTCCCTGTATTTTACCCCTGCCACCTTCAGAATTTGAAAGAGAGTATTCCAATCAACATTGTCAAAAGCTTTCTCTAAGTCTACAAATGCTAGAAATATAGGTTTGCCTTTCCTTAACTTATCTTCTGAGATAAGTCATAGGGTCAGTATTGCCTCAAGTGTTCCAACATTTCTATGGAATCCAAACTGATCTTCCCCGAGGTCAGCTTCTATCAGTTTTTCCATTCGTCTGTAAAGAATTCGCGTTAGTATTTTGCAGCAGTGACTTATTAAACTGATAGTTCGGTAATTTTCACATCTGTCAACACGTACTTTCTTTGCGATTGGAATTATTATATTCTTCTTGAAGTCTGAGGATATTTCGCCTGTCTCATACTTCTTGCTTACCAGATGGTAGAGTTTTGTCAGGACTGGGTCTCCCAAGGCTATCAGTAGTTCTAATGGAATGTTATCTACTCCGGGGCCTTGTTTTGACTCAGGCCTTTCAGTGCTTTGTCAAACTCTTCACGCAGTATCATATCTCCCATTTCATCTTCATCTACATCCTCTTCCATTTACATAATATTGTCCTCAAGTACATCACCCTTGTATATACTCCTTCCACCTTCATGCTTTCCTTTCTTTGCTTAGAACTGGTTTTCCATCAAAGCTCTTAATATTCATGCAAGTGGTTCTCCTTTCGCTAAAGGTCTCTTTAATTTTCCTGTAGGCAGTATTTATCTTACGCCCAGTGAGATAAGCCTCTACGTCCTTACATTTGTCCTCTAGCCATGCCTGCTTAGCCATTTTGCACTTGCTGTCGATCTCATTTGTGAGACGTTTGTATTCCTTTTTGCCTGCTTCATTTACTGCATTTTTATATTTTCTCCTTTCATCAATTAAATTCAATATTTCTTCTGTTACCCAAGAGTTTCTACTAGCCCTTGTCTTTTTACCTATTTACTCCTCTGCTGCACTATTGCATCCCTCAAAGGTACCCATTCTTCTTCTACTGTATTTCTTTCCCCCATTCCTGTCAATTGTTTCCTTATGCTCTCCCTGAAACTCTGTACAACCACTGGTTCTTTCAGTTTATCCAAGTCCCATCTCCTTATATTCCCACCTTTTTGCAGTTACTTCAGTTTTAATCTACAGCTCATAACCAATAGATTGTGGTCAGAGTCCACATCTGCCCCTGGAAATGTCTTACAATTTAAAACCTGGTTCCTAAATCTCTGTCTTACCATTATATAATCTATCTGATACCTTTTAGTATCTCCAGGGCTTTCCCATGTATACAACCTTCTGTCATGATTCTTGAACCAAGTGTTAGCTATGATTAAGTTATGCTCTGTGCAAAATTCTACTAGTTGGCTTCCTCTTTCATTTCTTAGCCCCAATCCATATTCACCTACTATGTTTCCTTCTCTCCCTTTTCCTACTGACGAATTCCAGTCACCCATGACTATTAAATTTTCGTCTCCCTTCACTACCTGAATAATTTCTTTTATCTCATCATACATTTCATCAATTTCTTCGTCATCCTCGGAGTTAGTTGGCATATAAACTTGTACTACAGTAGTAGGCGTGTGCCTCATGTCTATCTTGGCCACAATAATGCGTTCACTATGCTGTTTGTAGTAGCTTACCCGTACTCCTATTTTTTTATTCATTATTAAACCTACTCATGCATTACCCCTATTTGATTTTGTATTTATAACCCTGTATTCACCTGACCAAACGTCTTGTTCCTCCTGACACCGAACTTCACTAATTCCCACCATATCTAACTTTAACCTATTGATTTCCATTTTTAAATTTTCTAACCTACCTGCCCGATTAAGGGATCTGACATTCCATGCTCCGATCCGTAGAATGCCAGTTTTCTTTCTCCCGATAATGTCGTCCTCTTGAGTAGTCCCCGCCTGGAGATTCGAATGGGGGACTATTTTATCTCCGGAATTTTTTACCCAAGAGGACGCCATCATCATTTAATCACAGTAAAGCTGCATGCCCTCAGGAAAAATTACGGCTGTAGTTTCCCCTTGCTTTCAGCTGTTTGCAGTACCAGAACAGCAAGGTCATTTTGGTTAATGTTACAAGGCCAGATCAGTCAATCATCCAGACTGGTGCCCCTGCAACTACTGAAAAGGCTGCTGGCCCTCTTCAGGAAACACACGTTTGTCTGGCCTCTCAACAGATACCCCTCCGTTGTGGTTGCACCTACGGTACGACTATCTGTATCATTGAGGCACGCAAGCCTCCCCACCATCGGCAAGATCCTTGGTTCATGGGGGGGGCATACCTGGTATCTGTAGTATTATATAAATTAGAGATAAACATAATACATGTGATGTTATTTAGAGGACATTGAATGTGATGTATATAAGGCCTACTTTGAACATATAAGTGGAAACATTTTCGAAAAATCAAATAAGTAACAAATACATAAATAAGCCCTTACTTATTTGAATTGTATGTCTCATTGTTTTTTTTTCATCTGTTAGTCATAGATGCAATAGTTGCAGTAATTGGTCAGATGTTGTGCTATCAAGCTGTAAACATTTCTGGTACTCGACTGCCCAGTAATAGTATAGACCGTCTAGTGGTCACATTACAATAAATCATTCGTTTAGTACATTTTTACGCTAAGATTTGTAGTGGGACACACAGAAGAGGAAAAAATATTTTTCACTGCCAGTCATCCTGTAATTTTAATACAGATCTACGGTTTTCACACTTTGAGGTATAATTAATCAAGTATCAAATGCCTTCATAACAATGCACTATGAATGGTAATGTGTAAGTTACATGTCATCAGGTAAAAATAGGTAAATGCTTCATTTGGTCCCACACATGGGGTACCATGAACCATTGTACACAGTTTCATTAGGAGAACTTAATTACATGACTGTTCCCAGATTCAATGTAATCTTCATAATTTTCTCACCCAAAACATATAATTAAGCACATATGTAGTCAATCACACATATTATTTTGAAATTATTGAACATCAATGGACTGGGAGTTAGTTCCAAATTTAAAGTCGTGAGTTTTGTCTCTTTGACACCTCCTGTTTAGTAGATTTTGCTGCACGTAAACTATATTATAATCTGGAACAGATGCCTCATCTCTTATTTGAGGAAAAAAGAATTTCCCATGCATTTTGTCATCCTTTCCTAAAAATGATAACTGGTAGTTCACTGCACCATCTTTTGGTTTCAAAATTTTCCCTATGCAGTGAAGTGACTTTCTGTTTTTCAGTTCAAACAAGTCAGAATGAAATCATCTGTTTCTGGGAATTTGTCCCAAGCCACAATATTCTTATGAGATTCATCAAACAGGTCCAGATTGGCATTACTCTCTTTGTACTGAACTTCATTCTTCTCTGCATCAAATTCCTGCTCATAAGCTTTCTTTTGGCCTTTTTTATAGGTTGTGTTGTGACTTTGAACATTTTTTCCTCCCACGTATCAGTATACTTTCCTACGTTTATTGCTGCTCTTTCTGTTCTCAGCTTTTGGATATCCTCAATTTCTTGGAAAAGATGTTTGAGTATGTTGCACTACAGATGGTCATGCATACTTCGAATCTTGTGACTGACTGACACTGCAAGAATACGTTTGAGACTCCTATGCTGGATATGTTACATTCTTGTTATGCTGTAAAGAATTAGCATGTAAAGTTGTTTCATTATTCTCCTCAGCTCCCTCTGTTACCTCATTGACCATAACATCTGAATTGGTAAATATGTCTTCATCAAAAGCAAAAATTAAAAGCAGAACATATGTTAATAGGTGAGATCTGTCATGAACAATTTGGATCCATTCAGGCACATCATAAATTGTTGGAGGAACACCTTTACTTTGTAGGAGTTTAAATTTAGTGCAGAGTAGTAACTAACCTTGAATGAAGAGAACATTCCCACGTCTAGAGGCTGCAGTTTGTCTTGGGTATATGGGACTATAGTGAACATGAAAATTCCACTGGCCTTTTTAAAAGATCATAGACAGATGGCTTTTGTGTTCGTGTAAAATCAGAAGTGAATCACTGTTTTTGCTACTACTGGATTTGAAGAACTTGGTTATAAATAGTTGTAAGGGACAGTCAACGAGAAATAGATTGCATGTAAAACATGATGTGCTTTATTCATATTAGTTGATAGCTCCTTTATAAACTGAGAAATAGCAACTTGCCTCTTATTTCAGATTCTCACTAATGAGACCTTTGTCAGGATGTGTGCAAATAAACCATCGGAAGTACCAAAAATATGGCTGCCTGTAACAGTAATGTGTGCAGTGTTCGTGCCAAGAAAATGCTTTTCAGCAACAATTTGTACTTATCTGAGTATGATTGAAATAACTATGACTGAGATAAAGTTCCTGAATATGTTCCTGTATGTATATGAGCTTCAAATGATGGTAGATTTGAATAATTATTTAAGCAAGTAAACAACATTAGGACGTGTTCCTTACCATAGTTTACACGAATTTATGTGAAAAATAATTTATTAAAGGAATAAGGCATAGAATGGCACCAACAGAAAATAATGTAAATCACAGGTAAACATAAAAGCTGGGAATGTGAAAAGAGGTTTTAATAACATAATATTAATACATGAGAATCAAAAACTGAAGTACCCATCTTAATAGTAATTATATACGGGCGCCAATAAAAGTTATATAATTCCATAGGTACTTGCTGAAGATCTGAAAAAAATTTAAAAAAATTATGTGCATACATAGGTATTAAGAAAAGTAAAAGGAAGTAGACATGCACACATTAGGAAAGGTTTTCTCTGTCTCTCACGCTATTACAAACTTCTAATCCATAAACTGCCAAGGTGGCATGGTAGAAACTACACACTTGAGTAATAGCGTTTCGTGAAATCGCATTCTCAGGACGTTCATATTTACAGTAACTCACACATAGTGGGTGGCTACAATACCACAAATGCTAGCTCATTGATGTCAGCAGTGGAAAACAAAACCGCAGTTCGTGGTCTCCCGATCGCGTTCTCGCTTCCCGAGCACGGGGTCCTGGGTTCGATTCCCGGCGGGGTCAGGGATTTTCACCTGCCTCAAGATGACTGGGTGCTTGTGTTGTCCTCATCATTTCATCATCATTCATCCACGTGGCAAGATTGGACTGAGAAAAGGTTGGGAAATTGTACGGGCGCTGATAACCGCGCAGTTGAGCACCCCACACTCCAAACATCATCATCATCATCATCATCATCATCTAGAAAACAAAAAATTGTAGTAACTAAGTCTTCTGAGGCAACATATACTGTTCATAATGTTGTTCATTAGGATTTTTTCGTTTTTTTGAAAAAAAAACAAAAAGAGTAAATGGACCTAACTCCGTGTTCATTTGCTGCCATTACCACAAAATTTGAAGTTCCTTAATTTTGAATAGCTATGACTTCCTGTATTATATGGAAACAGTATTTGTTTTAAGCTAGGCCTCAAAGAAGAACACTAACAGATTGGGCTGAAATCTGTAATGCTTCCTCTTCACCCTTTCTTACTCTTTTCCTCATAGTGTTCAAGTAAAAACCAAAAATCTGCATAGTGTTCAAGTAAGAACTAAGGATCTGCATGTGAATGAACTTCAATTAATTATGTAAAAATATTTGACTTTCCTTACGTTGTAAACACAACTGCTCGAATTTCGACCACATATGATACTAGTATATATAAAATTATGATCAAATAACAATGTCCTCAAAATTTCTTAATCACATGTATGGGGAAAATGTTTTTCCCCTACTGACTTGAAAAATAACCTACATTATCATTTTCAATCAAGATAATTTCTTCAGTTTTAGCCTCAAAGTGTGTAACACTTCCAATTCATCTGGCAGGGCAATCTGAACTTGAAGATTCTCCTGCCACATCCACGTTTACTGCTACACTCTAAGCACACTTGTTTGGGCTTCATATACTGCAAAATTACTTTTTTTGTGGCTACCGTCCTTTTGTAGGGCAGAAGCTCTCATGATTTGTTGGCAACAAATTTTCCTATGTCAGATGGTGAGCCTTATTGTCGTTGTTGTGGTTGCTGCAGCATATAAGCATATACTGCAACATTTTAGTGGTCTTGTTAAGGGGTCACTTCTTCCAGCACCCCTCCACCACCTCCTATCCTCTCAATTTTGTGGAGATGGCATACCTACCCCCTTCATCTTCATATACACCTTCTTCTGCTTCTCCTGCAAATCGTGGGGTCTCTTATGGAACCTGAAGTCAGATTTACTTGTTTCAGATGCCGGTGATTGAAGATGAATGGCATGCAAAAGGAAGTGTATTCAGCCAGGTGCTTCACTTCCCCCATTGTTTGGGAGCAATTGATGAGAAGCATATAGTCCTACAGTGCCCCATCAGTAGTGGGAGCTTATCTTACAATTACAGAGGGTCATTTAGCACCATGTTGCTTGATGTTGTTGACGCCAGTTACAACTTTCGTATGCTGATGTTGGCTGCCAACAAAGAATTTCAGAAACAGATGTTTCCCCCTTACGGGTCCGGGGGTTAGAATAGGCCCGAGGTATTCCTGCCTGTCGTACGAGGTGACTACAAGGAGTTTCACTTGCTTTGGCCTTTATGTGATGGTCCCCTGTAGGGTTTGACCTCCATTCTTCAAAATTTTCCCGAAGAGCGTGCCAATTGGGGAAGGGCACCTTATAAGGTGCATTGTGTCCATCGTGCATTGAGATCTTTAGCCCACTTTCTTGTCGTTGCATTGCAGTCCTGCCCATTCTCCATCTCTTGGGTGAGGGCACATTCCTAGGTGCGTTTTCCACTATGCACTACGCAGTGTCGATTTCTGTGTCGATGATGACCATGGACTTCTTTGCACCTGATATCCAGCATGGTAGCCAGTCTGTTGTGGTGGGGCCGCCATGTACCCTGTTGGTTGTAACCCCCTGACCACACAGGGATTGCTCTGCTGATGCCTGCGCTGTTAACTCCCCATGTATGTCAAAGGGCAGATGCCCATCCCCCTGGTGCATCGGGACTCCCAGCAATGGCCATCATGCCAGGTGGCCTTTGCTGTGGCTGGGTGGCGCCCATGGGGAGGGCCCCTGGTCAGAGTGGGTGGCATCAGGGCGGATGACACGCGATGAAGCGTAGTCCATCATCTCTTACTGGTGGTGAAGCACCAGCAATGTCTAAGCGACCACGAGCTCAATACAACAAACAGAAGTATGACCCCGAATCGTTCCCCTCCCTGGCCACACCATGGGAGGAACATCAGGCTAAGGATGGCAGCGGATCTTATTCGCCCCGGTACCTTGTATGTTCGAGGGCTGATGGGGAATCTTTCATGACGATGAAGCATCAGTTTTTTATTGAGCATTTAGAGGACAAGTTTGGGGAGGTGGAGGGCTTGTCCAAAATGAGATCTGTGTCAGTCTTGATCAAAACAGCGTCATCTGCCCAGTCACGGGAGTTACTTGCTTGTGACAAGCTGGGGGATGTTTCTGTAACCATCACGCCCCATAAGAGCTTAAATATGGTCCAGGGTATCATATTTCACAAAGACCTTCTTTTGCAGTCCGACAATGAGCTGCGCGCCATTTAGAGCGGCGAGGTGTATATTTTGTCCAGGTTGTCCACCAGAGTCTGAAGGATAATCGGGTTGCCACCAGTGCCTTCATCTTGGCCTTTGAGGGAGATATATTGCCCAAGGAGGTCAAGGTGATGGTCTACTGAGGTGATGTAAAGCCCTGTATCCCTCCCCCGATGCAGTGCTTAAAGTGCTGGAAGTTCAGCCATATGCCTTCCCGCTGTACTTCCAGCATCACATGCCAAGATTGCAGACACTCATCACATCCCAATACTCCATGTGCCCCATGTCCCATCTGTGTCAACTGCAGAGAGCACCATTCACCTTGCTCGGCTGACTGCAGGATTCTCCAGAAAGAAAGGAAAATCATGGAGTACAAGACACTGTACCGACTGACCTACACTGAGGCTAAGAGAAAATTTGAACACCTGCATCCTGTGCATATGACACTGTCTTACACTGCCGCTACAACAATTCTGGCACAATCACCTCTACCAACCCAAGTCACCTCTCAGAGCTGGAAGACTACACCTGCCCCCTTGATGGTGGTGGGCATTTCCCTCCTTGTTGCTTCTGCACCGCCTAGCTCAGGAGCAACACCCCCCCCCCCCCCCAACCATCAGGAATGTCTGCCCCCACTTCTAAGCCAGAGAAGTGTAAGTCTTCTTCGGCTTCTCCCGCTAGGAAGGGGTCCCTTGGGTCACTCCTTTCCCAGGTTTCTGCTAGTGGGAAAGAAGACACCCACCAGTGGCTAAAGAGCTCAAAAGAAGCTGGTCGTAGGGCTTCATGCTCATCCTCAGTCCCGGAGACTGAGCCAGTGAAGTCCTCTCAGCCAGGGAAACCCAAGGAAGCTCTGCAGCTGAGGATGGGGAGGAGATTTTGGCGTCTGCTGAGGACCTAGATCTCGCCAGACCCTCAGACACAATGGATATAGACTGCTCATGCAATAAATCAATGGCAGCAGGTGACTCTGAGGCGTAAAGTGCCTCATTGAATGTTCCATGCCTACCCAGTCTCACGATGTCATCTTCCAGTGGAATTGCGGCGATTTTTTCAACCACCTGTCTGAGCTATGGCAACCGTTAAGCTTTACACCTGCTATCTGCATTGCCCTCCAGCAAACCTGGTTCCCAGCAATGTGGACCCCTGTCCTCTGAGGCTATAAGGTATGTTACAGGAACTGTAGCGACTAGAATCGAGTGTTAGGTGGAGTTTGCGTTTATGTCCTAAATTCGGTCTATGGCGAACATGTGCCCCTTCAAACCCCTCTTGAAGCTGTGGCTGTCAGAATAAGGACGGCACAGGAAATAATTGTTTGCAATGTATATCTACCTCCAGATGGTGCAGTACCCCTGAATGTATAAGGTGCACTGATTGATATACTCCCTAAACCTTTCCTACTTCTGGGAGATTTTAATGCCCATAACCCGTTGTGGGGTGATACCAAAACTTTACTGTCGCAATTCGACCTATGCCTCTTAAATACTGGGGCCACCACACATTTCAGTGTGGCTCATAGTAGTTACTCAGCCATTGATTTATCAGTTTTCAGCCCAGGACTTCTCCCATCCATCCACTGGAGAACATGTGATGACCTGTGTGGTAGTGACCACTTCCCCATCTTCCTGTCACTGCTCCAGTGTCAGGCACACAGACGCCTGCCCAAATGGGCTTTGAACAAG
This sequence comes from Schistocerca cancellata, assembly GCF_023864275.1. NCBI lineage: Eukaryota > Metazoa > Arthropoda > Insecta > Orthoptera > Acrididae > Schistocerca > Schistocerca cancellata. The sequence continues at coordinate 1,113,607,970 of NC_064626.1, read as the reverse complement.
GCGGATTGGGTAACTTTCACCTCTGCTGTCACCGCTGAATCTCCCCCACACAGTAACATCGATGTGATGGTTGAGCAAGTGACTAGCACAATTGTTTCTGTGGCAGAAAACGCGATCCCTCGCTCTTTAGGGTGCCCGAGGTGTAAGGCAGTCACTTGGTGGTCGCCAGAAGTCGCTGATGCAATTAAGGAGCGTTGGCGAGCTGTACAGCTGCATAAGCGGCATCCTTCCCTGGAGCACCTCATAGCCTTTAAATGGCTCTGTGCCTGTGTTCGCCACAGGCGAGAGATATGTCTCCACCATTGGGTGCCACACGTCATCTTCCCAAGTCTGGGCAAAGATCAAATGTCCTTTCGGGTACCAGGCCCCAAAAGATGTCCCTGTTGTTACCATAAATGGCGAGCTATGTACCGACACAAACGCAATTGCTGAGCACTTTGCTCGAGCCTCTGCGTCGGAGAATTACCCCCTCCCCCAGCCTTTCGCACACTCAAACGGCGGCTGGAAAGGAACGTCCTCTCATTCAATACACACTGCAGTGAATCCTATAACGCCCCATTTACAGAGTGGGAGCTCCTCAGGGTCCTTGCACATTGCCCCGACACGGCTCCTGGACCTGATCGCATCCACAGCCAGATGATTAAACATCTCTCATCCGACTACAACCGACATATTTTCATCATCTTCAACTGGCTCTGGTGCGATGGCGTCTTTCCATCGCATTCTGGTGCTCAAACCCGGTAAAAACCTGCTTGATGTGGATAGGTATCGGCCCATCATCCTCACCAACGTTCTTTGTAAGCTGCTGGAACGTATGGTATGTCGGCAGTTGGGTTGGGTCCTGGGGTCACGTGGCTTGCTGGCTCCATGTCAGGGCGGCTTCCGCCAGGGCCGCTCTACCACTAACAATCTTGTGTCCATCGAGTCTGCCATCTGAACAGCCTTTTCCAGATTGCAACACTTGATTGCCGTCTTTTTTGACTTATGTAAAGCATATGACATGACTTGGCGACATCTTATCCTTCCCACATTGTATGAGTGGGGTCTCCGACGACCACTCCCGATTTTTATCCAAAACTTCCTGTCACTTCATACTTTCCGTTCCCAAGGTGGCGACTCCCATAGTTCCATCCATATCCAGGAGAATGGAGTCCCGCAGGGCTCTGTATTGAGTGTGTCTCTATTTTTAGTGGCCATTAACGGTCTAGCAGCAGCTGTCAGGCCCTCGGTCTCATCTTCTCTGTATGCAGACGATTTCTGCATTTCGTACTGCTGGTCCAGTACTGTTGTTGCTGAGTGGCACCTCCAGGGAACCATCAACGAGCCGCAGTCATGTGCTCTAGCCCACGACTTCCAGTTTGCAGCCGCAAAGTCGTGTGTCATGCACTTCTGTTGGCGTCGTACCGTTCATCCGGAACCTGCACTTTACCTTAATGATGATCCACTTACTGTAGTGGAGACATATCAATTCCTAGGACAGGTTTTTGATGCTCGATTGACTTGGCTCCCACATCTTTGTCAGTGCTGGCAGCACCTCAATGCCCTCCATTGCCTGAGCAACACCAATTGGGGTGCAGATCGCTGTATGCTGCTGCAGCTCTACAGAGCCCTTGTCCAATCCTGAAGCGACTATGAGAGTGTGGTTTATGGTTTGGCAGCGCCTTTAGCACTACATCTACTCGACCTTGTGCATCACTGTGGGGTGTGATTAGTGACAGGAGCTTTTAGGACGAGTCCAGTGACCAGCGTATTGGTGGAGGCTGGTGACCCTCCACTGCAGATCAGACGTGTGCAACTGCTCACCAGTTACACAGCACGCATTCATAGTTCCCCTAAGCATCCAAATTACCATCTCCTTTTCCCACTCGCGGCAGTCCATCTCCCACATCGGCGGCCCAGATCGGGACTAGCGATTGTGGTTCGCGTGCAGTCCCTTCTCTCCGAACTGGAGTCCTTCCCTTTACCACCTCTACTTGTGGTCCGTTCACGTCCGCCTCCATGGTGTATGCCTCGGCCGAAGCTTTGTCTGGACCTTTTGCATGGCCCTAAGGACTCCATTAATGCCGCCACTCTCCGCTGTCACTTCCTCTCGATTTTTGCTGTGTTCTGGCGCTCTGAAGCGGTTGACACTGACAGCTCAATGGCTGATGGTCACGTAGGCTCCACATATGTTCATGGAGGACATATTGAGCAGCACTCCTTGTCAGTTGGCTGCAGTGTTTTCACTGCAGAGCTGGCGGCCATATCTCGTGCTCTTGAGTACATCCGCTCATGCCCTGGCAACTCATTTCTCCTGTGTACTGACTCATTGGACAGCTATCGACCAGTGCTACCCTTGCCACTCTCAGGTATCGTCCATTCAGGAGTCTATCTATGCTCTGGAACAGTCCTACCGTTCCGTGGTGTTTGTGTGGACCCCAGGACACGTTGGAGTCCCCGGCAACGAACTTGCCGACAGGCTTGCCAAACAGGCGATATGGAAACCGCTTCTGGAGATAGGCATCTCCGAACCTGACCTACGTTCTGTCTTAGACCGCAAGTTTTTCCGGCTTTGGGAGACGGAATGGCATAACAGCATGCACAACAAACTGTGTGTCATTAAGGAAACTATGAATGTGTGGAAGTCTTTCATGCAGGCCTCTCGCAGGGAATCAGTTGCCTTCTGCCGGCTCCGCATTGGCCATACGTGGCTAACGCATGGTTACCTACTCCGTCACGAGTCCCACCTCAGTGTCGCTGTGGCTCCCAAATGACAGTCGTCCACCTCTTGCTGGACTGCCCAGTTTTAGCCGCTCTGCGGCTGACTTTTAACTTTTCCAGCACCCTGTCTTCGATGTTGGGCAACAATGCCTCCACATCAGCTTTAGTTTTACGTTTTATCTGTGAGAGTGGGTTTTATACTTCTATGTAGGTTTTAGCGTATGTCCTTTGTCCCTCTGTGTCCTCCACCCTAGTGCTTTTAGGGTGGAGGTTTTAATGTGTTGCAGAGTGGCTGGCTTTCCCTTTTTATTCTCGTGGTTGGGCAGCCACTGTAATCTGCTTTTATGTTTTACTCTCTTCTGTTCCTAGCATCTCTCTGTTGTTTTCTTGTCCTCTTTCGTTCCTTTTAGTGTTCGTTGCCTTCCCTTCATTCTTATGGCTTTTCCTTTCTTTGCGTTTTGTGTTATATGTTTTGTCCGTTTTCTTCTCACACTTGTGTTTTCTTCTCACACTTGTGGCATTGTTTTATTAGGAACAAGGGACCGATGACCTCGTAGTTTGGTCCCTTCCGTCCTCTTTTAAACCGACCAACCAACCAAGCAGATGTTTTAAGCCTCTATAATTGAACTAACTCATGAAAAAAGCCAAACTTTACAGATCATAGATGTTTAGCTGCTTTAAGAGGATAGAACAGGTAATAACCGTAGGGGATAGGACAGGTAGTCAACCTTGGCCTTAAGGAACCATCCTGGCATTTACCTTAACGATCTAGGAAAGGCAATGAGAACCCCAATCAAGATGGTTGGACAGAACAGCTCCATCATCCCGAATATGATGTCAGTGTCCTAACAGATGCACTGCCTCGGCCAATGATTCTCTGTTGTATAATGTTTCTTCATTTGCACATAAATTGTTTCACATAACTTCTAATATAAAACATAATTTCCTTCTGCACTGCCAACACACTGAGGACAGCCACTGATGATTCCTGGACTGTTTCTGTTCATTTGCTACGTAAAACATTGTTCCATTCTTCACTGACATCCACACTAAGACACACACCAATGACTCTTGGACTGAGAAGATGCCGCTGTGCCCTTTGGCCACAATTTCGGACTCCATATTCAACTGTGTGCTTTTGTTCACCAGAAAAACAAAACCAACGGACATTACTATTCTGCAGTATACATCTTGACACACAATCCTTGTGAAAGGATCATATATCGAAATGTGACGAGGTGCTGCTGTTCTCCCCTTTCATTACTATGCACTACTCAGTACTACTACTAAGTAATCTTTAACTGCACAATATAAATTACTTGGGAAGAATGTTTTAGCCGTATTTTTAAGATAATGTTTCAGTAATCTTTTTCACTTCATTTGGCGATTTATTACACATTTTTATCCCCTGATTTAAAATGCTGTTTTGAGTTTTTTGTTTGTTTTTCCTGGGTACATGCAACTGTACATGCAACTGCAAATTATTTCTTGTTCTGTGGTTCTGTATAGAACTATTAGTGCAATATTTTTTAATATTTTCTCTGATATGCACCACAGATTGATATATGTCCTCACTTGATGTAGGGCTGCCCAATTTTTTACATAGCTCTTTACAATGAGCCCAACTACCGCTTCCAGTTATTACTCTTGTGGCGCCGATGAGGTCGACACCAGCATCGATATACATTTGTCTCTAGACTCCGAGCATCGTCTTTGGACGCTAAGCTAAGGTTATCTTTGCTCTCTTCCGACATAGGCAGTTCTTTGTAAGCCTTGCTTGTGTAAAGAGGTGAATAAATGAACTACTGTTAAAAAGGTGTTGTTTGGTGCAACTGACCCGAACATCCACCTCACTGGTGACACCGATGAGTTGTAACGTCTTCCGTTCTCGCTGTTTTACTGTGTCCGCGGCCTCCGCATCGGTTATTTTCGCGTGTATTACATCGACACAGCATTGGAACAATGACTTCGGCCCAACGCCTAACGCCGAATTTTGTGATCGACATGCATCATGTTGCGGGCGATGTACACCTGCCAGGACTGCAACATGATGCCTCTCACTCGACGATTACGCCAATTTCGCCGGACGTTTTCGAGCCTGCAACAATAAGTGAGGTTAGGAACACACATGACTCTGGTTACCAAACGTCTTTGTTCCCGTCACCTCATGTGCCTACCTCCACCAACCGTGCCACCACTACTTATGGCTCTCAATGCAGTGCGGTACCACCGTCGAACTCCACTAATGATTCATTGGGCAACTTTCTACAGCCAGAGCAACAATTCTTGATGCCCTACTCTGTGCAACCCCAGGTTAACTACAACGACGTATTCGGCCCTGCCAGGCTCACGGGCCTTTCCCCTCAGCTTCCGACCACGCTTGCTGCTACTTCTGTCCCGCATCAATATGTGTCTTCCGACTTCGGCCTGCAACATGAACAACAAGTGGTCTAGTGGGCCTAACGACACCCTACGTTCTACTACTATGCCCCAGTGCTCTGTGCCACGTCTCTCACCTTACCCAAATGTGATTTCGAGTGTAGTGACTATGAACAATGAACCTCTACCACTCACCCCATGTTCGGCATCGCTATACACACGGTGCTTCGGTTCAGCCCACACCTCTGCCGCCTCCCTGCCACACAGCTGATTACGGCTCAGCTCTCTTGTCAAGCTATCAGCGTGTTAACATGCGCCCACAGTTCGTGAATCTTTTCTAATCTGTCTCATCCGTGCCAGTTCCAGTTGAGCTTCCGCAACCGTTTTCGGCACAGCCAGGTGCCTCTTCTGTGTCAGCCATCTGCGACGTGCCACCTTCCATGAAACACATCTCTCCTGTTGCATCCGTCCTGGCTCCTGTTGAGCTTCCACATTCGTTTTCGGCACGAACCGGTGCCTCATCCGCGTCGGCCTTCCGCAACGTACACATCGTCCTCCACTGCAATGTGCCACCTTCACTCTACCGCAGGGCCAGTTCACAGATCCATCGAGCTCCCTGACCGTGCCACGAAGGCTCGAGAATGCTATTGCTGCCCACGCTTTGGACCTCACATCTGCTCCCGCACTTCACCCCCAGGCTGCTTCCAGGTTGCCACCACTCGTGACACTACCAAAACTGCCTGCATTCTCCATCGAGAACCCCGAATTCTGGTTCATCTTAGTCGAGCAGATCTTTCAATATTATTCGCTTGATGGCCACTCACAGTATATTTGTCTCATGAACAATCTCCACGACCATGCTGACTTGATTCATCATTTAGTCACCACACCTCCTCAGGTAGACATATACGCTTCTGTCAAGAGGACGATACTGGAATGTGTTACACGGAGGTCGACTGAGAAGGTCCAGCAGCTCATCTACAAGGAACAACTCAGCGATCCTGACTCCATCACAGCTGTGGCGCCGTCTCCGACTCCTCGTTAACAACCAGGCAATGCCCGATAACATGCTCTTGTCAATCTGGATCAAGAAACTTCCTCTTTCTGTCCAAACTGCCACCTCTTGCCTTGAAGATCAAGCAACTGACGTACTTATCTGCGCCACTGAGCGAGCTCATTCTGCACTAAAATGCGAGCTTCACACGCGGCAAACTGAATCCACCTCTCGCCAACAGCTTTGCCCTCCCCCTGCACGCTGCGGACGCCGCATTAATTTGGACACCGGTAACCACTCACCAGCACCGATGACGGCCTCGGCCCCTCCTGCAGTCAACTCTTCGGCAGGCATGGGCCCTCGTCCTTCCCCCTTGGCTACAGGCTCTCTGCAGGTTGCACATCCACATTACCCCTACTGCTACTTCCACACACGTTTCGGTGATGCAGAAAGGAACTGCAGACCGCCTTGCTGTTTCCCAAACGCTGGTCGCAGATAGGTTCGGGTGCCGCCTCCTGCGCACAAGACAGGCACCTCCCAGTGCTTCACTCAGGTCGTGAACAACCTAACATTTGTGGAAGCTTATATGTCAAAAACATGTCTTCGGGACAACTGTTCCTCATTGACACGGATGCTAATGTGTCCCTACTGCCCACGTCTCTAGCATCCGAGAACATTCACACCCACCACATGTCACTACAAGCTGTCAACTCCACTAAACTACAATTCTCGGGTTCAACCTCCCACGTCGTGTCACTCTCTGCAAAGTGCAAACTTGAGTGGACTTTTTTAGTGTGCGATATTGAGGAACCTACACTAGGCACTGACTTCTTGTGACACCACAAACTTTCACTGGACCTAGTGCAAAACACCGTGTTTTATCACCCGTCCCCGTCCAAGACTCACTTCCCCTATGCTCCATTGAGCAACCCCCCCACCCCCCCCCCCGTGACACATCGGTCCGGGCTCATCTCATCTGTACGTGCTCGTCTCTGTCGATGACGTTACAAGAAACAACGCACAAGTGCCTTGTCGAGCTTGAAAATGTCGCTCGCCTACGCAAGGAAAACTTCGAGCTCCATGAAACTCAGCTACAGCTCTCCGAAGCGGCAAAGGAATTACAGATACTGCAGCAAGGACAAAGCAAGGTCAGTAAGTGCGCCGAATCTGCTTGTAGTCCCAGCAAATCGAGCATCCATGTGCTTACCTCTCACTACCCCTGGCAACTGTGTTATCAAGTCTACCATAATGTGTACTGACACTTCCACAGGACAACACCCCCCTAACAAGGCAGCATTTGACACTCGGCCGGACACGAGTGTGCATGCATGACGAGCGTCAGATGTTCCCGAACTGACAGCTCCTACCCCTCCCCTTGAGGACAGCACCTCATACTATGCAACTTCGACTCCTGCGCACCGCTGTGCAACCGCCACTGACAACACAAACAGTGCACTCGCGCATAGCACTTCGCCCGCGACCGTGCTGCCACAGGCCGCGCCCTCGGACAATGGACTCACTAACGCTTCACGAGCTCCACCGAGCTCACCTGACCACGGTGCCACTGCTTTGGGCCGCGCGGCCATCTTGTCACGTTGACTTCTGGGACACTTCGCCGCCTCAGCTCCCGTCAGATCCGCCGAGTGGCTCCGAACACCATGACCATGCCTCGTCTGCCCCGCCCACCACACATTGTAAACAAACCGCCTCCCGTGCTGCTGGCAACATTTCCGTCATCACCAACGGCACGGTTCACAAGCTTCGCCTCACGCCTGGCCCCCCAATCTCCAGTAAACCACGTCGACTTTGTCCCGAGCACCTCTCCGACCTTAAAAAGCAGATTTCTGAACTTCTAAGCTCCGGCGTCATTGAACCCTCTGCCAGTAGCTGGTCTACGCCCATTCATATGACACCCAAGAAAGACGGGTCCTGGTGCATGTGCAGAGACTACCGTCGATGCACGAACAATTATGGACACCTACCTCATACCCAACATTGCCGACTTTACCAGTTCCCTCGCAGGTGCTACCACGTTCTCTGTCACTGATTGCAAACGGGCCTACCACCAGATCCCCATGGCACCTGAAGACATCGAGAAGACAGCAATCACCACCCCAATCAGGCTATTTCAGTTTCGATTCATGCCCTTCAGTCTGAAAGACGCAACCAAGACCTGGCAATTCTTCATCAACGAAGTGCTATTCGACCTAAAATTCTGCTTTGCATACCTTGATGACATTCTTGTGTTCAGCTCCTCCATTGAGGACAACATTTTACATGTGCAAACTGTTATGAACACTCTCACGGCAGCAGACATTGAGACCAACCAGGACAAATTGCAGCTACATCAACCCGCTGTCACTTTTCTTGGTTTTAGGGTCTCTGTCGACGGCTTTTCACAGTCCCCTGAGAAGGTACAAACAATACTAAACCTACCCAGACCTGCGGCAGTTTCTGGGAACAGTTAATTCTTATCACCGACATCTACCTCAGGCAGCAGAGATTCAGGCTCCACTGATGGACACGTTTGCAGGCACTCACACTTCTGGATCTTGGCCTGTTCCATGGACCCCTGGTGTGACTGACTTTCACCACCTTCAAAAGTCTTCTTGCCAAGGCCTGCACCATGCACATCCTCATCCCAATGCACAGCTTTTCATCACCACAGACGTGAGCAATTCTGCCATCGGCACTGACCTTAGCCAGACAATCAACGGCCAGTCTTCGCCTCTCCAGTTCTTCTCACGCAAGCTCACCAATGCACAACGGAAATATTCCGCATTTGACAGAGAGTTGCTCATGGTCTATGAAGCGATCAAGCATTTTAAGACTGACTTTGAGAGACGCCCTTTCTATGTTTTAACAGACCACACACCCCTGGCTGCGGCCATTACAAAAACGCCAGCTGAACTGCCTCCTCGCTGCTTCAGATACGTGGACTTCACATCTCAGTTCACCACCAATGTCAGACACATAAAGGGTGCTGACAATATAGTTGCGGATTTCCTTTCACGAGTCAACACCATCCATTCGCTGTTAGACCTCTCTGAACTGCCTAACCTCCAGCCCACCGATGGGGACACACAAATCTGATCTCAGACTCTACCTCTTCACTACACTTTGTCCGCACCACCTTCCCTGGCATTTCTGGTGAGACCTGATGCAACAACAGTACAGGCACGCTATGCCCCCTCATCCCAACCACGCTCCATCGAGCTGTCTTCAGCGCATTGCATAATTTAGCCCACCCTGGTGTTCGTGCATTCACTCGCCTCGTAGCGGAACGCTTTGTGTAGAGAAATGTCAACAAGGATTGCCAGCAATAGGCACATTCCTGCGTTGCGTGCCATTTATGCAAAGTACACAAGCACACTTCACCCCACCCTCGGCACCTTTTCAATCCCTCCTGGGCGTTTCCAGCATATTCGTATTGACATTGTCAGCCCTCTAGCCCCCTCTAACGGCTCTTGTTATGTTCTCTCGTTTATTGACTGAACAACTCGCTGGGTCGAGGCTGTCCCCCTCCTCAATATTACGGTAGAAACTGTTGCTCGAGCTTTCGTTGAGTCATGGGTATTGCGTTTTGCATGTCCAGCTCTCATCACGACTGACCAGGGCAGACAATTTGAGTCGACACTGTTCAACAAGATTTGTAACATTTGTGGCATCCGGCGCACCCATACCACAGCATATCACCCGCAAAGTAACGGGCTAGTTGAGTGCTGGCACTGCACTTTCAAGACAGCTCTTCAATGCCACGACTCTCTTTGGATAGAGGCTCTTCCCCTTCTGCTACTCGGCATTTGTGTGATCTATAAGGAAGACCTCAAAGGCACAATAGCCGAGTTCGTATACAGCCAGAACATTGCTCTCCCTGGCGAACTCGTGAGCCCTTCTGCTTCTCTCCCTCAGTCTGACTTAGCTTCCTTCGTGGACTGTGTCAGACGCCACTTCATCAACCTCCACATCCCTCTGCCTGCCAGCCATTCCTGCCCTAAGGTTCACGTCCCGAAATCTTTGGACAATTGCGAGTACGTCATGCTCCGATATGACACTGTCCGTGCTCCCCTCCAACCTCCATATACCGGCCCGTACCGAGTTCTCTGGCAATCAGCCAACACCTATGACATCCAGATGAAAGATTCAGCCATCACAGTCTCTATCAACAGACTTAAGCCTGCTCATGTCGAGCTTTCTTCTACCCCCGTTCAGGCTACGACCACACCAATCACTGTTGTGGCTCACAACGCTCTGACCACTCCCTCCAAATCAGACTTACACACTCAATCAAGTGACTTCCAGCTCCAATCATCGAGCTCTCCTACGACCTCACACCCTACTCTGGTCTCACGCACTCCGTCGAGTGACCCCATGCTCCCCACGTCGAGCTTACCTACGATCATGCCCTCACTGCTGGGCCCTTCACTGGTCCCTTCAGCCTCACCTCCATCGCCTGCCTCGCCCTGTCAAGGTTTCTCACGCCCCCCCCCCCCCCGCCCACCTTGAATGTGTCCTCGCTCGAGGTGTTTGTGCCTATTCCCCCCGGACATAATCCATGACATCTCTATGATAGTACGCGATGATACACTGTTCATCATGTGTTTCCCTTCATCCAGTGCTCATGACACAACCTCCGCCATTCCCTGCCACCTGGTGAAATGTGTTCACCTCTCGCCGGACGTTGACCAGGACATGCTTCGTGTGTTCGCCATGCCCACCGGAGACATCGTCGTCGTAGCTCCGTTCCACTCGAAAACTGCCGGCCTACCTGTCGCCGCACAACCAGAATACCCAGTACGGCTTCCAGGTTCAGTGGCTGAGCCTTTCTTCATGTCATCTACCCACACAGCTCCCCGACGATGCTGTCGAGCTGACCGTGGTGAGACTCCCGCGGACCACCCCTGCCAACGCCTTGGTCACCCCCCCCCCCTCACCTCTCAAGAGTACTCTGTACTGCAAGGGGGGGGGGACTATGTGGCGCCGATGAGGTCGACACCAGCATCGATATATGTTTGTCTCTAGACTCCGAGCATCATCTTTGGACGCTAAGCTAAGATTATCTTTGCTCTCTTCCGCCATAGACAGTTCTTTGTAAGCCTTGCTTGTGTAAAGAGGTGAATAAATGAACTACTGTTAAAAAGGTGTTGTTTGGTGTAACTGACCCGAACATCCACCTCACTCTTATGGCCCTGTTCCGCAGTTTTTAAAACCATATCCACGTTTTGTGCCATTGATCCCCAGAAAAGATCCTCTAGCTAAGGACTGAGTGTATGTAGACATACTGTATCACCACATGATATTGGCTGTGGCAAACTGATGGTAACACCCTAAGAGAATAGCATGCCGATAATGTTTGTCCTTAAAAACATTGTGTTTGCCACAGAATCTATAGATTTATCACCTTTGCTCAGTGTTTGCCACACAGTCTACAGATTTATCATATATACTTGAGATGCCAAGGTTGCTTCCTCTTTTTATGCTGAAGTGCGGACTGTTCATTTTCTATATGTTCAGCATTAATTCTTTACCTACTGAACAGTTGTATCAACCATGAGGTTTTCGTTTGCTTTCTCTAATAGGAGCTATGATGTTTCATTGCTGACTATGAAGTTGCTGTTATTGGAGAAGAGAATTTTTTCTGCATGTTTTATGCTGTCTGAAAATCATTAATATATCTGTGTATTAAGAATAGACGTGGACCAAATACACAACCCTGAGGTATTTATATATGTCTTAACTGATAATAGTTTTATTAAAAATTTATCCTCAGCAGATGTGTGAACAAAACATCCCCATGAAAAGTTTCAAGTAACATTTCTGTGAACTCTGCAATATACTTCTTCCACTTCTGAAACAAACTATGCTTCATTAAAGAGGTAGTATTTACTCATGTAACTTACCAGTCTCTCTTTCATAGTTTGCTTAAATTATTTTTGAGAATGAAGATAACAGTGAAACTAACCTGTAGTTTTCAATGCTTTCTGCATTACCTTTCTTCAGTAAGGGCACCACTTGTGCATGCTTTATATACTCCAGGAAAACACCTGTACTAAATGATTCATTTATTATGTTTGTTAATGAGGCTTGTACGCTGTCCACACGCCTCCAAAACAGAGACAGGGACCTCAGCTATGTCTTTTGACTTGTTATTTCTTTAATCGTTGCACTGTTTTGCTAATTTCAAACTCTGTTGTGAGAAACATATTGTACTTGCCCTGGGTCATCGTGGGTGCTACATTTGTTTTAGGAAGATTTTGCTGTAGTTTCTTTGCAGTACCAGAGAAATAATAGGCTTGTGTACTTTTAACGGACTGCACATTTTTATGACTATAATTAATTCTGAATGCTGTGTAGCGGCATTTAGTGGCAGCAGGTACAATGTTCCTTTGATCTGTGCCGACAGAGCGCGAACATTGGCTTTGTGTCGCCATCATTTTGCAAACATCGGTATGACAATACTAGCAGTGAACAATGTTGGGGCAATGTCGCAGAACACGTTTTGAGCCCAGGGTAAACGCGCCTTTATAATCATAGCTTCTCCGGCACTCGGGACACGTATATTTTTTATCTTCATTCATCATATTTCTGATGGTACTGCCCTAGTTCAAAAACGAGAAAATCTTCACACTTTCACCACACCTAAAAAAGTCACATGACGGCTACGAAAGCTACACACTCGACTGCTTCTCAAGGGATCACACGTACTGCCAGACGCCAAGCAGCTATCAACTGATTCCTCAACATCACGTACGCGTATTTTCTGTTACCTAGCGAAACATCGGTTGTTTCCGTGGGATATCGGCTTCGCGGAACTGGTAGTTGCATGTCAGGCTCTCCAACAATTTATGAGATTATTTGAACTCAGGGATGTAAATTCCGCTTAACTCTAATATTTGTGTTAAATAGGTATTTTTATTTTGTCAGTATGCATACAATTGATAGTATGTTGCGTAAATTTTGAAAAATGCATTGAAAAATCTATATCGAAAATGAATTTCATCAGATGTGGGTTGAGTTGTAACGTTGGCTATAGTGTTAGCCGTAATGAGTGAGCGTGTGGTTGTGTGGGTGTCGTGCGTTTTATTTAGGTGTAGCGTTGGGGGCAAAATTAGTAACGATGTGCGTGGACTAATAATGAAAAGCAATGCTAAATAAGTATTCGGCTTTAAGGCCGACATGGTCACTATTTGTTTTGTTAAGTTGTCGCTAAACAAGTAACCTCAAAACAATCAAAATGACAGGTATCTTAGAAAAAACAATAGCCTCAATTGGGTCACTATTTTCACCCCTGGAAACAAATGCCAGTCTGAAAGGCCTGTTCGAGAAATGCATTAATGCTCGAACCCGATTAGTAAGTAGTGTTTTTCACATACGGTTTCCGTTTACAATCTAAAGTACATCGTTTATCAAAGCTTCCTATCACGATTCCTTACAGGAAGAAGAATGGACTATTAAGCAGTGTTTGCGACTAGTAAGGGAAAAATTATCAGAGCCAAACATTAGTTCCTCGACCATTGCAAAATGTTTGGTTTTTGTGGTCTTTGCAGAAACACTTGGCTACAAGGCCGAATTCGCATATATACATGCCGTTAAACTCACACAGAATGGATCGCTGATAGAAAAGAAAATAGGTAGGTTAAAACAACATAAAGAAATTAAGGTTCAAGCTTAGCTGGATAAATAGAAGCGATTGGAACTGTGTGACATTGCGCCTGTTTTTTATTGCAATGCTTTTGTGTTAGTATTAGACCCAGAATGATAGATTAAAGCAATGTTCACAGCTTTCACCTTCACAATTCTTACGCCTCATTATAAACTTAAGGATAGTGTTCTTTTTTACAGTCCACATTGATTTAAAGTGTAACTAATTTGCTCATGGTTTCCTGTGTTTTAGCTCTTGACATTTAATGGTACAAGGTCTTTTAGATAAGATGGAATTTTTCATATTTAATTAAATATTTGTCACAAGTTGCAATTAGTAATTATGTTTTAAGCTGTTTAGAGATCAGTCATGTGGCAGCAGTTATTCAGTAATGTAGAGGAGTAACTAAACCCACCTGTAAAGAGATTTATCAAATTTTCGGTATATGACATGTAAGGAAATAGGATACAAACACTGTACAGTAAATGCACAAAAGTGCAGCACACATGTAGTGTGCAAATCTCAACCATTATTCTGAAAGTTAAGGTTAATACGCAATTTAATATTATATCGAATCCCAGCCATTTCATTAGAACGTTGTTGTTTTCAGTCAGCAGGAATGGTAGACACTAATCCAGCTGTACAAGCCACTTCATTTCTGCACACAGCTATTGCAGTCAATGCCCTTTTGAACCTAGTTACTGTACTGAAGCCTTGCTCTCCCTCTACATTTTTAACACCCCCTCCCCTCTCCCCCCCTCTCCACTCTCCCCCCCCCCCCACCCCCACTCTCTCTCTCTCTCTCTCTCTCTCTCTCTCTCTCTCTCTCTCTCTCTCTCTCACACTCACACACACACACACACACACACACACACACACACACACACACACACACATATATATGCACACGTCTTTTCACTACCAAGTTGATCATTTAGAAAATGTATAATGACTGAAAAAAAAGCCTTGTAGGATACAGTAGGATTCTGTGAAAGAGTAATGTGCTGCGAATACACAGAAAGATAGATCCTTTATCATTTAGCTACAAAATAGCAGGTCAGCAACTGGAAGCAGTTAATACCATAAATTATCTGGGAGTACGCATTAGGAGTGATTTAAAATGGAATGATCATATAATGTTGATCGTCGGTAAAGCAGATGCCAGACTGAGATTCATTGGAAGAATCCTAAGGAAATGCAATCTGAAAACAAAGGAAGTAGGTTACAGTACGCTTGTTCGTCCACTGCTTGAATACTGCTCAGCAGTGTGGGATCCGTACCAGATAGGTTTGATAGAAGATGTAGAGAAGATCCAACGGATAGCAGCGCGCTTCGTTACAGGATCATTTAGTAATCACGAAAGCATTACGGAGATGATAGATAAACCCCAGTGGAAGACTCTGCAGGAGAGACGCTCAGTAGCTCGGTACGGGCTTTTGTCAAAGTTTCGAGAACATACCTTCACCGAAGAGTCAAGCAGTATATTGCTCCCTCCTATGTATATCTTGTGAAGAGACCATGAGGATAAAATCAGAGAGATTAGAGCCCACACAGAGGCATACCGACAATCCTTCTTTCCACGAACAATACGAGACTGGAATAGAAGGAAGAACCGATAGAGGTACTCAAGGTACCCTCCGCCACACACGTCAGGTGGCTTGCGGAGTATGGATGTAGATGTAGATGAGTAAGATGTCATATTTCAGTCTTCTTGCTGGTAATGCTTGCCAAAGCCTAAATGCATATTTAAACACACCAGTTGGCTCAGCTAAAAAGAGATCTCAGTATGAATTTGTTAAATCTGAATTCCAGAGCTTAGGATCGATCCATATGGCCATTTCTGTGGTCCTGCAAACTGTGTATATGCTTCAGCATTTGTGGCATTATAGTGACCATTCAACCTCAAGGTGAGCAATAGGAAGGAGAATGAGGAGAATGGATGTGTAGAAACTATACTTTCTATTTTGCAACATATACATCGCACGAGTTGTGGAGATTATACCTGGATTGAAAGGCTGCTTTTATTTTTTCCTATTACACAGACAAATCATGTTAAGAAATCATTATTGGGCATATGACTTGAAAATGCAAATATGATGTAATACTAACACACTGTTTAACAGCATTTAGAAAAAAAAAATTACCTGTAAGATATAAGAAATGTGGATCAGTATACATGAGACAAGGAGCACATGTCTGAATCATCTGCTTAACGATCTTGTGGTCTGATCAAGAATGGCTTTTTGTTTAAGAGGAGAAGTCCAAGAGATGAGTTGCCAGATGAAAATATAGCCATTTAATAACTGGAGGTTAGTTTAAACAACATGGTGCTTTAGTAGGCATCTTTCAAACCTTACCTTCCTCCAGTCTGAGAACTTGCACAACCAATTGTGAAGGTGTCCACAATTTAATCACCAGAAGAAATTTTAGGACCAACGAAGAACATTTTGGAGTCCAATGCCAATATTATGTCTACTGTGAAGCAAAGCAGGCATTTTAGTAATGCCCACATGAAGTTTGGTGTAGTTCTTCCACCTTACTTAAAAAGTATACTCTTAAAGTAAGTACTTAAAACTAGATACAGTCCATAATTCCATAAACACTACTAGCACTTAATGTACAAATATTTGTTCACAGATGCCTATTATGAATAGTCCTGATTTTCAGTGTAAATGGTAATCTTTATACAAAGGAAGTATACATTTCCCAATGCACACCTCATGCAACCTATATATACTGTAGACTGTGGTGCAAATTGGCTCGTGACGTAGTGAGTGGAGCAATCTCTGCCTAATTTCAAGTTATTTGAACTTGGGATATTCATGTTGAGGTTTATAAGCACTGCTATAACAGTAATTCTATTGGGTGCCATTGTATGCTTCTGTGAAACATTCATTATGGAAAACATAATTTTTTCTTAATTCATCAAAGATTATACGGTTGGTTAGCAGGCTGGAAATTACAACTGGGAGAAGTGGGTATTAGATTCCACCGGTCCATGATGAGTTATTTTTTTCGCAATTTCCCAATTTAATCAAGATAAATGCTGAGATGGTTCCTTTGAGAAGGACATGGCTAATTTCCTGCACTGTCCTTGCCCCATCTATGCTTTTACACCATCTCTGACAACTTTATCAATGGAATGCTGGACTCTATTATTGTTTTAATTTCCAGAGTTACCCTGCAGAAGACCTTTAACTCTGTTGTTATGTATACATATATTTAAACTGTATATTCATTCATTGTGAAAATGCAGCTTGGTAGCCTAAATTGGATATGTTTAAAAGGCCAGATGTATGTTATTTACCTCTTGGACATTTAAAATGCCGGCCACTCGAATAAGATGCATCATGCAAAATACTTTATTCCATTGGAAGCTATTGGCATATCAAATCACTGACTGAACAGGTCATTGAATGTTGTGCAGGAGCAGTTGAATTTAATGAAAGTGTAGTTATTTGTAGGCCCCCTAACTCAGATTTCAAGACATTACTGGTTGAGCTGCAGATAGTTTGCCATTTGCTTTGTAGAATGTACTAAAAATTAGTTGTATGTGGCGACTTCAGTAATAATTTTATGTTATGGTACAAGGGAAAAAAGTTGAAATTTCTTAAATTCATATCATCTAATGTAAACTACATTCTTTCAAGCCAAAGTGTAGCAGAACAGTAGCACAACTGTGTAAGCCTACAACATGTTTGCACATTCTTCATTACTAGAGGGACATTCCATTAGTGAAAGATAAATGGACCTTGAGACCATGATGCATGAATTGTAATACTAAAAGGAATTCTGTGCACCCCCCCCCCCCCCCCCTCCCCTGCCCGCCCCAACACACACGTGTTAAATATAACTACAGAATATTTGTAAATGCTAGTCTAGTGGCATAAATACTTCCTTAAAGAACTAGAGTTACATTATTTTTTTATAGTGATGTTTTATAGTGATGATAACATAGATAATGAATACAATGCTTTCTTCAACATATTTCTCATTCTATTTGAAAGCTGATTTCCATTAGAATATTTAAAACTGGGTGCGAACACTAATAGGCAAACTGGGTGGCTGAAATGGCATAAAATATTATGTAGAACAAAGTGGAAATTTTATCAAAATGTTAGAAATAGTCACAATTGAGCTGCAGTAGCTTATTACAGATGATACTGGAAGATGCTGAAAAATGTCATTCAGAAGGCAAAAGTGTATGTTATGCAAATAAAGTAGCTAATTCCCAGGATAGAATTAAAGCAATATGTCAGTTGTGAAGAAAGCGTCTGGACAAGTGCACAAAGTTGAGGATATAAAGTCAGCACATGATAAAAATGTTTTTGTTTCTGATTAGTCAGATACACGTACGGATTTAACAACCACATTGTGAACACAGCAGTTGCATTAAATAAAAACTTAAGTTCCTACAGGGAATCATATAACTCTCTTAGAAAATGGCTTTTCAGGACTGCTGTCTGAAACTCTTTGATGCTAACGATGGAGATTCAATTACTGAAGACTAAGGACTCTCATAGATATGATGTGGTATCTAACACTTGTACACATTAGTAATTTTGATTTTAAGAGTGTTCAGATTCTCAAATAATTAAAGTTCTCAGTAGAGAATCCACCTCTTAAAAAGGAAAACAGATAACATAGTTTGACACCTATGTGTATGCCGTCAGTATTTACAAAAGCTGTTGAAAAGACTGTGTACACAAGGGTAATTGATCACGTCCATTCATGCATTTCAGTTTTAGAAGTGGTTTAACGACTTAAAATGCTGTATTCTCTGTTTTTCAGCGAGGCACTGGACAAATTAAACAAGAAGTTGTGAACATTATTTGTTTTCTTTGATTCACTAAGGTGTTTGATCAATGGCAGTGGCAAAAATGGGTTAAATCGTGCTTAAAGATCTAAAAGGGACTAAATAGAATGTTCACAAAAAAAGTAGGGGCTAAAGAGAACTTGTTTGGAAAAAAAATACAATTTTTAAATAGATTTTCTAAATTAATATCAATGAAAGTCAGCTGCATTGGTGACACTGGTGTCTAATTATTTTTGTAGTTCGAAGGGTATAAGAAATATAGCTTGCATTGGAAATCAACACTGTGTATGACACATTGTTGCCACAATGTCATTTTGAGGATAAGCCCACATGCCTATGCAGTGGGGCAAAGTCAGGACAGGTATATTAAAGGAACAAATCAGTGACTCTTAGGACTATTTATTATTTTTTTTAGTGCAAAGTGAAGTCGTGTGGTGTGTTGCCTCACCTTGAATAGTGCACTTTAAGTGTAATCTTGGCATGCCTAAACAGAAATCTCCAAACATTAGTCTTTTTCATAATTGGATTGGAGAGGACTGCACTTTCACAACTGATGGTTGATAAACGTTTTGCCAAGCCTGTCAGAAACAAGTGAACTGAGGTTATTTTATCATTCGTTTTATGTGCCACTTTTTTGTGCTTAGTCTTTTTCCCTCATATTTTCAAACTGACGTTTAAAATTAGTTTACTAACAGACAAATGTGGTTCAGTTGAAGCTGACACATTCTTGTTTTTTATTCACTGCTGTCTTCTTCGTGTTCGTAAGACATGGTAAATGTAGGTAAGATATGATAAATATCACATTTCCTTCAACGCAAAGGTTCCACAGCTCATGTTATCACCATCATCATGAAGAATAACAAACAACAGATTTAATCATTAATTTTCTCTGTGACAAGTAGCGCAGTGAAGAGCTTTAATTTAGGCTAGTGTGAGGCTTTAGTGTTGGCTAATGTGCCCTGGTATACGTTAAAGAACACTACTTTTAATGGTTTCCTGGAGAGTATCAGTGGCCACACAGTAGTCGACATTGCGTAAAAATTATTAGAAACCAGTGTATAAAAAGGCTATTGCTGATATTAAAATGGACATTGGTGACCACAGTATTTGGCTTTCAGCTGACGAGACCACTGACTGTTATGGCTGATTGATAGCTAATGTTGTGGTGGGGAAATTAGATTCCACAGTGCCAGAAAAACTCCACCTACTCCTGTGAAGAAAAAAAAAGTGGAAAAGATAAATCACAGGGCTAAGAAATTTTTACTGTTGGTGATGGATCGCGCTGGCTATATGTTAAAAGTGGGAGCAACACTGAAATAATTCTATCGCAGTATGATTCATTGTAGTAGCTTTACCAGTAGCTTGCAGCACCTAACAGAGGAAGGCAGAAATAATTTTGCTGAGCTTAACAGTACCACACCACCCGTTGAAAAATCTGTTTTCAAAGCCTCTACCCACTTTTAGTCCTTTAAGTAAATAGCTCCAAATATTCCCCTACCACCTGAACCCATACTTAAACTTTGTCGCACCTGGCTCTTGGCGGCTATATGTTATGCCGAACACTACCAAAGGATAGTAGATAAATTTGACTCTAGCTAATCAGC